>NC_060207.1:137680833-138044166 GCF_021130785.1 Homalodisca vitripennis
CGTACTTAAATTTGGAAATTACTAGCTAGTGATATAGCCATGCCTTAGTATTCTGTTGTAATAACTAATCATCAAGTTACATATAAAGATGTTATAACAGTAAAACAATAAATATTTTTTATAACTCTGCAGAAACTATTAGAACACGTTTCTCGCTTTCGCTCGTTTTCAGCGGAAGGTTTAGTATCCATTTGAGAAAGATCCATATACGCGGCAGCGCCACTTTGCCAATAATCCAGCTTTAACAGCCTATCCCCTGAATGTTCTTGTTGATCGAGTAGAATGGTCCCCAACACTTAGTGTAATGCCGTCAAAGTATCGGAAAACATCGAGACAGGATCGAATCGAACACACAAAAACAATAATGAGACAAACGTATTGAGTATGTATTATTATTTTAAACTTCCCACTGTTTCATATTTTTTACTGTAAAATATGACGTTTAAAAATATAAATAAATAATACAACTATATTTTTTGTTTTTCCAACTTCCAAATGTCATAGAGAGATAAACTCAGACATACATGTGTCTCATGACTAACATAAAAATTTAAATGAATCTCCTTATGATCAAATATGAACAGGGGTTGAAATGGAGTTGTAACCCCTAGAAGCATATTTAATACTCCATTTTTCGACTTCCTGATGTTGTTGCAACAATGAAATATCACGTAAACGATTGTGTCTTGTGCTGTCAACAGACAAATAAAAGATTTGTTATGGAAATCAACAAACCATAGACATTGAAATGGAGTGCAACCCACACAAGAACTATTGCTTTTTCCAGCTTTCCAGTGGAAAGATAAAGATCAAATTTGGCAGACGTACTTACCATCTAAATGAAAAATAACAATTATTTTCGTAAAGATAAATCACTCATAGGGGTTGAATGGGGTTGAAACTCCTAAAGACTACTTTTTGTTTTTCTACATCATCTTTCCTAAAAAAAAGGACCATAAATGACATACATTTGTGTTATACACTTAACAGACTAAATGTATTCAAAATGCATTAAACCGGAAGCAGAATATAATGGCCGCCGAAAGTGTTTGCTTTATGAAAGAAGTATATTTTCAGATAAAATTGATATATATTCTCTTAATCGGGCCAGCAATGCATCCTGCATCCCGTACCGGACGTAGATTCCAGGTATCGAAAGTAGTAACTTTTTAACCAAAATAAACTTTTCAGACCAACTAACTTGTCTGTTAAAGCTACTATACGCCGCCGGAAATATCTTAGATCGGAAGATGTTTAATATTAATATATGTTTTTTTAATCGAAGAATATTTTTAAGATCCCTTTATGTATAATTTTCTTGATCGGGACCGCAATGTAAACGCTAATACGTCTTCAAATTAAATTTGAAATAAATTACATTGACCGGAATTAGTCGCTTTTAAACCAGAGTAGACTTTTCAGACAAACGTATTATATATTTTCTTAATAGAAGCAACAATGCAAACGATGCTTGCCGCACCGGGAGTAGATTACAATGACTGGAAGTAGACACTTTTTGACTGAAGAATGCTTTTCAGATCAAAGTGTATTATAAAAGGTTCACTTGGAGTACACATACTATACACGTAGTGGTATTAAAAATCTAATACTGAATCTTTTATATTAAGACTAAATAAGCCATTGTGAATTTAGTGAGCTACTTACGTTTTAGTTTGGGAAATTGTTTTGCTTTCTTGTTTTGCGCATTTACACTTAATTTCGTAGTAAGGAAGAATATTAAAATTCTGATGCTGGAGCAAGACCAAATTAATTTCATTACATTAGAGATTCAAAAATACTTTCATTATTTCAACAAGTAGTGAATTGAAGTAAGTGATCGAGTTTAATATCTTCTTTGCATGAATAGCAAAAATGTTATAGATACCGGGAGTCAACTAGTATTGCCATTTGCTGTACCTTCAAACCTTCCCCACTTCCTTTTTTCTTCCTTTGTGCTTTCCCTCGGTCCAATCTATTATGACCTCAGCAGCTGTTGCGTTGTGGTGAGCTTCTTCCAAAAGCAAAACTCAACTCTGTTTCCTACATTGATATTCTACGACGAAGTTAAAGAGCCATCCTGCTTGTCGGGACGGGAGTATTTGCTTCAACATTTGATAGTATGGGCAAATCGTGTTTTTTTGGAGTTTGAGGGAAAATTGAACCTTTGCATAATTGAAGGTTTTTTAATGACCTTTTTACTCTAAGGTTCAAGATACACAACAGTAAACCAGCAGGCTACCCGTCGAGTAGATGTCAAAAATAAATATTGTATTCCGATATTATATGAATGGCTGTTTGGAGAATTCAATAGTTTCATTAACTACCAAAGTTTTATTAATGTGTTTATATACAGAATCTTGAACAAACCACGCCCTTGGGGGAAGATCCAAGCTGCTGATCTTAATATCCAAGCTGCGGATCTTAATATCCAAGCTGCGTATTTTAATATCCAAGCTGCGCATTAATCAAATGCGTCACGAACTTAGCAATCCCAGGTTTAAATACAGTTGGCGAAAGATGTTAAATACCTGTCATGTAAACTTATTTTTAGAAAAACTCGGAATGACGTGTATGTAGATAAATTGTTTTCTATGACACATACTGTTACCTAACCTAAACAAACTATAAAGTAAAACATGAGTGTTACCTACGGCTAGGAAAAGAGACGATAACGAGTGTAAGATAAGTTGGCGAAAGTTTTTAAAATTAGTTGACCTGTAACACAGATTTAAAGTTGGGAATAAGAATTTTGTTCTGTATCTTCATTAAATATAACTTTCTTTAATATACTTGTCTTAAAAATGTGTTAAAGAGATCAACAAACAAAATATAGATACTTGTTATTTTATTTTGAAACCTTGAATGTATTGTCAATAATCCTTGAAAAACTAATATGAAGTCAACAAAGTACTCAAAGCACGTGTTCATTCTGTCCTTTAAAAGGACTTGTCTGTGTTTCTTGGATTATGTGGTTGAAGTACGATGTCTCTAAGCATACCTCGGTATCTTAAAGTACCAGGTGACCCCTCTTGGAATCGCAGGAATGTCTTAATTTGTTAACTTAAGACTGTATTATTTTTCACGTCCGTGAAACCTGTGAATTCATAGCCCGAAAATTTGTTTCTGAAGAAATTCCTAATTTATTGGATTTAAAGAAACTGGAAAATAAAACATACCAAATATTCATGAATGAGGGCAGAAGTAGTCGAAAATTAGACTTCCATTCTGAATCATGAAAACTTATTAAGTAGTGATTACTTTTTCCTGCAATTGTCCATAATACTCTTGGCCAAGGATTTTAGAAATTTTTTCGTTTAGCTTAGAATTTAGTCATGATATGTATTCCTCTAATTTCTTTGTCTCAAAAACATAGGTAGGGCAGTTGGTGGGCAAATATGCTCATAACTATTTTATTTGTAATAAACGTTGCAATGTGAATGGCGAGATAACATAAAAGTATAGCGAACTCGATTAAGGTCTCCACTAGTAGAAAAGAAGAGGTGTTATTGCCTTACAATAATTTCACTTTTTCCAATGCCCAATTGCGTGCTTTTGCTGAATTGCCTAATGACTTTGAAAGTACACAAACAAACAAATACTGCAGTTACCACCTTCCTACTCCCATCTAATCCAATCGTTTAAAATTTTATTAATTAACTAAAAAATTGGCTGCATAAATTATTCCAAAAAAATTCAGTATTGTTAGAAATTTAGTACTTTCTTCTTTATATTCTTATGTATGTTTCTATTTCTTTGACACAATTCCTATTCTGTTTAAATAACACAAGTTTTTAGACAACTAAGTGCAAAACCTACAGGATAGTAAATGATGAATAATATAAATAGGAAGACATGAACGCAA
Organism: Homalodisca vitripennis; assembly: GCF_021130785.1. NCBI lineage: Eukaryota > Metazoa > Arthropoda > Insecta > Hemiptera > Cicadellidae > Homalodisca > Homalodisca vitripennis. Next base: position 137,684,696 of record NC_060207.1, read on the forward strand.
AAATGTGTCTACTCAAAATATTTGTACACTAGCAATGTTCAATAACAATGCGTACATAACGCATAATTTTTATGGCGCTCATAAAAATATATGAAAAAATTCAGTATCAAAATTTGTGTTCAATGTAAATTGTAATTGTATTTATAATAGTTAAATACTAATACAATTGTTTAATACATTGGAATATAAAATAAAATCTTGCTAGTTCAATAAAACATATGTATTAGAACTAAATTAAATAGATTCCTGCTTTGGATAAAATTTCCAGCTGTTTTATATTATATCTGAAATACAAAAGAATACCGTTAATTGCCAATCAATCATCTCTTGAGGCACAAATCTTCATAAACAAAGTCCTTTCATAAGATAAGAGTCCATTATATTTTCACAATTGTTATCATTCATCTAAAACTTAGCGGCAGTCTTTGTCTTAGCTCGTTTTAAGATGATTTCACTTCTTGTTATCCTTTTCCATGCGCAAACACAACTTAGCTTTTGTTTCCTCATTTTCAAAGCTATTGTACCTATTGTACAAAATATAATTCTCTATCATACTTAGACATTTCTACCACGCTTAGACTGCTTACAAAATCACACTGCGGATAATTATAACGCTAAACAAACATAATTGAAATATTACATTAGACAATGTGTTCGTCTGCTTGACTTTAAATTATTCTTTTTCTTCAAGACATTATATATTTGATAACAAGATTTGTTTTAAAACATTAAGTAAATAATCTATAAACGTTACAAGTTTATCTAATAAAAACCTTGGGAGAATTCCTATTTGGGAATGTAGTATTCTATTTCCTTTAAGTTTTAAAACCTGGAGAACAGTGTATATAAGTTTAGGTTAGCATAAAAGAAACCTTGGAAGTGCTAAACAAAATATACTCCCATAATTTAGGATTTTAGTATGAACTGTATTTTTACTAAATATACTTTTACATGTTTAATACAAGCCATGAACACAATACAACAACATCAACATAACCAACAATGTGCTAATCAAACAATGACGTAAAACAATATATTAGTGAGTGTTTAATAATACAAACCAAATGGTTTGCTTAACCTGCATAGATGACATGACGCTCCTCCTCCTTGATACCGAGAGATTTATTCCAGTCCATCTTTTTTACGATGGGTTTGTTTTTCTGTGGTTTCATGTGATAGTCAAGCCGTCTCAACTCTGCCCCGTCGTTCTGATCCAAGTATGATGCAGTTCCCCCTTAACAACAGTGCCCTCACAGTAGGATCCATCTATTGGTCTCACCTGCACTGTCTCTAAAGGATGAAACTCTAGCCATAATTGTCTTTTTTTGGAAATTTTTCTTCTGCTTAAACAATGCCTCATTATTAACCTCATTAATGCCTTTATGTCAGTTTTTGGAAGACTGGGTTTTAGCTTATATGTCGACCGCAGAGCATTTCAGCTGGTATCCTGCCTGTTGTCTGATGAGTAGTAATCTGGTATTTGAACAAAAATGTATAAAGTCTCTTATGCAGAGAGTGCCTATCAGCTACTGAACCACCGTACTGTTTTGTGAAAGTCTGCATACATCTCTCAGCAAGGCCCATTTGATTTCTGGTGATATGGTGCTGTTTTAACATGACGAATATTGTAATTACAGAACTGCTTGAAAATGAAAGAAGTAAACTGCGAGGCATTGCCACTCACTAAACCCTCTGGTAATTGAAATTGATAAAATATGTAATCCAATATCGCGATGGTTGTTTCAGCAGTATGTGTTTTCAAAAGATAAATTTCCAAACACATGGTCGTCGAATCAACTACCACTAACCTATAGTGTTCATCGAAAGGTCCCGCAAGGTCAATATGGACACGTGACCATGGTTTTTGTGATATTGCGGGCAATGCTCCTCGTCAATTATGATTATCCACACGTGGATGGGACAGAATAAAACACCCATAAATGAAAAATACTGGAAGGAAAATTATCCTTTTGCAAACCTAACCTGTCTCGCCACTTAAGATCAGCATAATCAGGAGGTTTATAATCACTAGTACTGGTGCTTATTGGTAGAAATGACGTACGTCACACTGCTTTAGCAACAGGCCGTTACACGAAGGACAAGCAATGAGTTGAGCTACACTCCTTCGTACTATGGTATTAACTAGTTTTAATCCATAAATATACTGGATTATTTACATGTAAATTGAATAATATTGAATGTAGACATTCCTAGTAATAAAGGAAACTAGTGTTGTACTTCTAATGAATATTAACTATATAACTTTTTGAAGGAAAATAAAATTTGGTTAAATTTCCAAATCATATTTATTTAACTCCAAATCACAAGGTTTTGACTTTATCGAATTCCTGATCCTCAACAAATCACGAGCATGCACATATACTCATAAAGGATGCTCATATACTGTACCGAAAACATAAGAGCCATTTTGGAACATTGATAAATCGTTTAGATCCACTTTACACCACCATTATCCTTTCTCAAACACTGTGCGCGTAAGAATCAATGTAAAATTGTTAATTCTAATGATCTTTATTATGGATGAGACTAGATTAAAATATACTATTCTAATTTATTCATGATATATTGAATATATATAATATATATATATATATATACATATAATTACCTCATATTATATATAATTATGATATATATATAATTAACCGGCATTTTTCATTCGACAGATATTCGGGCTAAACTCCAACCCGATAATTTGTTTGTAGTAATACCAGACAGGCAGGAAGTAAAATGAACGATTCCGACCTTTTACAACTCCATTTTTTTATGGGCCTATCAAACTGTTGTTTCCAATTACACGTGGCTAAATCTATATTTCAAGTGCACCTTACTGTTGCAGCGTCAACTTTTATCATAGTATTCACTAAAAACAGTTCTTTCATAACAGTACTACTAATTTGTTTCTTATTTACTCTACAAACACATTGTAATACTTTCCTTTTTAAGGCAATAATGTCACTCGCATATGTCCAGGTAAGGGAGTTCATTCTAAAATATAAAGAAATTTAAGGAAGGATCTTTTTGGTCATCAAAGGTAACTTGTTCAAACATTTTATTTTCAAAGTCATCATACAAACGTCACAACGAATATTTTTCATAGCTGCGTTCTTTTTGGACAAATTAACCATTATTATTTGAGATAGTACTTATATCAACAAATCATAACACTCAAGTTCAAATACATGAAATTAGTACTGAACGTTAGCGAAGCTTATCACACGAAGGACTGGGGAAATTGGTATTCCTGTATATTTATCTGTGCGTACTTCTCCAGAATCAACTAACCTATTGACTTGAAATTGTGCCTGAAGCTTCTTTTTATATAGGCAAATGTATAAGCCAGGAGTATATATGTAAATATACATACAGGTGTGAGAAGTCTACGTCTGTTAAAAAATTTACTCTATGCTTAAAAGGCTATAAATTAAAAAAAAAATTAAAAATGTAAGTTAAATTAATTAACCTTATGTTTGTGCTGTTTAACATATAACAGACTGTTACGATTCATGTGTTTGCAGCAATGTATTTCTTGTGGGGATTTCCACATCTTTAGAGGCCAGTGGGGCAGAGTCCAGAGATCGGAAAGAAAACCCCTTTGTTAGTGCGTCTCATCTATCTGTCATGATTTGTGCTGGATGTTGATTAATCAGTCAGTTAGTCAGGCTATCTCATTATTTGTCTGTGTATACAATGAGATGGCTCATGAAGCTGTAAAGGCTCATGAAAAGGAGGATTCGAGTAAAGCATGGATGCGAGTAAAGATATAGAGAATATATACCAAGATTTCGACTTAAATATCGTCAAGTAAATGAGTAATTGTCAAAGCACGGGTCAACTGCTTTACCTGAACTTGTGTTAATTGCCAAGGATCATGGGCACCTTACCGAATGTGTATTTTGAGTTTAAGAGTGTTCGGGAAATTATTGCTATAACAGATCGCTCTGTTGAGCTGTTAATAGAACGTAATCGGATGATTGAATCACGCTTACCTGAGCAATCTACAAGGAGACAAGCTTTTAATGGCAAATCAATTTACAAATTAGCTATGGTAAAAAAAGTTACATTTGGAGAGATCCACACGTTGCTGCTCGGTGTCCCACAAAACATATCCCCCCCACCCCCCCCCCCCCCCACCCCCCCCCCCCCCCACCCCCCCCCCCCCCCACCCCCCCCCCCCCCCACCCCCCCCCCCCCCCACCCCCCCCCCCATATTTCAGTGGACAAGCATCTTCATTTTACAGGGATTAAACAAAGCAGAGGACAAACAAAAAAAGAAATATGCAATAAAAATATACGGCTGATACGAACTATTAAAAAATAAACAGCTGTAGTAAAGTAACAAGAAATAATAAGTGATCAAATAATGAAACAACAATAGATAGGGATCAGCTGACTTTGTTATTTGGTGAACATGTATTGTATTTGGTTCTGTGAAATTTGTTATAAACTTGCTTTTTTCTCATGAAATAGTTCACAAACTGATAATAAGGACTGTTATTAATTGATTTCGTTTATTTTGATAATAGTTTTGATGTAGTTTACTGTTCGTAATGTAATGTTTTTTGTTCTTCCTGTTACATAACCTTGTCTTGTTTGTGGTTATGTTTTGATTGTTTACGTTTTTGTAGACTCTCATGATGCAAACAGGTTCCAGTTGTGAAAATGCTTTCACTGATGATAGTGCTCATGTTCTACATGATCACAGTTATAATCAGACAGAGGTAATATCTACAGGTATTCCAAACTCCCGAAACTCTGAGGAGAAAGAAAGTAATGACGGCATCCACTGGCAAACAGTGACTGGTTCATTGAAAAGACCTAGGAAATTGGTTTCGAACGGTCCCGACATATCGAAAAAATTGTGTTCAAACCCAAGTAGCTTCTCATTATCTACAAATAATCGTTTCGATGCTATTGGAGGGTCAAATACGATGGATGAGAGCACCACAATCGACGCCGCCGTCTCATGTTGGCGAGGATAAACCACCTCCGATCTTCGTACCCAACGTTGTAAACGTTAAGAGCATGATAACCGCTATTGAAACTGTTTATACCAAATGACAACTACACATTTAAATGCCTCAGCCAAAACAAATTCAAAGTTAATACAACAACTATTGACGGTTATCGGAAGCTGGTGCACAAACTAAAAGAGCTGCGGGTCACCTTTCATACCTATCAAATAAAACAAGAGAAAGCATATCGCGTGGTTTTAAAAAATATGCACTTTTCCACTGATGTTGCGGACATTAAGATTGCTATTGAATCCTGTGGGTTCCAGGTTCGCAACGTAATGAATATGAGACAGCATAAAACCAAAGCACCTCTTACAATGTTCTTTGTTGATCTGGAACCAAATCCGTGTAACAAAGATATATTTAATATCGAGTACCTCCTTAATGCAAAAATTACCTTTGAACCACAGCTCAGGAAATCCGAGATCGTTCAGTGTAAGCGATGTCAAAGTTATGGACACACACCAAAACGTATTGCTGGCACCCTTACAGGTGCGTTAAATGTGGCCAGAACCATGACACACGGGCATGTTTGAAATCCAGTGATACCCCACCCACCTGCGCTCTATGTGAGGGGAACCATCCGGCGAACTACAAAGGTTGTTCTGTGTACCGCGAACTTAAACAAAAATCGTTTCCCCCCGATCAGACCCAAGGTACCTGAAAGTAAAACTCATGATCAATCACCTCGGGGAGCCCAAGAAGTGGTAAGACCTCCCAGTCCATCCACTGTTCGAATCCTGCCGGGACGATCATATGCACAGGTGGCATCCAACTCGATGTCTGAAGATAACAGTACTCAAAACGCTTTAAGTAAAACACTTAACGACTTTTTCAGCAAATTTGAAAAAATAATGATACAACAGGCTGAACAGATAGGTACTTTAATAAACCTATTGTCTTCCGTCATTTCGAAGCTAAAATGAATAATTTTTATAGAATAGCACTTTGGAACGCCAACGGCTTGAGTAACCATACTCAAGAGGTTAAAATATTTCTTGGTCTTCATAAAGTTGATATTATGCTTATCTCCGAAACTCACTTCACGGATATGACACATTTCAAAATTCCTTTTTACTCTCTGTATCACTGTAATCATCCAGATAATACTGCTCATGGTGGTAGTGCGGTATTAGTTAAAAATAGTATAAAACACAATGCCGTACCTCCTTTTAAGTATAATTATATTCAAGCTTCCAGTGTTGTGATTGAAGACTGGTCAGGTCCACTCACGGTATCTTCTGTGTATACCCCTCCTCGTCATAACGTTTCATACCAGCAATACAGCGACTTCTTCAATACCTTGGGTTGTAGATTTATTGCGGGGGGTGACTTTAATGCGAAACACACCATGTGGGGCTCTCGGCTGTGCAATCCCAGAGGCCGTAATCTCCTTAAGACTATCAACGACAATAACTATCAATATTTTTCTACGGGAGAACAGACTTATTGGCCTACTGATCCCTTGAAAATTCCTTAATTTGCTTGATTTCTTCGTGACTAAAGGTATTTCCCAAACGTACACACGTGGAGAATCTTGTCTTGATTTATCCTCAGACCATTCTCCATTGATCTTCACTTTAAGTTCATCTGTCATTACTACAGAGGGTCCACTGCGGTTAAGTTCTAAATATACTGACTGGGACCAATTTCGATCTCTTCTTGATGAAAACTTGCATTTACACGTTTCCTTGAAGACAAATGGTGAAATAGATGAAGCTGTTGAATTGTTTAACAGGACAGTCCAGAAGTGTGCTTGGCAATCAACGCCGCATCAACGAAATGGAACCACTAATGGCCTGAACTACCCTCTTAGCATCAAGAAAAAGATTGCTCAAAAAAGAAGACTTCGTAGGATTTGGCAAAATTCAAGGAATCCTCGTGATAAAAACAACTTCAATAGAGCGGCGCGGGATTTGAAACGTTTGTTATCTAACTTCAATAATGAAAGGTTGTTACTGCAAGTCTAACTCCTACAGAAGACACGAAATATTCAATGTGGAAAACTACTAAACACAGACTAGTCCAAGAGTGCCGATTCCTCCGATTATCTTGCCAGGTGGTGGCTGGGCCAAGAACAACAAGGAGAAAGCTGAAGTATTCGCTACGCACTTACGCGATGTGTTCAAGCCCAGTGACTCAGCTCAAGCTCCTGACCCAGAAATTGAATACTTATTAGAATCACCTACCCAACTATCACTTCCTGTTCAGCCCTTTATTCCCTCTGAAGTAACTGAAATAATTGTGAAACAATTGAAGCCGTACAAAGCTCCTGGGTATGACCTCATTACAGGAAGGATTTTAAAAGAACTGCCGAGGAAAGCTATTATGTTTTTGACTTTTGTCTTCAACGCAATATTGAGAATTGAGCATTTTCCAGCACAGTGGAAATTATCGGAAATTGTCATGGTAGCTAAACCTGGGAAGCCTCCACATCAGGTTAGTTCTTATAGGCCCATAAGTCTATTGCCTGTGACTTCAAAAGTTTTTGAGAAGCTTTTTCTAAAACGATTTCAGCAAGTTATTGATAGCGGCAACCTTATCCCCAACCATCAGTTTGGTTTCCGCCAGAAGCACTCTACCATTGAGCAGATTCATCGTGTGGTCAATGTAGTGAAGGAAGATCTGGAAGCAAAAAGATACTGCTCGGCTGTTTTTCATGATATCAGTCAGGCTTTTGATAAAGTTTGGCATGAGGGTCTCCTCTATAAATTAAAACTACTAGTTCCTCATTCTTTCTTTAATGTCATCAATTCCTATTTGTCAAACAGGTTTTTTCGAGTCAAATTTCAAGACGAATACTCCGACCTCCACAAAATTGAGGCGGGCGTTCCACAAGGCAGTGTATTGGGTCCCATCTTCTACACCCTTTTCACATCTGACATACCTGTACGAGCCGATGTCACCATGGCCACGTTTGCTGATGATACCGCTATACTAGCCTCTCATGAAGTCCCAGGAATTGCATCCCAACGACTACAATCTGAGCTGGATGACTTGTCGGAGTGGCTTGTGAGATGGAGGGTGAAGGTTAATGAAACCAAGTCCACTCATGTAACTTTCACAACAAGGCCTGCTAACTGCCCACCTGTCTCTCTTAATAATGTCCTCCTCCCCCAATCTGAAGAAGTGAAATATCTGGGTATGCATCTAGACCGAAGACTAACTTGGCGTTCTCATATCTGGCACAAAAGATTATTTTTAAACTCAAAATTCAAAAAAATATCCTGGCTTTTAAACAAGAGGTCGAAATTATCATTAAGAAATAAGTTGTTAGTATACAAGGTGATTTTGAAACCTGTTTGGACTTATGGTATACAGCTTTGGGGTACAGCCAGTAACTCCAACATCGAAATTCTCCAACGTTTTCAGTCTAAAGTCCTTCGGAACATCCTGGAAGCTCCGTGGTATATAACTAATCAATTAATACATCAAGACACCAAAATTCCCACAGTAAAAGAGGAAATAACTCGCTACAGCAAGAAGTACCAAGACAAGCTGTATTCTCATCCGAACTATCTTGCGATGAACCTGTTGGATAATAGTGCGTCAGTTACACGTCTGAAGAGGCACTCAATCCTGGACTTACCTCTTAGGTTCTAATTTAAAACTTTCTTGTTTATTTGTGTTAGCTCTATCGCTGGATAGAGCCTAACTCGTGTTAATTTATAATTTTATCTAATTTACTTATTGTTCTAAGAATGTCTGAACAGATTGTAAAAAAAAAAAAAAAAAAAGATAGATTGATAACATATTAGATAAAACAGGATGGATATTATAGAAATACCAACCATAAAGTACAATAACAATAATACTTGTATTAACAACAGTAAAAAGAGTTAATAATAATTGACTAGTAACAAAGAGTAATATATTTTATCACCATCAAAAGCCAACGATCAGGTCATAAATGAGGAAAAAACAGTTAAGCAATAGAAGCATTAGGCTGGATACGATGAACAATTCATTTTATTTTTTAATTTTTTCAGTGTCATGAAAAATATCCACTTGACGGCAGATTGTTAGCATCTTTCTTTTTTTTTAACAATTAGCGGACAATTAAAAGGATGTAGCCTTTGGAATTTTCCAACGTAATGATATTTCTGGCATCCAACATCTAATAATATTTATAATTTTACGTCTATTTCAGCTCCATTTTGGTTAACGACTTTTTTAACATCAATGAAGCGGTGGGACGTCTAGGAATGCTGTTCAGAAACAGGTTGTAACTCTGGCTCCATCTTTTTGAATCTAAAAGTACAGTATTAACAAAATATTCTTGGTAGGCCTTTGTGTTTTAGAAAGTCCACAACGACTATACATTTTTAAATATGCTTGTGTGAAGCTAAACCGGATGTAAAATTAACAGAACCGTGTGTAGAGACACGGATTTAAAATTAAATACGCTGTCCCAGGCTTTAAACTCTCACATGAGCCCAGGCATGAATAATGTAGCAGTGCGAGCCGTTTTACTACGGGTCCATGGTTCTTTATCTGTTTTATTGTATTTTATAGCTTTTTTAATGTATATTAAAAGCCTTGCATAATTATGCTAAAGCATACTATACAAATTGATATCCGTACTGCAAATACACACTTTTGATTGGGGTATTTTGCAACTTTACATGATATCAACATCAACATTTTCAACACTCAACAAGACAGAAAGTAACAGAGCAAATTTTATTATAAATATTATATTTTATATATGTATATATATATATATAATTTTGAGGATATAATTATTTATATTAATCAATATTATCTTATGTTATTGATTAAATCTAAAGAATATAATACTGATGCCTTTGAAGGAAGATTTCCATCTAACAAAGTTTAGAATGCCAACTCTTTTAGTGATATATAATTGAAAAATGAAAAAAAAAAACTATGAACTTTGACAGAAATTTGAGACAATAATCTCTATTTACTTCTTATAGATTTAGAATTAAAGTGGATTAAAGTGGAGTGTTGTGTAATGGAAATGTAACACAAATAAATAAATAAATATTAACTCTTTATTTTATTTGCTGGTTAAAAGTTTTTAGTGGTGGTTAGTTGTATTTAGTGGTTTTTAGTGACTTATTTAAATATTTAAATTCCAGTTACACTATTTGTTTACACCGAATACAATTTTCATCTTGTATGTTATATATGATTAACCATTTAAACATTTTTGAATAGACATGTCTCTTTAAGGGGTAGTGAGAGGGGGTTTTAGCAGCATGACACAGCATTGTCTGTAAAATAAACAATAATCCCCAATCTCACGTTCTATGTTTGCAATCATCCCAAAGTTATCAGGTGATTCAGTTTAAAATATGTCTATAAAATGTATTTATTAAATAAAATTAATTACACACAATTCTTATTCCTTACTAGGTTATAGTGTTTAGCTTAAAGTTTACTCTGTACTATTGTGATTAAAACTAAATATACTGTTACTGTATTGCGAGGCTGACTTGTCGTAAACCATTAATGTTTAACAACCAAGTAAAGAAGACAGCCATTGTAGTATAGACCACTATATCTCAGTCATGTGTTGTTTAGGTCGCACCATTAGTTACATTTGTGAGCTAGTAATAAAACAGTGATAGTAAGCTTTATCAAGTTTACGTTGCATCCTTACTAAAATGTGCTAAGAAAGTATACGGACATTCAAGGATATGTAAGAAAATTCTCATTGTACTGAAAATAGGAAATACAGTTTAGACAATTAACTGTGTCAATTAACTGTGCATTAGCTACACCATAAAAAATGTAATTAATTTAACTTTGCAATTCAGTACCAAACAAAATTTTTTACCAAACTTAGTATTAAACCTAAGTAAGGGATCTTTCTGTTTAGTTATTTTTGAATTTACTAAATTTATTGAATTACATGTCAAAACCTTGCCTTCTGGTTTGTTGCATGTTGGATAACCAAACCATAATTATAATACGTTTAACAATATACGTAAAGTTGAATATTTATATATGTTTTTCAGCACATTTAAAAAAGAAATAATGCCGTTTTCGCTCTTTCTTTTGAGCGGCATGCGTTCTCGGTCCCTGATTCTTTTTAAAACTGAGAAAGATTTTTGGTTCCTTGGATATGAATTTTATTTTTATCAAATTCACGTAGGGATCACATCCTATCGAACACAATAAAAAAAAAACAAAAAAAAGTGAATATAACGTGACAGCCGGGTCAAAACAGAACAAAACTTAAAAATAAAACATAAATTAAATTGGACCAATGAAATAGGAAAAAAGGCGCAACTACATAGTTATATTGATGTACTGACGCCAACTGTAAATAAATAATTGAAAATGATTTATTTTTGTAATTTCTCTAAAAGCTATAATTATAATGATAACCTTAATGCATAATCATCTCTGAGACCAGAATTATAACTCTTCAGAAAGACATACCCAGTGCATATAATGCTAAGCTAATTAATACTGGCGTAAATGACCATCTTACACCAAGAATATTCGAGTTTTTTATCTTCTGAATTGTCTCTGTATAAACTACCCGAACAATATGTTCTTACCTTTTAAATGGAGAAAGGAAATTTGTCCGTTTAGAACTTATTTTCTTTAACTGTTTACGTACTTGGAGGTGATATTTTAAAATTATGATGCCCTCAGCACTTTATTATCTATATGTTATTGTTACGATTCGTGATCGGCGTTTATAACCCCAATCATATAATGCTGTAACAAGCTCTATGGATCTACTAACACTAAATTGTTGCAAAGATGAGATGTTTCATATAGTTATTATTATTGGTAAATTTGATCAAAATAAATTTAAAATATAATTTTGTGGTTTTGTGTTATTTTATATCCTATTGCGTGATTACAGAGAGTACGTATATGATATGATATTTTAGTATATGATTTTAGCTTTGTATTTTACCTCAGACTACTTCAACGTTTACTTTGATTTAAAAAAAGTTTATAATATGATGATAACAACCACCAACGTGATATCTGAAAATGTTCAAATTAGTTACCACTTGCAGAAAATGCTTTTATATATTGTACAGTTAATTGTTTATTATTTTTCATATTAATGCCTGAACTCAATTTTTTATACCTCACATTTAATAAACGAAATTCTCTCTATTTTTTGGTATACCATGTAGTATTTGATTTTTGGTCATATTGCTCTGAACTTTGATAACTCAATCAGCTCCGTACCAAATGCAATAAAACTGTTTTACCCGCCAAACTGCATCCAACCAAAAACAGTTTTAATTTAATTTAAATAATCAACTCAGGATGAATATTAAATTATGCACAAGTGGGCTACAAATTAATATGGTGTTTAACAAACACAACAAAGTTCATAGAAGTATTATATTATTATATTATGTATTATATTATTGTATGGCATTTATTCATTATTTTCAAATATTATATACCACATTTTGCATACGCAGTTTTCAATATATTTGTGTAAAATTTTAATTTGTTAATGGTAAAAAGTTAAATTAGTATTCCTTGATTTAACAGAATTTTTAACTAATCAGTAGGTGAGCAAAGGGACAAATGAATAGAAGAGGGATATGTTGCAATATCAAATAAGATTGTCAACTCAGGAATAAATATTGCTTACAATTTAAAATAATGTAAAAATAGTATCGGATTGCAATAGATATATAAATGGTGGCTAAAGATGCAATAGTGTATCGATAGATATTATTATACTATTTCGTATGTTAGTATTGTCTATTAAGTATAGTGGAAAACATTATTCTAAAAAAGTTTACGCTTTCTAATACTTATAGTATATTGAGAACATAATAGGATAATGTAAAACCACACAAAATGGTTGTTAACCGAAGGTATAAATAACATTACATCTGCGGCAGCACGGTACGTGCGTAGAATAGACTTTTGGAGGCTACGTGCGCGACGTTTCAAGATGGCGGTGCGCACGTTGCGAGGATCGCGACGTGAGTCACGTGACGCGGTATGTTGTTACACTATTGGAGTTCACTGAGCAATATTACATAAGTGTTTAATAAACGTGGTGTTATGACTTTCATGCCTGCATGATTTAAAAACAGCATAAATGTTAAAACCATTTGAATATATTTAATAAGTATGAAACCTGGACGAAAATAGATTTGTTTATTGTAACCACAAGACGTACAAAATCATGGGTTTTTTATTTTTAACCAAGAAAGTGGTTATATTTAAGATGTTGGGATGTTTAGGTAAGCCGTACAATTGTTGATAAATTTTGATCCTTGAGGCTAAGCTGTAAATGAATAAATAAATGTTATTAATTTACTATTATTAAACGCCTACGTGTGTATATTATTTTCATTTTGGTTTATATATGATAAATGTGTATATGAAAACGTTGACTACCTCTATTCAAATTTACTCTGATACACAAGTACCATATTTAAATATTAAATAGACTTGGTATAAAAAATTCGGCCTATTGCAATTTTTCCTCTTGGTAGCACTTTCGGAATATTTCTGCTTAACTTCACCGAACGCCTCAGAGCCCAAAACCACTCTCAGTTAAAAACATAAATGTTATATTTAAAAAATGGGAGTGGTATACAAGGAGTACATTTTAACTGTGCCACAATTGTATTTAAAAAAAATGTTTAAGTGGGGACTTCACCTTCTTTTCAATAGAAGTGAAACATATAAATTTTGTACTTTTAAATGTAGTCACAATTTCTCAACATTTTCCCGTAAAACGTGGTTTGTGAAAACAATAAATGTCCCACAAATCGGTACAAAAATATATATAATAAATATTTAGGATAAGTTAAAGTTCCAATACGGTGACCGTTAAAATTGAACGGTCACAACTCCGTTATTCATGGACTTGGATAAAGTGCATTGTGTTTAATAATCCATATAAAATGTCCTAACTTTTTGTAATAAGCAGTTTGTTTCGTATATACACTGGTTTTCGAGATATAAATTTTATACAAATCCCTAAAGAATCAAGGTCAAACTTGTTAAGGTTAAAAACATTAACCTTATAAGAATCTTGACCAAGCTAGCTTGCTCCAAAACTTCGTTCCAATGTGGCGAAATATAAGTCACAATTCTGTTACCCAGGAACTCGCGGTCATCCCCCCCCTCCCCGCCAGTTGGCAGTTTAAATTTTGGCAGAAAATTTATAGTGGTATATATATATATATATATATATATATATATATATATATATATATATAGTCACCATCAATAATTACACCGATATCACACCATCGAATGGCATTTTGAATTAATTACATTTATTTTTGAAATTCAACTTTATATTTGGTTAAGTTGGTTCGAGAAGGAATGCAATTTATTAGTGTGATATAAAAACATGTTTGGCGCGTTTTTCCAACGTCAAGTTTCCCTGCCGTCATAAATTTTGTCCCACATAAATTGTTCCATTTTTTCAGAACAGTGCAGCCAGTAACACGAAAATAAACTGCCAACCCTTTCTTTTTATACAGTTCCTTTAAGTTTTAAGAATTTATGAGTATTCTCTTTAAATGTTTATTATAACATTAATTATAAAAAGAAATCGTATTAATTCAATTCAAGGTCTCTAGTTTAATATTGCTCAATACTAATTCCATATTGTACCGATACTATATGCTATTGTATCCAGTAAAATTAAAATATATGTAATTTGTGTACATATGTTGGTGTATTCTAAACAGTACATACACAGAATACCCAAAGATTGTGTTAAATAATAAATAATATATATATATATATATATATATATATATATATATATAATATATATTTATACTATAAGCAAAATTTATACAAATTTAAGGCAAAAAATATATAGAGGCTAATATACGAGTATTTAAATCGTTTTAGTGCTTTAAAATTCATAATAATTTGAGCACTAAAATATTTTTTTACAATAATCAATTAATCAATTTGTGTTTCTGTTAACAATTATAGTTGGATTTGCGTTGTTTTCAATCAAATTTACCAATAATATTAAATTATTTATGTTTAAAAATAATATCACAGTTGTGTTAATACATATTATGTACATTATGATAATCTAGAGTGGTAAACTACATATTAACTAAGTATTGCTTCCAGTAATTCGTTTCCGTCAATAACTTGGTGTTCAAGCCCTTGATATAAATTACTTGAGACTAGATATTGCTTCAATATCGATACACACTCATCGTTTTATGAAAATATACTGGCACATGGTGCTTTGATTTAAAGATTAGGTACTGAAGTATTATCAGAGGCGTTAAAGGTTTTATACCCACGCAAAATATTTTCAGACCTCTATTTAATAAGAAAAAGAACATACACAAAATGAAATTACTACCGATAGTGCACATCTTGATGAATTATAACTATTTGCCGCGTTTGTTATTCATGACTTCTACAATCATAATGAAAAACTTTCCTTATAAATACTATTTTGAGAACTGTTTATGTTATTGTAGTGTTGTATATAACACTTTCCACTAAATTATTACCATTTCAGTTTACAATTTTAAGAAAAAGAGCTTACACTTGGTATTAAAATATAACGCCAGGGAAAAATGTAATGCAAGATACTGTATTTACTTATAACATTATTCAATGAAGTACACAAATTAATTACGAACATAGTGGCATGTTCTAATAACCTTCACTTATCACAGTAATTCTTAGCCATTTAAAAAAGAGGTTGCCTGTACAGTCTTGTTATAATAATGTTATACTCTGATGTCACAGCAGCAGCTAGTAACCCATATGATTGGAAAATCACTCAACCACATCAGTATTTTTGAGATTTTGGACAAATAAGTTGCGTGCTACAATTGAATAATTTATCCGTACGGAAATAAATATAATCTTGTAAAAGCTACCTTAGCAGTAAAACAAACAATAATATTGATGGTAAAAAAGACATTCAGCGTATGAATGTATTCAGTGTAGTGAAACATACCTACTTGATTGTTAGTATTATATTTAACGGGTTTTCTGTGTGAGAGTGAAGGACATTGTGAGCACGAGAAAGTTTTGTCTACTATTTATTTTTTGACAGTAGTAGGACATCTTCATAATTTTTTAATCGCGATGTTTAAGATCGGTGTAAAATACTGTCCAAGCGTTGGAAAACCTAATGAACTAATAAGACAAATTTTTACGAAACAAATATGCCTAAACTTCAAGCACGTTTTTAATCTCTTGGGTGATGATTGATGGTAATTGCTGTGATTTACAATTCCAGAACTCAATTCTTTCACTTTTCTGAGCAATGAATAAAGTGTAGTCAACTCATTGATACACAAACCTCTATAGTGGTGTGCGGGTGGATCGGAAATGATATGCGTGCCCGTTAGGGTGAGAATGCAACGGTAAAATAGAACTTCAGGTAGAATAGACAATCAGCAGTGCTGGTCAGCCTTTGACTTGAACAAATAATTATAATAATATATCCAATTCTACACTGTGTAATCGTCTTTTACGAGGCCGAAGATAAGAATGTAGCATAAGAGAAAAGGCCTCACATTCTATCTAACACTTTGCGTGTATTGAAATTGAATAAAATCTAACGTTACATCCTGTGGAGAGTAAGAATGTGGTGAGACTCATCTGTCTGAAAGCGTACTGCAAAAAAGGAGATCTGGAACAGGAAATATATATCTGTATGTCTGTTGATTTACTTCCTACTCTAGATCGTCTTTCTTAGTAGTGAAATGTATGTTTCTATCTTTTTAGTGGAAATATATACTGCAATTAACATACTAACACTATGACACCAATGAATAATTTATAAACAATAAAATATGATTGATTTATCCAAGACGTGCTTTAAAATTCTCTGGGATGTATTGTTTCCAACCACACTGTACATTTTTGATTGTTGTAAGACGTTTGATTTTAAGAATTTAAATTAAAAAAACATAAGTATTGGTTTTAAAGTGATAGCTTTGCTTCAGTTACTTCCACCCACCCTCAATATATGTTACTCAAGCTACGGTTTACTGGAAGCTACGAACACTGTTAGTAAATGAGACAGGTGCGATTGTCTTTTTAATCTAATACATTCTTTCTTGTCATTATGATTCACTACGTCATTGTTATTTACGAATTATGGCAATTTATGGAAATAAGCATAGAGATATACTAAAATGCAACACCATTAATTGCCTATTTTGTTTGTATGCTCTGAACGGGTTATAGGACCAGCGAAGGTTAATATGGTAATTAGTTTATATTATGCATCTCAATGTAGTAGATAATTTCATGCACATGACTAAATAGATGATGAGGAAGATTTATTAATAGCACAAAAACCATTCCGTTTAATCAAACCAATTCATTTCTTTATATTATTACAAATTCAATTTTTCACATAACTTGTCCATTCCCCACAAGTTTCCGTGTCTATTTTGAATGAACAATATTACAATATTTTCGGATGTGATTATATAATAACATTTTCCTCTTAATTGAAAACTGCAAGAAAATAATTGTAAAGAATTTGAGTTTCATATCACTGCTTGTTTCTGAAATAAGAAATAAAAACTAAAACACACGTGAACTGAACACGTAGACTGAAATAAGTCAATAAAAATAGACAGATCGTCAGATCATAGGTTGCATTTAGTTTTTAGCTCCTCACGGTCCATGGAACAATACCCTAAAGTTTATGTAGAGAGATATGTAAATATATTCGATAACCCTCGGCCAAATCCCATTGTGTGACATGCACCATCATCGAACTCAGTGTTACATGTATACGAAGCTTTATAAAGATTTTCATACAAAATGACTTTCAGTTCGTTTACGAGATATCGTGCGGACAGACAGGCAGAAATGAAAATTCTCCATCCCCACTTAGCTAACACTCAGCCAATTGATATTTACACAGTTAATTTAAAATTTTATTGAATTAAGTTAATTTAATTTAGAAACGGCATATACAACTTGGGTTCAAAAGAAGAATTCGAAGTTTTCAAACTGAAAGAAACATGCAAAACTTTTTAAATTTTAATTAAGCAATCAAATAAAAACAAAACAATGTATTATTTGTTTGTGAAGTTAGCTTGGAAAATATACCAAATGTAGTGTTGATCTAGTTTTTAATAAAAAAAAATATATTTTTTGACCTATATTGAAGCATTTAGGATATTTACATTAATAAAAAATAAAACCTATTTATTAAATTACTAGTTTAGCGTACTAATTTATTATTAGTACATTAAATACGTTATTTATAATTAGTGTACTAATTTATTAAATTAAGTGCGTTTGACTTCATCTGAAAATATAGTGGGGTAGTGAAATAATTAATGAATACTGTAATAGAAAAAATATACATAAGCATATCATTCCTTCCTGCTAAGCCAAGTTCAACTATTCGAAATGGAAATACTTGTAACAGAAACATTTCCTCTCCAGCTCAAGATGGGTTGTCCAGAGTGCAGTAAAATAAAAGTTTGCATGTTTGATTTGGCTCAACTTTCATATACTTTTGAGGCAGCAGTAAGTATGTTTTGATACAAAGGAGAAATCGGTAACATAAAATTCTAGTTACTTAATTCGTGGAAGGTTTTTAAACGCTTGAATAGGGAATATAAAAGGAAGAACAATTCAATTGCAATTATTCTTGGTTTTTTATGATACTATGATGTAAGTGTGGTGTCAACTATCTTTTGTATAGTAACTATTTTTAAACTCGAATATTATATTTGACAACAACATCCGGTTAAAAATTAAGTTTATATTTTTGTTATTTAAATAAGGAAAAATCGCTGTTTCAAATTTATTACATTCAAAAGAAAAACCAATACAATGGATTATCGAAGGAGCTGACAGAACGCAACAAAGGGGCCAGCGCATACACGGACAAACAATTGAACTAACTGCTCTTTGACCCTTTAAACCAAAAAGATTCTTCGTTGGACAACCATCCTATTAAGAATTATCGGACAGGCGAACCATAGACAGACGGACAAAACACGGTATCAAGGTCTTGGGTCTTTCATAAATAATAAATACTAACTAATAAATGGCAACTTGTAAAAAAGCACTTCCTTAGATACTAAATATGGTAGATTCCATCGAAATCTGTCATTGTATTCACCCTTGTGACAGAATTATCGACATATTTCTTTGAAATTTTGATTATTATAATAAAGTGACCTCAAAATCATCCCCCTTTCCATACATGTAATTAATTCTGTAATATTCTGAAAACATTTCTTAAAAACGTTCTATCTTTGGTCTAAGTTGTGACAATAGCTGATCATGAAAATAATTCCAAAAATTACCACTATCTTGAAATTGTGTTATTTGAGGCTGACGTTTTTCCTAACAACTGGTAATTTATTGGAATTTGATCCAGACAACTTATATGCTAACATAGTTTTAAATATGTCTTAAGTTTTCAAGATCTCTATACATGTATTTTGTTCTGTAATATTCTGATAACATTTATACAAAACGTTGTATCTTTGGTCTATGTTATGTAAATAGCTGATCATAAAAATAATTTCAGAAACTACCACTGTCTTGAAATTGTGTTATTTGAGCGAAGCTTTTGTTCCTTAACAACTAGTATCTTGAATTTGTTCCAGACAAATTATATGCTAATATAGTTTTAAACATTCAGGACATTCTAGAGACCCATGGGTTATATGATCAGAATCGACATGAACATTATATGAAACAAATATTGACCCAGGATACTTGATTACCTCCCTTCATGCATGAGGAGCTTCAGGGTCCATAAATGGTAACAAAAAACCAAAAACATAGTAACCATGATTCGTCCCAAAAATGCTACAGACATTCTATGGAAGGAGAAACTCAAAGAGGCCGGATGTTTTTAATGTAAGAATAATTCAGAAGCTTAGTAACTAAGACCTACTAAACACCGGTGAAATGGTCAGTTTTGTAGAGATTAGATAGTTCCAGAGGCGATGTACTATAAAATTTAGAACAATAGATGTTTAGATGCCACATAGTTCAGTACTGTAATAATAATAATAATAATTCATTACTTGCACAGTAAAAAAATATGCAACCCATTTGAAATGGTCTTAAACAATAGTCAACATGATGCCACACATTTTCCTCCTAAGTTACCTAACCACACATTGCAAACATACATTTTAAGATAGTTTCACACATACAAAGCTATACGAGACACCAGATTCAGCCTACCGCCAGATTATGATTATTGAAAGTTGTTACGAATGAATTTTATTTTATTGTATAGTATAAAACATGAAATCTATTACTCTCAAAGAGAATGAAGAGATTCAACAATGCCTGGCAAAGTGCTGTTCCTCAGGTAGATAAGATTCACAACGCCAAACTTGTCTAACAACCCATAACCACCTGACGAAAGTTGTGAAGTAGCACACATTAAGCACCAACTTACCAACACCAGAGGAGTGAAGATTGGTGAGCTCTTGTGGCTCGTTAGGACTGATAGGAGAAATTTACTGTTTCGGTACCTGCTACTTTACTGAGGCAGTAATAATGAACTCTTGAGTACTTTGATATTGTGACTGCGAATCTCTCGCTTCCTATTAACGGCCGAGCAGGCATTTCAAGTAAGGAAAAAGTAGCTGTGAGACTTTCTTTTTTATATCTTACAATAGTTGCTTATTCCATACAGGAATAATACAATACAGATTTATCGCCGATCTAGCTTACGACAAGCAACTGTGATTAGAGACGCTAACCTTCCATTTGCGTACTAACCTTGCTATTAGTAGTGGTTCTGAAAAAAAATCTGCTTTGACCATTTACAGCATTAAAAACAGAAAAAAATATAAAAGGCCGGTAGATAAATAAATAAATGTCGTAGGTGTCCACAATATTAGCAGAATTTAATACACCCGTATGTATCCTGCAAAAGTATTAACTCTTGCAAATGTATTAACTCCTGCAAATGTATCATATCAAAGTCATCTAGTCCCATGTTCCAAAGATTAAGTCGTAAGCAGGATGAAAACCCCAACCCTTCATGAGCTCTTCGCTCTGAAATGATTGTACTCCGAGCCAAGTGATTATTAATTAATTAACTTAAAGGGTTGAGTTATCTTGTCATTCAATTGGCAATTCACTTATTTAACCTTTATTAATACGCATGTCTTGCCCAAAAGTCAACTCAAGACCAATACAATGTAATGTAATAAAAGAATTTATAAATATTTCAATAAACATCACGATACATTGTTAATTCTAAAATATGAATGCACAGTAATATATTTTTTATATTGATGCTTAGCGAAATGCAAAGTTTATTTAGAAGCAAAATGAGAAATATCTCTTAAGCAAATGCGATATTTTATGAACCTAGAACTGGCATACTATACTTATATCGAGTTAATAACTTAGTCGTTCTGTCAGTTAGGTTTGTTGAGAGAGCTTCTATAATTGACAACTAAATTACAATTATTTGTCAATATTGCTATTTTTTTTACGAGAATGTCATTAGAAATACAGAAAGACACCAGAACGGATGATATGTCATTCTTTAAATAAGGGAGCATACATTTATAAGCTGTTAAAAGAGTTGACTACCTTGAACATGGGATGAAGCAAAAGAGTTTCCAATCTATGATTAGAGTGGTTTAATCTCTTGAAGGATCTTATTCATTATCATTGTTTTAACTCAAAGGTCAGGTCAATTATTTCCGTATAACAAATTGTACTGCCAGAGATTTGCTACTCGAAAATATTTTCATTGAATTGTTTTGTGTGACCATTTATTATTTGCCAAATAATAAAAGTCTCACGTATATTTAGTGGAAGCTTGAGTCAAAACTCATTGAGCTATTGTATATACAAATATATATATATATATATATACACATATATAGGCTTTAAAAATGTTAAAACTCAAGGTAAGATAATAAGTGCATATGAGGATCTGAAAGGAGACAGATTTAAGCTCAGAGCATTATCTAATGTAATATACTAATAGTAGACCTCTTAGTAACCTAATAGTAGACCTAAACGGATAACTGCATGATCATCACTCATTAAATCAAAACTCTATTGCCAACCCATTTTTCTAACATGACACACACTTATTCATAGCATTTCCTGGTAACTTACAATATGTTTTTTTAACTAACGGATTACCATTAGAAAGGAGGTGTAATGTAAAAAGATTAATGTAAAAAAGCCAATTAACCTGTAGCGTTAATTGGCTTGTTTTTCACTTGGCATTTTTTCTGATTTCATGAAGGATAACATATAAAATCTCTAAAGCCTTGGTTCTTCCACAGTATTTAGACCGACGAATAATATTTTAAAATAACAATAAACAATCTTAAAACATATTAGTAACTTAAAATACAAAAAAATTATGAATATTTATTTTTATTATAGACAAACGTATTTTATTAAAACCCAGCCAAAAAAAGTTTTGAATTATACAAAAAACGTTTGTATAAAATGTACTTTAGATAATTAGTTTTAAAATTAACCGTTATATTTATACACAAACAAAATGAAACAGTCGCTAAATTGGCGACAAACATTATTATAATACGTGTTAATGTATATCAAAGGGTTTGTCCTATGATAAAACATAATGAAAAGTATACAGTATTCAATTTGCCTTTGCAAGAAACACTGAAATTAAATTGAATCCCTCAGTGCATTATTCGTTTCCAAGTATATTATAATTTGTTATATAGGTCAGAGTTAGTTAGTTAATTATGCCTATTGAAACTATGCCTATGCCTATTGAGTCACTAGTTTTTGTGTTCAAACTCAATTCTTTCTGAGTATAGTTAAAATTTGGAGTCTATTTTAATGTGTTTTTTTAATCAAATTGAGTTGTTTGTTAAAAATAAAAAAGTACGTTTTACTTTTTAATCCGTATTTCTTGTTATTTTACTAACATTGTCAGTGTTTTAAATAGATTTATTTCGTATTTTAAAATTGGAATAACCTTTTACTTTGCAATGTCTAATGTTTTGTCACATTACATTTTATTAAATGACTTATTCTGTAAATTTTAACCTTTCCAGCCCACGTATCATATTCCATTATTCCATTTTGTACCTTGTGATAATACAATTACAAAAGAGAAAATTTTATTAAAAATAAAGAATGCACATATTTTCTCAGATTTAATTTAATTGTTCATGAATATAGCTCGAGAGAATGAGCTTTCGAGGTACTTAACTGAGGCGTGGGTTCTCGGCTTATAAGAATTTTGAAATGGCGGTATTGGCTAGAGGGAAAGAATATTAGATTTACAAATGGTTATTTATGAGCCCTGAGCCTTCATAACCTAAAAAAACCAGTAGTTTGATTAATAATTGTTCAATTACTTCTTGTAGAGAGTTTTTAAAATGAATGTAACAGTGGTCAATAATGGTTTGAATGCGGAGAAGATGACTAGACACTGTGTTTGGCTTTGACTCAAAACTACAACGTTAATGACTTACATCTTGGCTACTCATGACAATTATGTTTCTTCACCGCAGTCTTTATAAACTTAAGTAGATGCAACGAGACTGTACACACATATTCCATTCATGTAGCGGAAAATGTGCAACGTTAAATTATATATCTTAATACCCCTACTACTCAATATCGAAAAGTGACTGCGTTCTCCTCTGATTTCTTATTGCTCTGGTTCAGGTTATGACAACGCCTGTGAATATAATGGGGTTGTGTGACCATTTATTGTTTGCCAAATAATAAAAGTCTCACGTATTTGTAGCATTTTTATTAAAAAGATAAAAAGTATCTTGAACTATACAATCTATGCGTTACAATAGATTTTTGTTAGAATAAATGTTTGAAATTTTTTAATATAATTTTGGTTAACGTAAACTTTTTATATAACTGGGAAAATAGAAATACTTTTTTAAACCATTTCATGAGGGGCATTTGAAGTAAATAATAACTTTTCTTTATATACTCGAAAGATGATGGGAGGTAATGACATGTTTCTTATTTATAAAAGAAAATAATGGTGTTACATACAAAACATTTTATAAAAATGAATTTTTGTCAAAAAATTTAATTTATTAAAAAATGTTACTAAGTCATAAATTTAACCAGTAAAGCGTATGATACACACAGTAGCTATGTAATAATGTATATACTGTAAATGTATATAAACCTAATGTACATACTGTAAAAGATTAATATTAGGTCGATTTCATACAAGCCTGCCTATTGCAAATATGCTCAGCACGGTATTTCCGGGAGATTTTCTCCAATCATGGCCCGAAAATCAAAATATACTATATTCGATAATTCTATATATATATATGTGTCACACATGTGACTGCATGGTTTAGTAATTATAAACAACTTTTATTATTTAAACAAATATTTATTACAGTTTCAAGATGGCGATAATTCAAAGTTTGTAAAAGAAATTGTAAATAAGTTATTATGCAGTTATTAGAACAAAGAAAAAAAGTGTATTCGAATTCTCAAGCCATCTACAATAATGTTTGTTCTTACGTGTTTTTAAAAGTCGTAATATTTTGTAGAAAGGTTTAAGCAGGATACAATATTGCGGGAATAATTATGAACACGATAACTACTGTAGTTCTTAATAGATTTAAGAAATATGGTACACAGATCGTATCTACACATAGCTTGGATGAGTTCGTCGACCGGTATTAACAAATGAAACGTTTAAACATGCCGGCTATTCGAATTCGTGCAACATTTTTGAGTAGGGTATTTCATAACATAAATCAAAATTGATACTTTTTGTAATGATCAAGAAATTTCAAGCAATAGTTGTTCTTACTTATTTTTTGATAACTGTTAAGGTTACAAGATTGTGGTCTTTTACAGTTAGAAGTACCTAAGTAAACCCGTTATATATGTTTACAAATATATTTTTGGATATTGTAACTAAATAAAGTTGTCTTTACAGAGATATATGCTTATAAATATTTTTAAGGTTTAATTGTCTCAGATTAACGAACTCCTAAGTGTTTGAAAGTGTTACAATTATATTAAAATGTAACATTTAGAGTTATCGCCTCATCAATGGTGTGCATATTAAACAACTATGAGATAGAGATGACGGCCACATGTTACATCTACTTTTCTTCCGAATGACTAGGATGAAAAATTTACGAATAAATCTATATGCTTATAAAAATTTTGTGTAATAAGGTTTCATGATTATAGAGCTTTTAAATGTTTGAAATTTAAATACGTTGATTCTCTGTAGTGACATTTGTTTTCTTAATGTTTACGCCTCTAGGGAAGTTATACTAAAGAGATATGTCTATACAATTGAATGTATCTCAACTAAAATCTGATTGCATCTCCTTAACCCGTATCAGACCAGATAATAAAGAGAGAAATGAGCTCTGTGTGCGAGTGCGAGGAGTCTACATAGCCCTCGTGTCGAGGAGGTAATACATATCGAGGTGTCCATATGGCTACATTGGGCTGTCATGGGCTTAATAAAGCAAATTTTAGGGTCACTGTGAAAAAAAAAAAAACTGAAAGATGTAGCCTACTTTATAGTAGTTTACATGCTAGTTCAAACATGTAAATTTGCATTTTTTTAAAGGGAAAGGAAGGGAAAGTTGTCGTGGCAGCAAATAAATGGAGGAAAAATGCAGAGAATTGACGCGCTCTCCCTTAACCAACGGCGAGTGCTGTTCACAGAACTCTTCACAGACATGTTAACTCTCAAAGTTGTTTTGTATATTCACTAATAAAAAACTGACAAACTTTTATTACGTTGGATATCAAAATCGTCAAGTTTGATATTAACGTAAATTTATACTTTTACTGAATATTTATTTAGCTTCAGATTGTCAAAAAGTGGTTATAAGATTATAATATTAAAAAGGTACAAAAAATTGGGTCAAAAATAATTGAGATATAAATGTTTTCCTAATATAGTACATTTTTGACAAAATTGCCCTGGCATTTCATGTGCGACCACCATTAAAAGACAAGGTATTTTTTGGTAGCAAAACTAATTAAATGTCTGGCTCTGAAAGGTATAAATAAATATGCACATTTTATTATATATCCACTTTTTGCGAATATGAAGGTAAATAAATATTCAGGATGAGATTACGATAATATGATGAAATACTTAGCCTGTAAAATGTACACATACACGATAAACCACACACATCCGTACATATCTCATTCACCCAAGTTTATGTTTCAGTACAATTGAAGGCAAGATTTTTCAAAAGAAGAACAGGGTGAAATTTTAGGCAAATATTTTGCAAATAGGTTGGTAAACTTGAAGGGTGCGAATCAGACCATGAGGTAACAACACAGAGAGCGAGTTCAAAGTTTAATAGCCAAAAAGCTTTGAAAAGCAATAAAGAGAATTCCAGAAGATCTGATTACTTTGGTACGTTACACACAGGGTGGAATTGTTGTCGTCCTCGTAGACTTGATTTATTGTAGATACCGTGTAACTTTGTAACTTTTAATAGCATAACCGGACATACATGCTTTGAAACGTTATTGTCCTTTTTTCAACTTTTGAAATGTAATTCTTATTTATAATTCATGTACTCTTGATATTGTCATCAACGTTAACAAAAACAAACGAGGGAAAGGTATACTAGTAGGAGAGGAACTTTCAACTCACGCAAATCCTACACGTGATCTGCGTGGGCTAGATTACATCGCAAAGCACTGCAGTTTTGGTATTCTTCCAGTTCCACATAGAAAAATTCATATAGCTATCTCATACAGTCATAAAACCTAAAAATACATATGAATTCTGCGCTGTGAGTCAAACAAACCACATCTCCAAGATGTTTTTGGCCTTGAAATTGTATTGTTGAGGAAAATTAATTGTAATAACTATTTATGCATATCAATTTACACAGCAAGACCAAACTACATTGATAGTACCGGTGTTGCTGACTTTTTGACATGGTGTAAACAGAAAAACTCAGAAGGTAATAATAATAGTTACTATTATGTAATAATTCTATAGACAACGTAAGCCTAAGAATCAACATTCATATAAGTTTGTTTCCAATAAAAAATTAAAGATGGTGGCTATTAACATTTAAATACATTTAGGATATATAACATAGACCGAAAATGAAACGTTTACAAGATGCACTTTACAACAGTTATCGTGGAACAGGTTGCGCTATAGTTTTTAGCACAATTCCAAGTTTATTAGTCAATTCGTTCTTGATATATCCTGGAAACAGAAAATTAAAAAGAGGTTTTAGAACTTTTAGGTGATAAATACCATTACTGCGAATGTTGAGTTTAGCTCCATCCAATTCACCTTTCTCTTACATGCAGGATCTGAAATCTGATACTGTTGCAGACTTGACACCTGAAATCTGGAGTCATGTTCGTCTGAAGGGATCCAAAGATAGTCGGAGACGAAGAACGAAGAAGCTCAAAAGGAACCCTCCGCATCGTTTCGCAGTTAATCAGGCTTTCCAATCATAGAAGACCCAGTTGCTCCACTACAGGTATGCTTTGTGATCATGTAAGTCAACATCGTAGTGCACTCAATTGTGCACCTGATGAAACAATGAGAATACTTATTCACCTAGATTGGACTATTTTTTTAGTCTGAGTGTCTCCGATCTCGAAACGATCCGGCCTGGCTGTATCTTCACATGTGGAAGTCAGGTTATGTACAAAGATATTTATTTAACACACGTTTCTTCAAAGGTCCATACTAAGTTAATAAATTAAATTTAGTCAAAACGTAAAAAGGTTTGTAGTAATAAATCACAAAATTTAAAGGAACACTAGTGAAAGGAGCTCTTAAGTATGAAAGGTTGTACCATTCCACAAATAACGTTAATTAATCATCTCTCAAAGACATTTGAGGTTGAAATTTATCTCGCGAGAGTTAGCATTCATGCTGAAGCTGAACCAGTAAGAGTATTACCGATGATCTCTATAACTAATATAAAAAGTCACACATATTGTTAAACTACATAATCAAATTTAGTCCTTAATTTCTTAGAACTCAATCGGATTTTAAATACAAGAAGAAATTATTTACTTTTATGCTTATAATTAAAATACACGTTACTAAATATTCACTGTTTATATTCGCTGTTATACCTGTATTCACTATCAATATTCAAAAATTTTAATTATTTTAGTTTTATTTATTTATGTGGATTTGATTTTACAGTTATAAAGCATAAGCCCTAGTGAATGTTTTTACATTAAGCTACTAAATTTTCTTTTCGTATGTCTTAATTTGAAATTTTTGCGGATCGCAGACCATATTATTAATCTACAAACAAGCAGCATGATGAATCACAAAACACTAATTTTTATTTAAGAAATAAATAACAAATCAATAAAAGGCTACTAAGCGATTGTAGGCTATCTATCCCTCAGGGTGAGGCGGAACGTCATGGTTGACGGAGGAAGATTGCCATTCGAGGAGCTGCTGCCTGATGTACTGAGTAGACGTTTCAGCAATCGTCCCAATATTAATTTAATATTTTTCTTGCTTGTTCTATTTATATTTATTGTATGTTTTATATTTATATTGACACAATTTTAATCTTTTCATCGTTACATATTTATTTATTTTTATTTTTTATATATTATTGTTATTGCTATATATTTATCTCTTATTATAATTTCATTAGAATAATATTTATGCAAGACCGGCCGAAAACTGCATGTTATTGAATATTTTATGTGTCTAACGTATATAATGGTTGTTACATAAATGTATTGCTTGACAATTAATACTAATATATGTTATGTTTCTCTGAATGTTAACTCTCTTATACTTTCTTATACTACTCTTATAAAAAATAACTTTCCGACCAACGAAAGAAAATAAAAGGCAAAATATAAGGCTCTATATTATTATGATGGATCATACCCATAGTGTCGATAGGAGTATCAGGATCCAAAGGGAATTCTTGCAGTCGTTACCGAAATTCTATAACAGGCCAACTCTTTCTTACAAGCTGCAGTTCTTGGGAAGCTTTTAAAGGAATCTCTGGAACCTAACCATTGATTGAGAGTTTGAACTAATTACTCACTTACGGTAACCTACTATTGCTTACCATAAATATATAATTATTATATATATATATATATATTATAATGTATTAATATATATAATTTATTAATATATATGGTAAGTGGTATGAAATGCTACAACATTCACCTCTTTACAGACTGCAGTTCTTGGGAAGCTTGAAGGAATCTCTGGAACCCACACATCTCACACAAAGCACATAAATTGTTCCACTCAAACAAACACTAAAAATTGCCATTGTAGAAAAAAACAAATAATAAGATTAATTATAAAATATTGGCTTTTTATTTTGCTTAAGAGAGTTGAGTTATGAGAGCTGCAGATGCTGCATGTCGTCAAATTGTTCGTCTGTATATAATATGTAGGGACTGGATGGGTTGAAAGGGCCACTACTGTGGGTACACTACCCTTTCTAAATATATAAATAGTTCTATTTCTTAACCATTATATTCCATTGCTTTTACAAATTGTTGTTAATGATAGTGTTAAAATTAGTATATTTTATTTATCTGTCAAATTTTTATTTTCGTGCCCCCAACGTATTTAAACTATTGGTGTGAAAAATTCGGAGGTGGATGTGCACTTAGTTTACTAATTATGATCATACTTATTGTCATAATGTTAAATACTGCAATAAGTAAATAAAAGTAAAATATCTTACAAAAATAAACCACTTTAAAAAAAGTATATTGAAAGAAAACAACAAACATTTATTTATAGTAGCAATGACTTTTTTATATACCTACAGTATTATTAGTTAATTAAGACAAACTTATTGCGTTGCGAATAAGACGCAAATTGAAAAGAAGCTCAATGCTACTAATGATCTAACCTGATTACTAAATGATACCCAGGGAAAATCAACCACTATCCTCTCGCTCTATATTGGATATCGGGAAACGATGAAGCTTTCGTTAAAAACTACTCTTTATAAAACTACTTTCGCGCCAAAAATAGTTAAACATTTTCTTTAGATATTGTTTAAAGATTTAACTTGGTTTTGTTGTATACATTTACCATGTTTGATTCATGTTTGATCAAGGACCTTTATCGGCATAAAATTATCTTTGGAAATATGTCCTTTTAAATTTACTTTTAGTTTAAAAATATTATTAATGAATATTATTATATTGGCCAAACAAAGTAGAACTTCAAACACTGCATTGACGAATCTGGATTTATAATCAAAAATAAAAATTAACAAATACTAAAAGAAGTATCATATATTATGTCCATAAATGCTTGGAAAGCAATATTCACCTATTGAAAATTCAATTATATTCTCTTCTTAATTTACTAAAAAATTGAACTGTAACTCTGTCTAAATATTTCATACCCCCTAAACCTTATAATTTCAAATATTTTACTCATAAACCATGTTTTTAATATTTATTGTTTGTAAAAATGGAAATATTTATTTGTTTTGAGAATTTACACGTGTGAGTGAGAAGTCTGTGATATGAATGTAAGAAATTTTAGAATAAAATCCATGACGTTTGCTATACAATTTAATATTGTCGCTACAATAAAACTGATTTGATTTGATTTGTGGAGTCACCTGTAAATGAAATATTTCAATTAGTTGACAGGAAACATGAAGTACATTCTTGTGCGACCGTTCCCATTGTTATCACTTATGGTATTAATTGGTAGTAAATCGGTAGTTTTTTTTGTAGTAAAAGAAAGATTTACTCAATATTCAATAACAATTAAAAGAAAAATGATCTTGTGTTTTCTATATTGGGGTGAAACTTTGAATATGATTACTTGGATTACCATCAATATGATAATACAAGAATTTGTCCTGAGGCATTTTATCCCGATGAAAAGAATACTGTCGGAAGACAGTACCTTCGGTTGGTCTTCAAATTAACCTTTGTGGCTTCTGAAAGCGAAAGCTACTATTACTTAAAAAAAAAAACTCTTATTTCTTTTACTATTTCTTCTAGTAGTAGCCAATAACTGTTCGCTCAAACTAACAACTACCAAATGAAAAGACAAATAGACTAGACGCCGAAAATCCTTACAATGTGAACACAACACTTGCCAAAAATGCACGTTCGCTGAACTCGTAACTCTGTCCATTCTAATTCTGCTATAGACATTTAATTTGGAAGTCATTGTGGTAATTTTACTGTCTATAAAAATAGATCAAATAAGAATGCCATCGCAATGAAAATGCCAACGTAGACCTAGACCAGCCTGTCCGGATTTATCAGTTACTTAGATGTTGTTTTATCCTAAATTTGTTTTCTATTTTCTATTCGGTGAATTTTATTGAGGAAGACGGGATTGAAACATTATAATATGACATTGTTTAGAATAAGCGCAAGGAACAAAAGTAGGATGGCTGATGCAGTATGCAGTACGAATAAGATATTTTTTAACATATCTCAAGAGTCAAAGATTTACATAGGCTACCAGCAAACTGAACATTAACTTTATTTATTTATTTATTTTAAAACACAATAAATAATAATACAATACATGAATTAAAAACTAAGAGGATTAAATTATTCAATTTATTTAGTTCTATTATGGAAAAATTCTTATTCCAATGAGTCGCTATACATTTTTTTCATGAATTTCTTCGATGTCTTTTCGGTAAAACATTTATGACTGAACTCATTAGCTTTCTAATTTAAACCACAATTTTCAGCATAAATTCAGTTAAGTAAAAAGTTCTAAATACCAATTTATATACAAAATTAGATCCTTATATCTCTAAATTCGTCTGAAGAAGCACTAAATGTTAGCAAAGATAGGGATGGAAACAAGTTTTTAAGAGCTACTGAGGTTTCAAAGGCGCCTTCATTACCCATTCAAGATATACAATAATATCCCTACCCACCTTCCTATAACCTGGCTTCAGCTTGAAGTCTTTACTAATGTAATGCTAGAAACGGGAATAAACGAACATTCTCTTGAGACAATCATAACATAGAAATTGCAACAACTCTAATCTTATTAACTCATACTGACAACAATATAAAATAGAATTTTATATTTAAATAGTTGTTACTATACTGTAAGCCCTGTTGTATGAAATATTCATTGAAAAAGCTAACATTTATGACACATTAACAAAATTTTCTATAAATACTGGCTTTGTTGACAATTTTTAAAACACGTTATCATTATGTGTATTTGTAAGAGGGAATTTTATATATGTGGATGAAAGTAAAAAGTGTCATCTTATAACCCTCAGAGGGGATGTTGGTGGTTGAGGCGGGGATTAGTACGTTCTCTCCGTGTAACAAAGAATTATCCTTCGTGACATTAAAAATCCCCCCTTCAGATTATATCTTTACCTTGGCCGGAGGATGAAAAATACTCTATTTTATTGTCTCTATTTCTATAAGATTGCTCCTATTAACTTTTCTAGAAATTGTAAAACAATACATTGTTTTATTTCTTGGTTTATTTGCAATTTTTTAATTGGTAGTATAAGGTGACCGTGTCACTCAACTTAGAATAGACACACGTAAGGACGATGTATCTAAATGGATACATGCTTCTTAAAGGATGATTAGTGTCAAATAGTTCACTATCATTATGCAGCTAATATAGCGTTGGAAAAACAATTATTTAAGTATTTTTCATATGCAGCAGTAAAATTAATATGGCAGCGTTGTCATAGAAGCTGGTATTTTTCATATGCAGCAGTGAAATCGGTATGAGGAGGTTGCCATATAAGCTGGTGTATTTAATATATAGCAGCGAAATTGGTGCGGTAGTGTTGCTGTAGAAGATTTCCTATAAAGCAGTAAAACTGGTGCGATAATGTTCACATAGTAATTAGTGTATTTTCAATGATACAGGAAGGATTAAGACACGAAACTTTGTTGACTAACTTATAATTGCCTGTGTGTGAAAAGAGGGCGATTTGAAAAAAATAAACCAAGATGATCCAAAAATAAAAAAGTGTGGTGACACTTTGAAATGGAAATGCGCTTAACGTTTTAATAATAGTCATTAGGTGCATCGAACCACCATAATGCGTTCTTTAGTGCCTCTGTCCATTCTAATTCTAATATAGACATTTAATTTGGAAGTCGTTGTGGTAATGTTACTGTCAATAAAAATAGATCAAATAAGTATGCCATCGCTATGGAAATGCTATAAAATAACAAACAGAATGAATAGGTATAGAACTATTTGAGTTGCATACTTAAATATACATGCAAACACGAATTTATAATGACAATGATTCATATTTTGTATTCATACAAAAGAAATCTAGTTGAAACAACTTTAACACGAGATATAAGTGCACATATTTTATATATTTAGCATTTGAAAATACAGCATATACACAATTTAAAACTAATATATATATATATATATATATATATATATATATATATAGCAAAACAATTGGAAGCAAGGTTTTAAAAGATATTAGAGATTAAAAATAACTAATCGCTCATCGCAAGTGTGTGGGATTACGTAATTTTTACACCATCCTGACATATCAAAGAACACTATACTTCTTCAAGTATTGATATTTCTTCTTACGGTGAGAGTTTTAATCAATATGTTAAAAGTTGTTTTTGTAATAGTGTTAATGAAATAAAAAATGCATTATTTATACAGGCAAAGTTAGGGCCGTATGGGCTCTTTCTTACACGTAACCTGAGACAAGGTAAAATTTTAAATATTAATTAAATATTACCCAAAGAATAAAAAAAATTAAGAAATAATTACATTTGAACAATGTGGTGAAATTAATATAATATTTTAACTTGTTAAAATAACAATTTAAAACAAATTAATAAATTAGCTACTTCTGTAATTCTTAAAACATATAAAATAAAATAATACTTTTATTATACAAATAAACTGAAGTAATTATTGCTAGCTTTTATTACACACAATCTCACATTCATCCCTCTGCCAGTGTCACGCCCACAGCAGCTCAGCCTGAATCTGCCCGCAGCTAACCGCTTAAAATACATATCTTTCAGTTTCGCCAAAAACCGAGAACGGCTATCGATGGGAGTAATTGTTTGGGGAAGGGCATTCCACAACCTACAAGCCATTACATGGAATGACATCAAACACTGCAGTCCTGTGCTGAGGCATTCTCAAAATGTACGAGCCAGAGCGAGTGTTTCTTACCCTCACATGAGACACAAACTTAAAATATTCAGAAAAATATCTTGGAAAACCTCACTTCAATATTGAATGAACTAGTTTTAGAATTTTGATGGATCTTTGATCTTTTAATTTTAGATTATTCTTCAGTCGAATATAGTACGGTGTGAGTTGCTGCTCCCGTCTCACATCGTAAACGTAACGTATACAATAGTTTTTAGTTCTTTGGAGCTTCTCACTAAGTACTACGGCCATATAATCGATCACGGAGTTACAGCAATTGAAATGTGGAAGTAAAAATGATTTAGTCAAGAGCAGCTTGATATGTTCTGGTAAAAAACGTTGTAAACGTTTGAGTGAGTGAATAAATGCGAAACCCCGTTAACAAATCTCCGCAACAGCGTCAGTCCAAATCAAAGTCGAGTTTATAGTCAAACCAAGATATTTCTCCTTGACAGAGTGTTACCATTTACATTTAATGTTTCAAGAGTATTGAGATTTATTATTCAGTTTCGTAAACGAGAGTGACAAGTAACGATTGGCTTCGTTTTTGTATGGTTTAGTCTCAGGCCATGAGCTTTGGACCACATAAAGATGTTTTTAATATCATTATTGATTTTGGTGACTATTTCATTAATGGAGTCAATTTTAAAATGTGAATAGATTTGCAGGTCATCAGCATACATGTGATATGAGCTATGTTTAAGTACAGAATGAATGTCGTTCACGTACCGCACGAATAATAAAGGACCAAGAATCGATCCCTGTGGAACCCCGCAAGTAACAATTCCCTAGTCCGAAGTCATGTCATCAACTTTTACGCACTGCCGTCTCCCTGACAGACAAGATCACAGCCAAGTTAATACATAACTAGAAAACCCTATTAGCCTTAGTTTAGCTAATAATACTTTATGGTTTATGCTGTCGAAAACTTTTGAAAAATCAAAGAGTGAGACTTATGCCCTGTCTGTGATCCATCAAGTCTAATGTCATCCGTCATCTTTAAAAGTGCAGTTTCTGTACTGTGGTTAGTGCGAAAACCAGATTTATAGTCACTAAATATGTTGTTGTAAGATAGATATTCAGTGAGTGCACAATTCTCTCTAGGCCTTTAGATAATGCAGGAAGAATATTTATCGGCCTATAATATGAACATGATGCTGGTGCTGAAATCTTATTAGGAGGACGGACAAAAGCAGTAAAACACTATTTAAGTTTTTCCAATCACTTCCATTGTGATGGGAAAACGCCACTTCTAAGAGACGTGTTGAAAAATAAAAGTGACTATTGGAAGGACAGCGAATAGAATATTCTTTATGAGGCGTATTGGAATGCCATCGTACCCAACAGCATTACTGCGAATACGGCGTATAGCTTTCAATACGTCACCTTGTATCACAGGTTTAAAAATAAACTCAGGATAACCACAACTACGATGAGGTAGATTTTGAGGATGTTTTAAGTAGTCCTCCACTTTGTCCTGACCGAAACTTTGACTACAATATGTAAAAAACAACTCATGGTTAAACTCATTCAGAGGTATAAGTTAATTGATGAGTTGATAATGAAAGTTCGATCAGTTCCTCATATACCAAGTGGGGCCTAACAGAATTCAATGAGTAGAACACTAGTCCCACAACAGATATTTAATATTGATAATAATGCATGAACATTAAGACAACGTGAAACCTTTGTACTAAATTTTGTGGTTCTAAAGTAATATATAATCGTTGCTACGAAGAAACTAGAATTTTTTAAAGGAAACTAGATGATTGGCCATAGCTATTTTAAGTTTATTCCTTATAGAACAAACAATCCATTGCAAAGCTGCGTGGCATTCCTCAGGGCAGTGGCCTGGGTCAGGTCTTTTATACGATTTACACAGCTGACTTGCCTATCTCTGTGAAAAACTGTACAACTCATTTGTATACAGATGATTCACAGTTGCACTCGTCATATGAGAGAGGTTTTTGGTCAGATTAATGATGACCTAAAGAACAAAGCAAAGTGGTCTAATACGTAGCAATTCTTATTAATAAATGGTCTAAAACTCAACTCAGACAAGTGCACAGTTTTACACTCTGCGCCATACAACCTAGTGCAAATCCTTAAAAAGAGTAAGGTGAGAGTCTCACTTGAAGGCAGGAGTCTGGCTGTCTGTGTCGATGGCTGTCGACCATGGACTCACTTTTACTGAACATGTCGCACATGCCTCCCAGCGTGCTTTGAGGAGACTAATAGGTCATTATTGGTTTACAAGTTTACTTCCAAAGACCGCTAACTTCATTTAGTGCAGTCAATGATACTTTCTGTATTTTATTACTGTTTCCCTGCATATATGTATTTCTAGAGAGAACATAAATCGTATTCAGAGGCTTCAAAAACTCAGTAATTCGCTTTATGTTTTGAGAAAGGTTCGATCATGAATCTCAGTATCAGGAAACAGTTAACCAGTAGACGCTGTATGCAGGATATTAACTTGCTGTACGACACATAGTGTTTTTGGTTATCCGCGAGCCAGACTTCCTTCACGATAGGCTCTCTTTCAGTGACGAGGTGTCTCCGCGCAATTCTCACTATGGCGGGAGGATTCACTTTCCTAATTGGTGAAGAAGAGTTTTTCATACTTCGGCCCCGTACTTTACAACGAACTCCACGACGCCTTCAACACGTTGTAATACAGTACCTTTAAAGTTACGGTAACAAAATTTAATGTATTAAATCCCCAATTATGTGAAAATAATTTAGTATTGAGAATT
The DNA here is from genome assembly GCF_021130785.1 of Homalodisca vitripennis. NCBI lineage: Eukaryota > Metazoa > Arthropoda > Insecta > Hemiptera > Cicadellidae > Homalodisca > Homalodisca vitripennis. The sequence goes on from NC_060207.1 coordinate 137,721,565, forward strand.
TATGACAATATTTGTTCTGAAAAACTGACTTATCAGATAAACGCTAGAAAATAAAGGCATTTAGATTTAATTTGAGTTCCTCTACTACGAGATTTTATAGAATACATCGGAAGAAACACATATTTTATACTCCACTACCATCCCTTCCTCTGTAAAGTCTAAGCGATAAGACGCCCAATGTATGTCAGAACTGCCACAGTCACATCAGCAAAGCACTACCAGTATCGGCAGCACTTTAGAGGTCTCGTCTGTTATCAATCATTCTATGACGTCACCCGGTAACTCCTTGAAGTGTGGAGCTCGCTTTATTGATTCTCGATAACTTTGAGAACACAATGTAGGCTCCTGAATCTCTATCACTTTGTTTAATTCCTGCAGAAAACAGGTTTGATGGAATAATAAGTTAGGATTGGTCCCTATAACAAAAACTATTTGAAAACTTAGATTAATGAAACGCCATTATAATAAAAAATTAACTTAAATGGCGAGATAATGTTAAGAAATGTACAAAACAGGAGTTAAGTTTTTTTTAAAAATCTAGGTCTACTTGGTTAATTTTTATGAATTTACGAGTATATCTATTTTAATATTAAAACGAAAAATACATTTGGTTTGAAAATAGTCTATCATTTATATTTCTAACAGTTTTTACAAAACTAAGTATTGTGTAAGGTATTCGTGTTTCTAATCAAATAGCCACTAATAGTCCAACAAAACTTAACTGAAGATGTAATTTAATTCAAATAAATGTCACAAAAACGAGTTAACGAGCTGTAACGACTACAGAATAATGTATGTAATGAACTGTTGCTTGCTCTGTTGTTGGAAAATGTAACACTTAATTGTGAACTTCTTTAAAATCAAAATGCATTGATATCAGAGGCTAAATTTTCAACATATTGCTTGTGTTGTATGAAATTTAACGATTATATTTGATAAAACTGACTTGATTGTACTCTTAAAAATTCAGGTATTGCTATAATATGCATTTGTTGTATTACTTACGCTGTTCTAATAATCTGATATACTTACTATAGAGCTTATTTTAGACGTTGTTTTCATTAGTTGACGTACTCTATCTATCATTGATAATAGTGTAATTCATTTTAAAATGCATTCTTCACATAAAAAATAATGATTGTATTTTATACTGACTGAGCATTATCTTCTAATTATTCTTCTTCAAACTTGATTGCACCTTAATTATGTACTCAAAAATTGAATAAACTCATGTCATGTCTGATAAGCTTTCATGTTATGAGGACGGAATTCATAATTTAGTTTTCAAATAGGCTACATCTGGGTTACTACTTAAAATAAAATGAAAACTGGCTGTATACATTGAAAACATATTAAAAAAATAATCAGAATTATATTTTTACTATCGATTACAATTTGATGTACTGTATGTCGCAGTTTATCAAAATAAGTTAGAGTAACTATGCATGTGTCATGATTGGATATAAAAGTAACAATTAAGGACCGCCTTAGATCAAATTCATCCTTAGGGGACCTGTACCAGTCGATTAAGACAATTTAATTAGTATTGTTACCTACAGGAATGCAAACTTTTAGTGTTGCGTCCATTTTCATAAAACTTGAAGTCTATATGTTATTAGAATATTACATCTTATGATAACTTAAGACTTAAGGTATTTTTCATAAAATTTTACAAATACATCCACTTTTTTATTTTATTCCTTCTTTCATATACAAAGTGACATGTCCACGTTTCTATTTTTAAAGCAAAACAACCACTTAAGAAATGGTTTCCCAGCCAAAACTGTTGAAGTTGAATATACTTATTACATTACTTCGTTAGCCATCTAAGTTAAAAAGTTAGTCTTGTTTCTAGTGGCCAGTGAGTTTTGTTAGAGCATTTTATTTTTAATATTTAAATCCATTTTAAGGTACTGAAATTCTGCACTTACGTCCTACGTTACAATTTTGGGTAACTGAAATTTCTCTTACTGCTAAAAAATAGGCCAGTATACTTCCAAAAGTGTGTTGTAATAAAATAGATTCCATAAAAATTTAAAACAACAAAGCAATAAACATTCATACGTTGATATTTATAGATTTACAAAAAGATTTTGCCTATGGATATTTTCAAGAGCTAGTTAGGAATGTTGTAGGTATTAACTATTTCTTTACTGAATTTAAGAACAGCCCTTGTTAATGAACAAAGGAGAATATAACAGTTCTCAGTAAAAATATGTCGCCGTTGTTATTTTACGTTTTATTTACGTGTATTTTACGTTTGTAGGTTACTCGAATTTTATTCTTTCTCGTTCCATAAATCTTATTTTTATCAGAAACATCTGGAGTTACTAAACGTCAGCTTACCTTGAAATTATTCACTGAATGGAAAGTCTCAAGTGCAAGTGTTTTACAGTCGGAGAAACTTCAGCTCCTGATGACCTTTCGTGGCGTTATGGATGTCCTGAATCATTATTGGCATTTAAAGGATTCCAGGAGCAGTCATTGTAAACAATTTGGGTACCTTAGTCTATTTAGATTTCTAGTTTTCAATATTTTCCTGTATATTGAAAATATGCGTATATCGACCATATTTAATCTTCTCTAACTATAATCCAGTAAGGATACGAATTTAGAATGTCCACTACATATTTCTGTCAAAGTTTTGAACAAAAAGAACACAGAACAGCAGACAAACTTGGAATTGTAAATTCAGTTAACACGATTAATAACATATACAAAATAAAGTCTCTGTTTGACTCAAAACGTTTTCACAATACTGCATAGTTACAAAATTGGACATTTCCGGCAATGTAACTAACTATACTATAAGTTATTAACCTTCTGGGTATCCAAATTCATTACATTGACGTCATGTTCAACCATAATAATGGCAACCTGAGTTCATTCACTATCTTAACGATCTTTCATAAAATAAGTCAATACCAGATAAAATGTTCTATAGATGGAATAGACGTAACGACTGGCCATCAGATATGAAGTGTGTTGGCAGCTTATGAAATCACCAGATAGTAGTAGTAAAGATAAATTAGAAGCAGTGTAAATACGAATTATAGGAAGTCATATGTAGCAGCATAAGACTACAAGCCTGGAAATGTAGAAGTGTATTAGCAGAAGTTTAAGGCTAACAAAAAGTAATATTAGATAAGATTTGTCCACTGAGTCAGGTCACCAATTGTATAAATATACTGGAAACTTGTGTGAATGTAACGCATGAATGTAAAAGGTATTAGCAGTCTTAAAATGGTTTTAGACCTCTCCCTGGAAGTAAACATTTACTGCAAGCCGTGAGTGCTAGTTTGTAAGTTAGTAAGTTACGGCCTCACGCAACTGTAAATAATATTTTACTTTCTTTATATCGTGCTCAAGTCTATTGCCAACAGTTTTAAGCAGCTAAAGAACATTTGTTAAATGGTATTGACAACCTAATAGGCTTCTACAGTGAAAGGTAGCCTTGAAAGGCCGGTAGAGAGGGAAGTAAAAAGTTCTTGGCAGTTGGAGGTCGCTGTATGTTGATAAAAGGGAAATGATGACTGCTGTCAAGTGGGGTGTCATACCGTGGCGTCGCAGTTGACTAATGACCTAACAAGTCTCGCAATTAACAGTTGCTTGTTCTTTATATTAATTTAGATCCTTTTTCTGGGGTTCTGTAATTGCAAGTATGTAGTACCTGTAAGAAAAACTACTAATATAACTTTATTTAGATATAAACATTTTAATTTCGTAAAATCAATTATATTCCTGTGAGTTTTGTTACTTTCAAAGTACGTCTAAAGTATTAAATTGCTTCCTAACCATATCAGCTTCTTTGTAATAACGTTAGTAGCATTTTCCTCAAAAGGAATCAATATTTAAATATATAACAAATAATTTCTAGTCGGTTTAAATTTTTGAATTAAAATAGGTTCATTAGTACATTTTTATCTGGCCATACACATTTATTTTCTGAACATTACACCGTATGTTCTCATAAAAAAGCATTAAAGACTAAGTTAACACCAATATGTTCTAATACGTTTTCACTTAATTCCTAACATCCACAGGTAAACAACTTTTAAAGCGACCAAAAAATATGTTGATGGACTAATATTAAATTACAAAATGTTGAAATAGAAAGAAATGAATAAGTTATTAATAAAATGTAGCGTTATTAAGTGGGGAAAATTAAACATTGCATGTAAGCCAATTCGTAATTAGTAGAATTATTCTAACATATTAATATTTTAGTCTCTACAAATAGTCAATCAATAAAAACGGAACCAATAGGACACGATATCTACAAACAAGTATATCTCTATTAAAAAATGTGAAACCTAACCTATATAGATTATTAATATATTTGAAGGTTAAATATGAACAAAATTATCACACTGTGTTACAAATAAATACAAATGTGATTGTACAACGATCTAGAGGAGTTGGATCAGTAACGTTGCGTTGGTTTAACCAACATCGCCATTTCATTGATCGAATACACAAGTGCAATTTATGTATGAGTTAATTTAGGCATACAATTATCAAACAGATTAATGGAAATAATCTCATATAAAATTGGTCGGTTAAAGATCTGTTTGGTATACAGGCGCTATTATCATAAAACTACGAAAATTAGTTTTGATGGACAGCAAGAGTGTTCCACGGGGTCGACATTAATAAGGCAGTTGTAGTAATGAGTTTAACAAGCTCTCTATGAAAATTGATGGAAATTCTTTTAGATTTCACAAGCGAGTTAGGTTAGGAAAGGAAGGAACACTTTCATACTCAATTAAACGTTAATGAATTCTTGGAACGTCTTAATCCTAAATCACAGGAGATAAGAAGGTTCCTATATCAATGCTTTTCACTGTTATACGTACATTTCGGTGTGTACTGGAAAGAAGCTTGATTTGGTGGGGGCAATATTATGATGTCAATTGTTTTGTTTTTTTATAGATTTGTTTGATATTTTGACAAACATTTTAAGATCTCAAATATAAAAACCACGCCTATAGCGAGATTTAAAACGGGAAACATTTACAGCACGTACAGAGTTTTCCATCTATGTCAATTCCAGGAAATTGAAGGGAAAATGAAAAAAAAAAAAAAAAAAAACATCCAGACCGTATGCAAAGCGCTCATAAAACAGACAATATCGAAGCTGTTGGAGATCCGAAGAATATTAGTATTGCAAGACGTCAAGGACCGAAACCCGACATGAATATCGACAGCAGCTGTACGAAAATTGTTTGGGGAATGTGTAATTTCAAGAATTGGTGGAACTCAATAGCTACACTGATACTACATGATACTGATATTATGATAGTAAGATTCAAAGCAATGTTTACGTACATAATCAAATAAAGTTTCATTCTTTAAGACTGTTTGTTACTTCTTTGTTTTCATGATCTGTAAGTGATTATTACACCTATGGGAGGATCTCAAAGGATATATAACAATAGATTAAATTCTTTGGAGGCTACGTAAAAATATGCAACAGGTTATTTGGGCTAGTCATTTTTATTTTCATTCAACAAATGATAAGCCAAATTATAGTTTATGAACCAAAAGGAACCAAAGTTGGTGTAACTATTAGGTAACAACCGCGTCTAATAAAACTTGTAACCAACAAATATTTGCCTGTGCCTGAAGCTGTAGTGTTGAACAGAAGGCTAAAGATATAATAAAAACGTTTGAAATATATTTATGAATAGTGGAACAAAAATAAAAACACATTAAGAAGATTAATGAATAATTGAAGTCGGGCAATTTAACATAAGTAAGATAGATTTTAACGAGACTCTCCTTAGGTATTGACAAGGTCCTCAATAGTTTTACAGAGAACCCACAGATTGCGTAACCTTTCAAGCGTTCCCTTTTATAACACTAAGTAACTCATACGCAATTGCATAACGTACGAATGTGCTGTATCAGTTATGTGTGTAACGGCAGGAACAACTGGAAGGTAATTGAGAAATAAGAATGAAGGAACTAAGAAGAAGTTACTGAAAAAATGAGGTAGTGATCGATACTTGTTCCAGATTGCTGTACCTCCTGTGGCAGTTAGCTTCACCGTTAGATGCTTAACTATATATTTTTACGGGTTTCACCAACAAAATGACCATGGAGCTGGCATCTGCTGTAGCTTATACGTAAACATGCGACGAGAAGTTCAGCTCAAAAAAGACTTTAAACTAGAGGCGTTAGAATAAAAATATAAATTTTCATTTTTATAAAGAATAAACTATTAATATATGGTTAGAAGGTGGAAACATTATACACTATTCATTTGTAAGACTCAGATCTCTCAATATATTGGAGTATCACAACATACACGAATGCATACATTTCGACAACTAACTGTATTCAGAATTGTTATTGCATACTTAACTGAATGTCCTAATGCTTGACCGTCAAATAGCACATTATTGAGAGGAATATTAACTTTCGGTGGGGTTGAAGTACCAAATGTGTCAGAAATTTCGAATTCGTGAAGAAGAACTCCACAGAACTGAACGGAGACGGTGATCATTGCTGGAATTCTAATTGTTGGCAAAATTGATAATTAACAGAATTAAACTAAAACCATAATTAGATTTAAATTATTTTTAAACTGTGTGAAGTTTTTTGTTTTGAATTTTCAACTTTTAAATTTTCAATATTTACAATACAATTAAAGAAATTTAGATTACCATAACTTTAAAATCCAGTTTTACTGTTTAGGGTGAACCTTTTTTGGTCTGCTGTCCGTAATAAATATTGTTTTTGCTATTTTTGGTATAATTTGTATAAAAATTCAGCTAATATACATTAAGTGATTGTTGCTGAGTGGGTGGCTTGATGGCAGCGTTATTGCTAGAGGATGGCAGCGTTGATATGTTTTCTACAAATGACTGTTTAGTATTGAATAAATTCATTATTTGAAATTTTTTTAGTAGCAATAACAGTACTTGTTCCATTATTTGAAATTTTTTAGTAGCAATAACAGTACTTGTTCCATTATTTGAAATTTTTTAGTAGCAATAACAGTACTTGTTCCATTATTTGAAATTTGTTAGTAGCAATAACAGTACTTGTTCCATTATTTGAAATTTTTAGTAGCAATAACAGTACTTGTTCCATTATTTGAAATTTTTTAGTAGCAATAACAGTACTTGTTCCTTCAGACTGTTTCACTGTAACATAAGGAGTTATTCTAAAGACCTTGACAAATTTCTAGTATATTTGGAACCACTGAGTACTGAGCTGGATATTATAGTATTCACAGAGTGTTGGCTGGGTGATGGGGAGGTGGGAGTTGACATCAAGGGGTATGACTTGACCACGACTTATGCACAAAGTAACAAGTATGACGGTGTTATTGTTTACGTTAGTAAAACTCTTTTAGCAACTGTTAAACATGTGTAAAGAATTAGTTTAGATTCTGTTTACTTAAATAAACCGTTTAATGTATTAGCTGTTTGATAGTGATTGTATGAGATTTATAAATGAATTATATAGTTATTATGAGCATTTAGAAAATAATAAAATGTGTATATTTTTGGGTGACACAAACATATACCTACTGAAAATTGATTTACTTTTGGACATGTACTTAACTTAAACAGTTTACTGGGAGTAGGACTCATTTTTAATCATTAGATATTGGGTAACTTATCACATTAGCTACAGATTTTTATAACCAGATTGGTTTTTCATCTATGTCTTACTGTTACAGAATAATGTCTCACCACAATAGAATATCTTTCTTTATACATATCTTTATATCTGTCAGGGCTCTGTGGAATATCTTTATTCCACAGTACACTGGGTAGTTTGAAGTGTAATCATGTCATAGTTCTAAGATTTTTTAAGTGAATTTAAAGTTCTTATCTAGGTAATACTTAAATTATCCACAGAAAAACAAACGGCAATTCAATGGTTTGCAAGTCAATTTTATCGGAATAACTCAACAGACTTGCTATTTTTCAACACATTTCAATTCGTAATTTCTAAATTACAATATGCCATATGATTATTTCCTTGTACAACTTTGAGTCACAGTTTAGTACTTTTAATAGTTGTATGCTCTGAAAAAGATTCGAAACATGTCTTTTTTATTTATAGAAATATGATATTATGAGAAAGGTAATAGTTGAGAGTAGTCAAGTATCAGTCACATCAGTAGTCATGAAGATGTTGTACAAGAGGTCGAGTCAATAATGTTGATATTGTCTGAGATTGTCTGGATGTGTTATTGATGGAGGAAGGTTAACACGTTACGTGATTTTAAATCACAATAGACTAGTAGCGGTGTTACACTAAATCTATACCACTATGAAATACAAGTGTAATATACAAGTTCGTATAATACCTAATTTTGTGTGTCTTACTTATACACCTGGAATTGTTCAATTATATTTCTTAGTGTCATAAGTTATGAATAGAAACTAAACTTTTAACATAATTATGTATAAGTAAAAGCAAGTACCCTTTTGAAACGTTATGAAGTATTGAAAAGCTTGACATAAAGTAAAATTATAAGGACGACTCTAAATTCGTTAAACGTTACTTTCCTGGTATGTAAAATACGAATTATATTTAAAAAAACAGTATGCAACGTGTAGGAATAATCACTACTGACGCTAAATTTGTATTCAAAGCTTCCAGGAATTATTTTTTATACAGCACCTAATTTAAAAACTCTGTTTGTAAGACCCAAAATTATTGCAGAACAAAATAAATTAAGATACCAGTAAAATTTATACAGATTCTAATTTTTGTCTAGATGAACGTTATGTTAAATTCTATATCCTTCAAGTACTGTTAAAGTAACACAACCAAAGCTCATGAATTTCGTAATAATAACAACAAAAAATCTAAAAATGTTACTTAATACTTGTTTTGTAAATTTCGTCCAAAAGAATACGTTGTTGATACAAGAATCATTAGTTTTTATCCAATCAGCAAGATCTCAAATTAGTTTTTAAATGCGAATTAAGCTTCAAGACAGAATTTTTCTAAAAATGAATTTTTTAGATACCACAAAGTTCCTCAAAAATTAAACTGGCTTCACTCATAACAAGCACACAAGTTGGCGCTAAAATAAAAATTGGCGTTTGGATTAAATAAGAAATAATTTTTTAAAACTTATGTTCAATACTCCGAAAATTATATCTAAAACTGCATGTCTTTACTCATCTGTTAATAAAACAACTTAAACTTGTATCCCACTTTGTATTTTGTGTGGATACCCAACTTACAAAACCCATAACTTTGTTTAAACTGTCATATATTTGTCGATCATGACATCATTAGCCAGAAACCTCCCATTGTCAAGCATTAATAACCATGCAGTGTATACAAAAATACAATTACACAAATAATTAAGAAAAACAAATATACAGTGTATATAACATAGGAATTCGATGATGGAGTCTCCATAGGAAGTTTTATTGACAATCTATCCAAATATGGAAATATGATGAGGAGTAGAAAATGAAACGATGAGATTCCAGTTGACGAGATTGAAGTTATGAAACTTTAGTTAAACATCAACCTAGTTTATAATAACACAGAATTCAACTTTGAATTTTCATCTTAAGGAGTAATTTAATAAATGCTAGCTCTAAAATCTTATGCTTTTATTTTTTATTCTTAAATTGGTTTTCTTATTTATTCTGTATCGTTATTTAGTTTCATATTATATAAAACTATATATATATATATATATATATATATATATATATATATATATATATATATATATATACATGCAACCCTGTTACTCATTACTGATTATTATTATTATTTAACAGATAAAGTTCGTAGGCAAAATTCCAAAGAAGTTGGAACCACCAGGCCTACCTTCCAATATATCATTTTAGTTATTTATTACTTTATTTTGGCAACGTGGCAATTCATATTTTATTTCAACATCAAGAAGTAATGCTTGTAGGTTTTATTTGTCATAATTAAACTTATAAGTAAACTTAACAATACTGAGTATTTATTACTGCGATCTCAATGATCTCCAACCCCACGTGATCTCCATTCTGTACAACTCATTCTGGATATACAGGGTGAGTTTTAAGTCCCTTCCCCCCTATTTTTTTTTAAACCGTATAAGTTAGGAGGTTTAAACTCCGTACATATTCGTTAGACCTAAATATCTTGTTTTTCATGGGTTCATTGACTCTCCACTCCAATGGGGGGACGGTCCACGAGGAGTAAGCCGAGATTCTTAAATGTAAGCATAGGTTGATATGCACATCAAATTAAAGGTCTCTGTAAGTAGAATACAATGCCGCAAACCGGACCTCAAAAGGTTCATCCTAATGAAAATTACAGGGTGTTAAAATATACAAAATATTAATGTGCTATTATCTGCGTTTTATCGCGCAACTTTTTAAAAGTTCATTTGAAAACAATTTTTCTATTGCTGTTTATTCTTCAAAAGAAACTTTATTTTGTTGTGTGTTTAATGATTTTAAGGGATCACTGGAAGTCCGAGATCTAGGAGTTAACTAAAGGATTTAATAAGAAGTCGGTCATGTGATGTGTCGTTTAACATTGCCTTTTAACGCTGGAAAACGGTGCTACAATCTGAATTAAAAAAGGATAATTCGTAATTTTGTTAATAATAATTTTGTACAGAATCTGTGGTCTGCATTTTTTAAATGTAATCTTTGACATAGTCCCTGTGTCGTTGTAAAAGTGAAAGTTGTTTGTTATCTGGGTATTCCAAGAGACTTGTTATGTTTGGTTTCAGTTACTTGGTCCATTAAGTATCTGACCTTGTTAGTTGCAGTGTGGCTACTGACCTTGTTAGTTTTAGTGCTGTTAAAGTTAGAAACATGTCTCGCACTCTTCAACAAAAAGTTGACATGGTGTTTATTTTTGGCGCTTCTGGGAATAATTACCACGAAACAATGAGACGATTTAATGAAAACGATCAGAAAGACCTGTTAGCAGAACCTATTTAAGGCAGTTAATAACAAAAATTTAGAGAGGACTGGTAGCGTTACTGATGGAAAACGTTCAGGCCGTCCTCCTTTGTCAGAAGAAGTTGATTTTGAGGTTCTTTGTACAGTTGTGGAAAATCCTCAAAACCTCTTCGAGACAAATAGCAGACAATTATCGGGGTATCACAACGCAAAGCAATAACTACCCTGAAGAAGCACAAATTTCATCCCTACAAAATTTATGCTACATCACGCATTAAATGAAGATGACCCGGACAGAAGATTGCAGTTCTGTGAAAACTATGGATAGACTAATTATAGCAAATCCAACAACCGTAAATAATATATGCTTTAGTGATGAGAGTACATTTTACGTAAATGGTTTAGTGAATAGACACAACTGCCGATACTGGGATAACTCTAATCCTCATGTTCACAGAGAACATCATACCCAGTATCCCCAGAAAGTAAATGTTTAGGCAGGTCTCTTTGGTAACCACGTGATTGGACCACTGTTTATTGACGGAAATTTAAATGGAGAAAGTTATTTACATATGCTCCAAAATAATATTCATCCATTAATAGAATAGAAAATACAATTCGCACTAATGGTGGGGAGTTTAATCGAGAAGAAGTAAGGTTCCAGCAGGACGGTGCTCCTCCACACTACAATGTTAATGTTCGTGGTTACCTTAATGTACATTTTCGTGAGAAGTGGATAGGACGACGCGGGGCAATAGAATGCCCGGCACGGTCCCCTGAATTGAACACACTGGATTTTTTTGTGGGGACACTTGAAGTCTGTGATTTATTGTACACCAGTCGCATGTGTGGAAGATTCTTCGGAACAGAATTACTGAGGCCTGCAGGAAGGTAATCCTAACCGTGTAAGGAGTGAATTTGTTAACAGACTATACTACTGTCAGGAAGTAACAGGCAATCAGTTTGAGCATCTACTACAATAAAAGGGTAAGTAACAACCTACTAGTATCGGAAATCGTACAAATATTAGAACCGGAATCGCTGTTGAAATAAAAATAAATGGGTCTAAAACCTTTGTAAGACAACAATTCTTTAAATAAAATACTTACAAGGCGACACAACACATGATCGACTTCTTATTAAATCCTTTAGTTAAACTCCTAGATCTCGGACTTCCAGTGATCCCTTAAAATCATTAAACACAACAAAATAAAGTTTCTTTTGAAGAATAAACAGCAATAGAAAAAATTGTTTTGAAATGAACTTTTAAAAAGTTGCGCGATAAAACGCAGATAATAGCACATTAATATTTTGTACATTTTTAACACCCTGTAATTTTCATTAGGATGAACCTTTTGAGGTCCGGTTTGCGGCATTGTATTCTACTTACAGAGACCCTTTAATTTGATGTGCATATCAACCTATGCTTACATTTAAGAATCTCGGCTTACTCCTCGTGGACCGTCCCCCATTGGAGGTGGAGAGTCAATGAACCCATGAAAAAAAGATATTTAGGTCTAACGAATATGTACGGAGTTTAAACCTCCTAACTTATACGGTTTAAAAAAAAATAGGGGGGGAAGGGACTTAAAACTCACCTGTATAAGAAACACCAACCTTAACATTTAAAATTGTATAATTTTAGATGAATAGTACACGCGAATTTTACTTCTAGAACTATATATTATTTTCAAATATGACTAGAAATATTTGTAGTAAACTAGTATGTTAACGCTAATCGTGTAATAGTAAAAGTTTGCAATCTGGACTAGATTTTATTTTCACAATTATTACATTTCTGCCTGAAAATGCTTAAAAATAACATGGAAATCCCGCTGCCCCACATATATTGTAAATAAAACTTTGAGTTCTTCATATATTTTTAAGGTTACTTACAAAGCATATAAAGCCGTTGCTGAGTGGAAGAAAACTTAAACACAGCAGAGGCTTTACATACCTGAATGCAATTAACACATTAACATTAACACAGACATACGGATTTGCAGAGGCAGAACAGACAATTAGGCAAATACTAGACAAGACAACATATGATATACCAGAACGATCAATCTAGTCAGTTAATGCATGATGAATGCATTATATGTACCTCATTCCGTTGTAAGCAACGATTAAATGGATATTATACAAATAGAGTAATTATTGTTTTCGAACACTAATACTAAATTTTACACATCAGATAAAAGTTAATCTGATCTAATTAATCTGGGTTTAATTATTTTTGTCCTACTGTGCTGCTTTTAAAATTCAGTTTTAGTAGTCTCAATATCGTACTGATTGACGTGAAGTTGGTATCATGTGGGTGACACCGGAAATTAAGTCCTCCCATTTCCGATGAGTTCCCGGAGAGAATTACGGAAAATCCGGGCTTTAACAAGGACTCGTTTTATTTCGTTCTTTACTCTAGGCACAATTGGAACTGCCTAAGTCCGTTGAAAAATACAACGTTTTCAAAACATAATCATACGTTCTAAATCTTAGTATCGTTGATTTATCTTTAAACCAAATGGGGTTATTTATTTCAGTTGTAATTCCATGATACTTAGATAAAATAATTTGAATTCACATTGGTGCTCGGGTGACTTACAAGAGAAACTTTATGATTTATAAATCCGTATGAAGACACAAAAATCATCCAAATCGTTTGGATGTTTTAAATGTTTAGTGTTGAGTGATCGGTTAATAAATAACAAATTTATGTATATTTTCTACGTGAAGATGAATAGTCCGCGATACGTTGAACCTCAGGTAAAATTTGTATTGCTCAAAAACTAGTTATCTAGCTTGAAATAGCGCAAGCTACGAGTAATAATTTTAGTTTTACAGAAATAAATTTTAGAAATATTGTAAATTTTTCTCAGAACACATTCTAACTCAAAACTTTGTTGTATCTCAAACTTTTTTAGAGATATTGAGTAGGAATAAATCCCATGAAAGTAAATTTAAAATATTTCAGTAGTCACAAAATATACCCACTTCTTGAGACTGCTACAAACGGAGGACTACTAAGTGAAGTTATTTTTAACGCTGCAATTATACTACATTTAAAGAAGTATTGCATCAGACCGAAGAAAATCTGCAAGAACTATTTACAAACCAAGACCGTCAAAGTAAATGGTTGGCTATAAAGACCTGGGAGTCGTGAGAAAGAAAAGCATTATTACTTCAATTCCGAGAATTCATTCACTGGCTTAGGAAGTTTAGACTTCCTAAGTTTCCACACTTCTTACGAAGTCGTATTATCGCGTTTAAGTTCAATAATGAAAATTTTTTCGGGGTTTTTAATGCGAGAAATGTTCAATCAAATAATATTACGATGTTCTTGATAAAATTTAAACCAAATATAAATTATTAATTGAATGTACTAATTTATACGAGTAGATTTCTATATATCCAAATAACATTTATGTTAAGCAATAAACAGTACAGTTTATATATCTAGACTCGAAAAAAGCTGAAATATGATTTTACTTGTATTTCCAAAATAATTATATAAATTAAAAAGGTAATATATTTAGAAATAATCGCAGAGATTTCTAAACACAACAAACCTCTTAAGGTTAAAATAATAAGACGTTACAAATGGAAAGCCTTTGTCTGATTGCTTTAAATGCAAGGAGATTTCAGGAGTTGAAACCACTGTTGTTCCATAGCTGTTTACTCTCGCTATCATACAGTATGTACAATGTGTCGGCTATGCACTGATCTAGACATATTTAATATTAAACATTACACCTATATGATCTCCATTCTTGTCATTTCTTTTGTTTTCCTCGTTTCATACGATGCTATTCCACTTGGCCCGTTACCTTAAAATCTTTCCATTAAGAATCACCACCTTTCTTTAGAAAGAATAATTCATTATTATTGCGTAAAAAGTAATATTTATACAATAAGATAATAACACTGTCACAAGATGAACGGGTTTTGAGTTATTTTGTGCTTTTTAATTTTTATCCGATTGTTTATAAACTATTTTTTCAAATTTGTACCAACTACCTGGTAAAAGTCACTCTCACTAGAAAAGGGAATAAAGAGGATTATGGCGAACATATAAAATGATGTAAACTCTAATATCAGCTGGACAATAGGGTGTTGTAGTTCTATCAAGTTTGATAGGAATTGAACAAAAAATTACTTTATAAATGATGGAAATTCTAAGAGAATTAAAGAGTCCACGCACTAATAGAATTAAAAGTATTTAACAGCATTTTATTACAGCAAATAGTTAAACTAGCAGAAATTTTACAGCCGTCAAATCCATCTGTCGACCTTATTTTGTTACGAATTAATAATTTTCTTTTACGCTTTAAAACAGAATCAGGCAGTTGATTAAAACGAAAGATTCGTATTCCAATAACATAAAAAGTTTTATAACCACAATGACGTCTTAACCATAAAATGACAGTTTCGTGTGAAAATGTAAATTACTGTTATTTAAATACTATAAATCCAAATGTATTTTATAGATTTACATAACAATATTACGAAGACGACCGGCGTACCACAAATATGATTGTGTTGAAGTGTATGATATAATACACTTCCAAAACATATTTGGGTTATAAAGCACTCCCTATGACTGTATATTTTATCAACAAACGTGTTGTGACATTATTTGTTTTGTTAATCAACAGGGAAATGGTTAAGTGGGTTTGTATAATATCCCTAGAATTAATACTTAAAACAAGTTATCAAATAGGCAGTAATTATATTAATAATTTTTTACATTACAGTAAATTGCATGTACATAAGTAATAGTAGATTAGTAATTAATTACTAAAATATATGATTAAGCTATAATGTTAACTATGTTGAATAGTAAGAACCTCCTGTTAACTATGAATTTACGAAATAAAATCGTTATTTTTCTAGTGGGAACTTGTCTGAGCGTAATAAGAGTAAGAATATAATCTATCCACAATGTTTAGAATGTGCAATCTCTCTAACTTCATACTGCATCATTTCCAAGTCAAATCACAAAATGGTGGAATGTAAATGAGTTTTGGTTATGAGGAGCATAAACTATTAATTGCTCCAACCAAACTTCCTTATTAAGAAAGTTGTCCCAACCGTCCTTATTTTTGTTTAAGTTACATCGGTTTTTGAAATTGGATATGAAGAGATGTGATCATGCCTGAAAATCACTGATTCAACACCAAATTTGACAGGTACTACTATAAGACATGCTTGAACCCTGGCAGGCTTCACTCAGGAACTACCAGATCTATGGAACTTCTCAGTGGGGTAATTGCGTTGGCAACTTCATGGCATCTAAATATTCTTAGCCTCTGTAAGATTAATGAAATACCAGGATGTGGAGTGTGTCCGGGCATGTTTTTTTATTTAAATAGTCTATTTAGGCAGTTTTAACTAAAAAACACCCTTGAATCTTTAACCACTTCGAATTTTAATTTAAAAAAATAACCAGATTTAAATATTTATACTAAAAATGTATTATTAGAATTATTTAAAAAGTATTATTGGAATAAAACGATTAAATAGGCTTATAAATAATATGTCTTGAGTATTAACTACTGATAAAGGCCTCAACTTCAACCCAAACGCGCTTAATAACTATTCCGCAATAACATTTGTTTCTTAAACTTTTTATTTGAGCCAAGTTATAGTATATAACTATATGAAAAAAAAAACTTATTAAAGTAAGTATGTAATACTTAGATATCATTGTAAAAGCCACCATTTACCTAGCTTTCTAGACATATTTAAAGGAATTACCAATCTACTAACCAATATTCTTAGAAATACGAGCACAAAATTATCTTACGTTTGGACGAATGAACCACGTTTGAACATATTTGTACAACTATAATTGAACTAAGACGTTTCCGCTTCTAATTTAAAATACATACGTAATTCTTAAACAAATACTACATTCAACGGAAGAGATCAACTGACTAAAACAGAAGTAAAGTGGAGAGACTGGCGGTGTTTGCGGAGATAGAGGATCTTTAAACTTCTCAGTTCTACAGCGAATAGGGTGCCGACGTAATAACTGTGTGATGCATACACAGAAAACACCTCACAGATCCATGTAATTCCCAAATAGTCCATTCTATTACAGGATGGTACCAAAGCGGCCATTACTGTCTGTCGATCGTATAAGGCTAGGAATCGAATACCATAAACGAAAAACAGAAGCAGAAGTAAAAGATTTGTTACACGGTACCACATTACGGTTATTTACCTGATAGCAAGGTTTTACTATGTCGAGGATTCAAAATTTGGGTAGTTGTGTTTAAGAACATATGCAACTGATTCAGCATATGAAGGTTTTCATTTTAGATATCAAGATGCATTAAAATAGAGCTGCACGATACAAACCATAAAATAAAATAATTATGCAATAAAGTAAATTTATGTGCCTTTTAATTGTTAGGTAATAAACTTTCCTTAATAATAACAATGTTCAAAAACAAATTTTTTGACAAGTAAGAATTTAACATTTGAGATGAAATGATTTCAATATATTGGTCTCGAAGTATTACTGTACAGTATATCAGAAATGTTAGGTTTAATTTTGGTCTTAATTTAAATCAATATAATTGGATAATCAAATATATCCAGCAATAGTAGTTCGAATTTTAATTTTATTTAAACTAAACTGTAATTAAAAGTCCAGGAATAGGACTGGGAAATAGTGTACTATGTATGAATAAGTATAATAAATATATGCCGTGAAACTGAGTTATACCCAATTATCATCAGTTAAATCGTATGGTACCTTCTTGCTCACCAACATTATTCTACCAAAATTCTTTTCTTATTGAGAGATACCACTTTTATGTGTGGGATTAATGAGACTACTGGCAGGAATTCAATTATTATTTCCCAATAATTTGAAACTCATAGCTCGTTATGGTTTTTATGACATTTGAGAACTGAGAAACTTCTATCCAAATCAACAATATTATCTCGATGGTAAGTATATTTTTTAGGAGATGTTAACAAGACAATAAGTTGATTATTGATTAAACTCTTCCACAAAATTAGCAGAGCAACCACTAAGTTGAAGCCTCTTTTGTCCTCCATGTACACTTTTGATTTCACAAACGGATGCCCTACCATAGGATGTATCCATATTGCTTTTATCACAGTCTTTCAAGTCAATGGTAGATGCGGATCTGTTGTTAATTGAACTTGTTCTCCAGTGACATGGTTAGTACTGTCTCTAGTCACCTAGGATTCTCAGGTATATGCTTGAAGTTTTGACACACTACTTGTTCTGTTCGTCGTGATTTCGTAGTCTCTATGCGTACTGAACATTGGGATCATGTCGGTATATGCGTTTTGCTTTATGCGAGGTTTCTGTCCTCGGTTCAGCTCGCCTTAGAACAATATTTGACATATTTTTACCATGAATACATCATGGCCATCGCCTCATGTGAATTAGTTTTTAATTTTTAAGCATGTTTTGAACTTGTTTAAGCATGTCCTGAACACCAACTTGTGGCAGATGCTGCGACAGCGTGAGTCTGTGATGTAGGGCTCGATAGTTGTCCCTGTCTCGTATCGCAAACATAATTTGGTTTCATAAATTAAAATTTGTTTCTAAGACTAATAGAAGATTAATAATACTTCTCTCGTACCTTACCATAAAAAATGGTCGTTCATAAACTCACTCATTCATACAATAAAATACATTAGCATCTTCTTAGATCCAGCGGAGTTTCGTAAACTATTCCACAGAGTAAAACACTCAGACACTATACAAAATTGTAACTGCTTTTAATTGCCTACCTTTTTAATTATATCAGGGAGACCACTGATTAATTGTGACATCAGTTTGTGAGATCAGGTGATTATTGAGAAGGTGCGTAGACCCACCCATGTTCTACGCTATTTTACTCTTTAGCTAACTATTTCTCTGGTACCATAATCATGTTCATATGCTCTCCACCTATTTACTAGGAGTCTGCTGTACGTCATCACTTAAAAATATAGAGCCAGGGTTGTCATGAAACCAAGCTCCCTGAAAGCAAGTCGGTACGATTCTCTTGGCTTTAATTTTGTCAAGATTCTAATGGTTATGTTCTAAAACTTAACGTTTTTTTTAAATGTAACTACAGCACATCCGCCCCAAATGTGAATGCCATTTTTTGGGTGTTAAAACATCTGAAGAGAGAAATGAGCCAGAATATAGGTTTGTATTAATTTACTAAACTGGCTTTGAATTAATATTTTTCAATAAAATTCATCATTGATGATCCCCATCTGAGGAACAAATTTTATTGACCTAAAACAATGTTTCTTTAATAGTTTTTAGACACATTTTTAGGAAAGAGGTAAAAATCTATTCAGTTTTTAATAGACTACAATGGAGATTGAAATTGAAACCGTGATATTTTTGTTACAAAATCGCAGTCCTGGATATTTAAAATATAATATTTACAGTTTCAATAGTTAAAATTCATGCTTTAAATTCCACACCACATTTTTGTATGTATTTTACTTGTAATGTAATTCTTTAAAGAAATGTATTCAGAGATAAACATTACTTGAATGAATTGTCCTTGGATTGGGTTGTTAAATCTTCATAAACAGAAGTGTATACAACATAGATGTCCAAGTAGACAAATACAGGCTGCTTAAATACATAACAAATTGACAAGTTTGTTATCGAACTGTGTTAAATTGCTTTGCAGGCCTGTTTACTAATGGCTTGGGTAAAGAAAGATGTCCAAGACCGTCTAACTTTACTCTGTTAATTAATTGTTGATCAACAGATCGCGTGGCTATTGTAACTCGTGTCTCCTGCAATACGTTTACATTGTGTTAATTATGAGTAACCCAATGACGGAGTGTTGTAATTATTAAATGTTGTGATATTCTTTCATGTAACATTGTAACATTTCCTTTAATAAACTAAAGGAAATGCCTCGGGCTGAGAATAGAAAAAACACGTGAATGATAAGGAAGTCCAGGGAGAATGGATTTAAATCTGCGCTATCTCAAACTCAGTCCGACGCCTCAGATCACTCGGCTACCGGTTCTAACAATTTGTTGAGTTCTACTGTTTGTGATTTTGTACCTCTCGCTTCTAAGTATTAGCACACCATGTAAACTACTGTCGTATTGTTGTATTTATAAGGTTGTCATTTTGTAACATATGTATTATAATAATAGTGTCCATGGAATAACTAATGTGGTGGGTATAATATGGAGACATAATGTTTTCACAAATTTCTTTAAAACTTATTTATACGTGTTAGAACTTCACTGTAAAGTAATGAAGTATACGGCAAATTGAATCGGAATTGTATTAACGAGTCTTCTTTTAACTACCTGTAAATTTCAAAGCTTCAAACACTTCATGGACAATTAAGTTAGCTGCTTTATCAACAAATTCTATACTGAAATAAAATAAATTTGAAAATTAAATTTAATGTAATATATGAAGTTTTGAAATCAAAGTGGTGTCCAAAATGTACGATTAACAATTTTGTTCCTAATTTAGTCTTTGCCTTCAAATGGAAGTCGGAACAAATTCTAAAGAGCGTATAAATATATAAAATAACAAATATTTGCAATAAAATACGAACACTTATATTTGATTTCCTTATGCTATTATTACTCCCTATCTAATACTTAAAAGTCTCGTGCCACGGTGTTTATGGTCCCTTCGAAACAGGAAGAATAATTATTATAATAGTTTGTGTGTTGGTTTGTATAAGTGGCCGTAAAGTATATTTAATTTCCCTAGCAATCCGGGTATCTAAAGTTGTGATAAAAATCCCACCTTGGTCTCTAAAGTTGCATTACAGCACAGAAATGTTATTATTTTAAAGAGCCTGTTAAATGTAATCAACTGTTCTCTGTGTAAACATTGCTTTATGACACTGCAAAAATGTCTTTAGTTAATTTAACAACTATTTTAAATTTGTTTACATTAATTTATAGTCTTGATAGCATAGAACAAGATTAATGGTAATAAAACTTATTATTTAAACCTTTCCTGTAACCGGCGTTGAGCATAGTGTAAGAAAACATCAACATAATAAAGTTAAAAGTTTTAGTAAAGAATACACTTTTAACTTATACTCTTTATAAAATATTAAGTATCCAGAGTTTAGTAAAAATATACTTTTAACTATACTCTTATACTCACGTGCAAAGCCGCGGGTAAAGAATTCCTTTCTAATAGAACTATCTTTGTTATAGGTTTAATGTTGTGTTAAGCGCAGAGTAAGAAATTATCCACACAATAAAGTAAAAAAAAATAGTACAACTATACTTTTAACGATACTCTTTGTAAAATATTAAGTATCCAGTGCTTATTCAATACTTTAATGTATATATTAATTACAAAAAACAAAGTTACTAGTTTTTACTATACATTTAAAGATTGTAATTAAACCCATCTTTGTTTCCTTTTTTCAGAAGTAGGCTCCTCAAACCTCTCTGTGTATATACTTTTAACTATACTCTTCTACTCACGTGCAAAGCCTATACCCTATGTATATATATCCTATATATATATATATATATATATATATATAATATATATATATATATATATATATATATATATATATTCTTGATCGGGGAAATAATGCAAAATAAACTATAACCTAAAAAAGGTAAGACCTGAGTAAATTTCAAGGGCCGTAAAATATGCACTTTTTGACATATTGCCTTGAACATGTCCAAAATATAATTCACTCGAACTAGAAGTGCTCATATACATGCAAAGCCTACGACATTGAGTGCGAAGCCACGGGTACTGCACTCCTTTCTAATAAAAATATCTACGTTATAGATTTCATCTAGTAACAGGTGATATCATCGTCCAAAGGGTTTTGCTATGGTGCTATCTTTGCATTGATCGTGATGAATTTTAGCTTAGCTATGGCGGGAAAGTAGCATGACGAAGAACCTTTTGTGCTCTGCTTCTAACACAAACTTTGAAAAGTGTTGATATTTTGATAGGGATTATCTGCGTTGAGTAAAGTCAAAATAACTTTACCCATAAAGTTTTGTCTCGTTTCACCAGATAAGTATTGCTCTATCACATCTCATTTCCATTCCAGAACACAATCAAGCCTGCCTCATTAAGCCGCCTCTCCCCCTGGGTCAGATCAGGCTCAAAGATACTTCGGTTTGTTAGATTGAACATTAAACAATGTTGTCTTCAAGATGGATTTAGATAGCCTTGGGCTTAGTTCCCCTATTGTTTTCAGTTTGTTTTCATTACCTGTTTAGGGTATAGATATAAATTGCGCATTTATATTTCAACTGCAGTTCTGATTTTTAAATACAATAAATAAACTTCTTTTACAACTCTGTATTTTATGAACTTTTTAGTTTAGTTCTCATATTACTACTAGTTAATTTACATTAAATATTCTCTAAAAATTAGATATATTTGATATAGTCCTACGTGAAAACTTTACATTTGTTTACTTGTTAAACAAGTTGAATAGTTTGTATTAAACCTGTAACAGATGCAAACGTACCAATTGGTGATTGTTTTTTTTTTAGAGTAGTTCAGTTTTGTTTAGTTTCGAATAATAAACATCAATTTTTGGATAACTTAGATGTAAAATAGACTTGCATGTAATATAATCTTACGGTAGAGGATAAAGTGTAATACGGTATATCAGCTATGTTATAAGTTACTTAATTTTAAAAAAGTTATTTGAAACTGTTGTGATAGACAGAGGATAGCTAGCGATACATAAAAAAGTAAAAAGCCCTGTGTGGATGAAGGTTATAATTTGGAATATGTCAGTAAAATAATTATATACCCAGATAAAAACTATGCCTTAACGTATATCCGTTACCAACGTCTATCTATTCAGAAAACCCCGGTATGATATTTGTATATTACTAATGTTTCTGTATACTGATGTTTCGTATGCCTAACGTGTACGTTGAACGGAACTGAAATGAAACAAAAATTCAATTGAAAAATGTCTTTATTAAACACAAAGAAAAACATATTCAATTGTGAGGTTAGGACTATTAGATCCTCTCTCACACCATATATACTATAATATTATAAGGCGAATCGGATTCTCCTTAAAAAAAAAAAAAAAAAAAAAAAAAAAAAAAAATACGGATTTGTTTCCGTAATGTACGCTACTCGTAGACAGAGTCACAATTGATGGAGCGTGGAAGACTCCTTCACTGGTCACAGACTGTTCTTAATTTTCAAGTAGGCGTGAATACAATTTTTATACTGTATTGTATGTAGTTAATATCCTCCCTATTCAACTCATTTTATCAGTCATTCCTTGGATAACAAGAAGATAGGCCAGTTTTACACTTTCCTAAGTTTGTTAGGATTGAAGGTGGCACATTCTGAAGCCTAATTAGATAATTTTTGTTTTTATTAGTATTACAATAAATTAAAATTATTTACTACTACTTTAATTTTCATTGTTGACTCTATGTTCGAGACTGACTACAAATATCCATAGCAACAATGAGTTTTATTAAAAAACTTAGCAAACATTTTGATTTTCGGACTTATTTTAAATATGCTTTTCATGAAAATAAGTCTTGCAGAGATGTGCCGTGCCCTGTGATATATATAAAACATAATAAATCTTAGAAATAGTACTAAAATAATGTGAGAATGTTTTAATAGTCTTATGGCTAGAAGTATACCAATGTGATGTTACGTGAGATACAGGCGCATCGAATATGAAAGAATTAATTGAAGCAGATGCTGTAGCTGCTAATGTGGTTGCGCTCAGCTTTTATTGCAATAACAGTCGTGAGAAAACCAACTGGGTGCAATAAACGTTAAAGGTCAAATAAAAATACAAAAAGGCAGACTGCTATGACAAAGGATGCTCGCACAAAAGTGGCTATAACTCTGCTGTTACCAAAACAACAGGGCTGGTTGTTTTAGTAATTTTGCAGTTATATTTAACAAAGGAGAACACATTTTAATTACGCAATTAATTCATGTTATTCCAATGACAACTTATAGAAATAATTGTGTCATTACTAATATGCTATTACATCTGTTCTATTCTGTAATACATTCCTTTCCGATGGTAAATGTTAAGGGTAGAAAAAGGGTTATAAATATGTTTGTGCGCGTGCACATTTGTAAGGTTGGTAAACAATTCTATCCTACCAAAAATACTTTTGTATTTTCAAACATTCTTTCTAAATAATTTATATTTTGAATAATTTCTAAGATTTTGCAAAGTAAATACAATGATTACTAGATATTATTACTGTTAAGTATTATTGCGTTAAATAACTTGTTTTTTATTGCCTAATATGAAAAGGCTACTTTTATTGAACAATAATTATGTATATATTTTTTTGTGCAATTTATACTCTATATTCGCCTTTATTTATTTTACTAAACTGTATATACTGCAATAATTCTATATCTCTTTCTGCGGCCTAGTGCCTACAATACCATTCCTTACTGGATTAAAATATTCACGTACAGTGACAGACCAATGAACCATTGTTTCACGAATCAGCTGTTTACTGTACACTCACCAACCAATCACAACGGTTGACTTATCAATTGCCCACCTTGCAAGCGACTGCACGCTTGCTCAGTGTACGCTCAGTCCCGCCTGGGGCACTCTAGCCACTGCTGCCAATACTTACTCAACACGTGACTTTATGCCCCATGTTCTTACTCTCTCACTTAAATATTAGTTTATCTCTATTTGTTGTACATTTACATTTACATTAACATTAAAGTCAGTGCTCTGGATTGGCAATCTCTACCAGAACGTCTCTGCTCCCGGACACCCGCGTCTACCGTGCTCTACAGGACTGGCCACAGTGTTATGAAACTATTCGTTTGCGGTCGTATTGTGCGTGAGTGAATCCGTGAAGGACATCTTCCGTCTTCACGCCTGCCTACAAGACAGCAGCCTATTTCCACACTTCCTGATCACAACCTGGCCCTCAACAACAGCAGACTACGGTTACCCTCATGAAAACAAAGGTAACTGTTTATTTTCTGCACTTTATTTGAATATGCACTGTTCATAAACTCATTATGTGTAACCTGGTAAACTCTTGTTAAAATCAGTGTGTTCGGCGTCTTCACTGCCTAGAGTGAAGTGGTCCTTGTTAATCGAGCCTCTAAAATCTTATTCCACGGTTCTCATAACCAAAATCCATTCTTTTCAATTACATTATACCATCTTTCATGGCCCATATTTATAAATCTGGCAGCAGATAAAATATATACAATTATAGCTTTACAACAATCGATGTAGTCTAAAAAATTGGTTTCAGAGCTTAGTACTAAACCGAATCATGTGTATTAAATTAAAATGTATTGGCATTGGTACAACAAGGTTTTCTCACTAGTATGTATATCTGATAACGTTCAACAGTTTTATCACCTCTGCGTTTATTTTTAACCCTCAACAGACTACATCGATTTCAAAATAGAATTTTATTGCGGTAACAGTAAACTTGCCATTCTCTCATCGTCAAATGTAAAGAATAAAAGTGTGTAAGGTTTATCATTATTCTTTAAGAGTAAACTTAAGGTCATTACACAACAACCAGCTTTTAGCGTTGGATGTGGAGAATCTCAGATTTCTCCCCCATCTTTAACATCAATTGCCATTTATTGTACTCTCGAATAATGTGATAGATATTATCATTATTATCCCTCTTTGATGGTGATATGAAAATTGTCAACGAAATCCAAAGCCAAGAGGACTGCGATAATGTATTGCAGTCTATTTGTGGATTTGGAAAATATTTGTTATATTAAATTCATGGCCTTTTAACTTTGATGAAATAGCTTGATAATCATTCTTTTGATCTTTAATAGATTCTAAAGCAACGAAAACCACCAGATACTGGATTCTGCTAGAGTCTGTGAGGTGCCAGAAAGATCTCTAACCTATGTTAGATTAAATCTATGTTTAGATATTAATCATCAGCATCTCTGACATTTTTAATATGTTGCTTTGCATGTTGACATATTAAAACACCGCATTATATTGTGTAATCTCACGTTTTATTATTGTAGGGGCTAAGAGGCAGGCTAACGTTTCCTTTGGGCTTTCCTATTGTAGATACTATTCAACGCTAATTTGTATGTGCAGGATTAATAAGAGGACCCCGTTGGGTACTAACCGTAGATTTTGGATTATAAAAGTATCGATAACTGTGACATGCTTTAATAGCAAACATCCGAAACATACAACGCTCATCTCTGATGTGAAAATAAAAATAACGTCAAAATTTATCAGACCATAAATATTCTTTGATGCAATCAATTCTTCGCTTTAAATGAGTTGTCAACATCTGCACTTTGCTCTGTGAGCAGTGAGCTCAAAACTTGGGCAATTGTAATTCTCTGAGGAAGTTTTTATTGTTCTATGTTTCAAAATAACAGCCCACAAACAAACCTCCAGATTCAGAGGTTCGCATAGAGTCAACCGATCCATTTTCCAAAAAAAGATCCACCTCAATTGGTGCATTCCTAAAATGCTGCTTGATTTCAAGTTGAATAAGTTTAAAGTTGCCTAGCATACTAACTTGATATTTATGTAATAAGCTTATACTGTCTAATTACTTTATATATTTAAATATTTTGTTGAAACAACGCCAAACCACATGTTAAGTGTCTTGATAAGTTGTACGTCTACATAATAAAACAGCCATCTTCCACTGTTTAAACACGACGAAAAACAACACAACACCTCTTGTGGTCTTACACAAACATGCCGTCGGAACTCGACTGCAATATCCGCTCAGTGCTGCAACCTGTAAGAAAAACTCTCCACGATAAATTACGCATCCAAGACAAAAATTTTAAAATTTTTGATTATAAGATATATATTATGTATATATATATATATATATATAATTTATATATGTATTATGTATATATATATATATATATATATATATATATATATTATATTAAGAATATATGTATTAAGAACCTTCGCACCAATATTGGGCTCTTTTTCCCTCTCTCAGTGCCTGTCCCCTACACGGTGGAATAAGCGAATAAGCGATGGTTGATATTCAGTATTGGTGGGGATTTTTTTCTTTATAGGGTTTTCAGTTTTTCATAGTGACATCATTAGTAAACATATTTGTTTAAGTTTTAATCCATTTTGAAAATGTGTATACTGCACTCAATCGAAATAAAACTATATCTAAATTAGTTAGTCAGTGTAGTTCTCAAAACATTAAGTCGTTGTATTCTTAGTTAAATTCAGAAATCACAGAAAAGAATATTTAATTGATAAGTAGAAAATTATTGTTATAGTATAGTCTAGTTTATTGACGCATCTAATGTTGCATTTCCATAAACAAAAACAAATCTCCTTATTTTTATCATAAATTTATTTGTTATTACCTCACTGCACGTTCACTAAATTGCCACTGTAAATCCTCCAGTAAAGATAATAAAATATTAAATAAATTTCACCGATCGTCAAAATACAGGTTTCTTTGTAAGGCACACTATAATCAAAATCCTGCATGAGTAACATTTCTAAAAGTTTTTAAGTAAAATTTACTGAGTTTTTAAAATTCTGAACACGTTACTTGAAAACACACACACGCTGTATTTATCAAAGTTATAAACTTTATTTTACACGCAACAAAAACTGAAGTAAGTGTAACCTTTAGAGTCTAGGAACTGCCCCCCTTAATCAACCTTAATATGTGTATAATCTACACGGATTTCGATTGGATCCAACAGCAATATCAACCAAGGACCAACTGCAATAACTTAAAATCGATTTCAGATTTCTTGTCTATACATTTAATTACAATCACATTTTTTATTTACTGAATATATTTTAATTTAACTTGGCCAAACAATATCTTCAAAAGCAATATACAGGGTGTCCAAAAAGTCCCGGGTCGGTTAAATATTTTTCAAAATATTTTAAATAGAGCTACAAAACCTTACACAAAGTTACTGGACATAAAAAATCTATTTTATCACATATTCAGTGATCCGCTACTTCCTCAGGGGGGCGGCCCGCTAGGAGTCAGAAGAAAATCTTAAATGTAAGCATAGGTTGATACGCATATCAAATTAAAGGTCTATATTAGTAGAGTACAGAGCCGCAAACCCGACCTCAAACGGACAACCGAGTCAAAAATGACAGCTGTTCAAAGATGGCTAAGAGTTTGCAACTTAGGTTAATGTAACAAAATACACTGATGAGCTTTTTGATTTTAACTTTACTAACCCAAAAACTGTTTACAATTTAATGAGTTATTCAAATGACCCTCAAACACCTCAAGAAACACCTCATGTCCATTTTTTAATGTTAGGATATTTATTGTAATATATATATATATATATATATATATATATATATATATATATATATATATATATACTACAATAAATATTGAATAAAATTTAATTAAATTTTTGTGGGTTTGTTCTAGCTATTGTGAATATATATTATTTATATTAATTATTGTGATCAATACAGTGAAAATACTGACATTGTCGCTAAATGATTTCAGATAACTTCCTGCAACAAAATTATTTTATGGCTTACTTTATTTACAATACATAACTCTTTTGGCAACTTTAAATCCATAAACAAACCATATCTTAAGATTATGTAGATTATTTAGAATATATTTAATATAGTCTTCGTTTCGAACTACAAGTGACATTGAAAAGTAAAAATTAATATTGTAAAAGATAACCTTATTTATTGTAATCTTATAAATAAAAATAAATAGCAAAATGTGTTGCTACCGTTAATCTCGAGTAAAGCTTTTGAACAAATCGCCAAATTGTGTATGTAAAATAATCGTTGAAAGCAAGGTTTATACGAAGAGAAAGGTTAGAAATATTACCTGGAATATCTTGGGATTCTGAAGAATTGGTAGTATTTTATTTTTATAATCCTAATTTAACTGACATGAAATAGCTGTTGACACTTTAAATTTAAATTCCGAGGCTGTAACATTTGTTGAAATTTAAAGTTTAGTACAGCGCTTGATCAGTAGTATTGTAGATAGCAAACACAAAGTTAATATCTAACTTTTACTCCACGTCGCGCTATAAACGAAATACAAACATCTTTGCATTGTAAGTAATACTACTTAAACACTGGTGTAACACCAACCTTATGAACAATGCTGAGAATATTTTCATGTAAAGTGCTCGAAACTGGTGGGACCCCTTAACATTTTGATATAGCATGTTTACAGTGGGTTGAGGGAAAACATTGAAAGGGACACTAAAATGCCTCAACGAGACATTCTTTCCAGATTAAAAACAACTAGATTTATATAAAGTAAAACCTTATAACAAGTATATTGAAATGTTGCATGAACTTAGTAAGGATTTCTCCTTATACTGGAAGTAGGTAGGATTTCCCCTAGACAGTATTAGGTTGTTAATTTCTACGTATGTATGTATATTTTATCCTTTGGGACTACAAGACAAATTCAACTATGGTACTGGAAATATATATACCGAAAGTAGACGATTGTTTACCGGAGTACGTTTCTAAGAGCTGCATACATACGAGTAGATATTTTTTATCAGGATAGTAGGCCAATTGGTTTTTAATAATATTTAGATTTAATCACCAATTTCTTACAGGACCACTTGTTATATAAAAGTTATCTTAAAAAAATGCTTTTTGTTTTAAATAAAATAAATTAAATTAAAGCCAACTTGTTGGCTCAAAATTGAAATCGAACTGAAAATTATACTTTCTATAACGTTCAAAATAATAAAAATTTATTATTGAATTAAAAATAAAATTTACTTTCTGTTTATTATAAAGAAGCTATATAAAACTGAATCAAACTTCACTAAAAATATCCTCGTACTTCATCTTTCACTTCCTGTTACTGTTGGCACAGACTCAATGTGAAAACTACAATTGAATGTTTGTATAATTAAAAAATATTTACTACAAATGTGAAATCTTGATGTATTAAACTTATTCTGACTGTTGAATATTAAATTATTAAATATTGCAAACAACGTTTTAACGTTTTAATTAAAGTTGAAAACTATATTTCACACTTTAAAAAATGTGACTACAATTTGTACTTGCGCTAAGTTTTCAGTATGATTCAGTTCCCTCTTATCCAACTTGTATCAATATAATACGATATTCTCTCTAAAAGAGGGTTAATATTAGTTGACAACAAATTTCTCATACGACAATTTTAATTCGACTATACAAGTTTTTACCCAAGCAAATACCTTACAGAATGATTTTGGAAAAATGAAGGAAGTGTCTCCTTACACCATGGGGTGCACCACTCAAGTAATCCACCGAACACTGAAAAATCGCTGAGGTTCTAGAGTTGGTGTTTTATACTGACCCCTTCCCTAACCAAGACTACCACATCACCGAAGCCCTTGATTGGCCTCTGGCTATCTTATCACAAGGCTAAAGAAATTAATTGTCAATTATTCAACCCCTATTGTAACCAGTTATCGTAGTCGACTTCCAGACAAACCTTTGCCTTTCTGTACTATTCCTACTTTGCGGACCCTTTCTTGAGATATTACATTTTTTAATTTTACCTATTTTTTGACAGATTTCTTTATAATATGAAGTATTTTTTTAACAAATTGTCATACATAGTTAGTTGTTTATTAATTTAATTTTAATTTCTCAATGCAACAAATGCTACACCTATCTTTTTTGTAAAAGTAATACGGCTCCATCATACTATAAGTGATTTTACTAAGGAGTAGGCCTATAAAGACTTCGATTTGGAAATTGCGTAATAAGTCGTGTGTAACAGCTAGTTATAAAATATATTTACATCTCCAGGATATACGATGCGTATGTTAACAATACGTAGAACTATTTTGATATTGGAGTATTTTGGTTGTTTATTTACTCTCAAATGTCGTGTATGTCGTTATTTACTCCTCATCGACCAGTGCCTACAGCACAGCTATCTGTGTAGGAGCATTCAAAAAAGATTCTTTTTATATGTAAGCTGAAAGTGAAAAGAAATTTTAAACCACTTAAACCATTTCAATCACTTAGCTTTAACAAAATTTATAAATTGAGAATATCAACCTATTAGTCATAATGAGACGGCAATAATATCCTGCCAGATAAGTTGTCTGCAAAAAGCGAAAGCGCAGTAAGCAAACCAAACACTAACAAATAACCAAACACTCCTTCTCGTAATTCTTGCACTACTAAAAATAAATATATTCCTGATGATAAAGCACTCTGGCGAAGATAATTTAAATCTCCAATGTCAAAATAATGTGAAGTAAAACATATATTGCAGTAAATTAGAAAATATTTTACCAAAATAAGATCTTACAGCCCGAAGCAAAGATAGAAAAATGAATTTGTAATATTTTGTGCCTTTAACTTGGATTTTTATGTAATATTCCTCATATTTCTATTTGACCTACGATCCTGACAAAGTTAATATAAAACATACAAGTATAGCAATTTTGTAACTTTTAAACTCTTATCTTGCTAGTATATAGTGAGGCGTGATAGTAACGGCCAGGATGATGTATCTAAATGGCTAAACACCTAAATAAAAAGTTAAACACTTTTATTTATTGATAATTTGGAAATTGCAGCAATTTAAATACAATTAGTAACTTGTCATAAGTACGTACGTACATACTATGTGTGTGTGTGTGTGTGTGTGTGTGTGTGTGTGTGTGTGTGTGTGTGTGTGTGTGTGTGTGTGTGTGTGTGTGTGTGTGTGTGTGTATGTGTGTGAACATTTATTATTGTTATTGTAGAAAATAATGTAAACATTAAGGCTAACTTATCAGAGACGGAATTACGTCGTCAATTAAAATTTTTTTAAAGTACATTAGTATTTTGAGCCTTTCTGTTAGCTCATTTCATTGTATATATATATTTGTATATATATATATATATATATATATATATATATATATATATATATATATATATATATATAATTAAATATTTTAGTATTTATTGGCCATTAATTTTATTGCACTATAGAGGGGGCCCTATAGATTGAAACTTTCAAAGAGATTTCCGCATTCCAAGGTACAGTAATGTATAAAGGAGTGATTTCTCAAAATGAAAAGAAAATTTGTTATAAAATCGTAAAACTCCGTCAATCACCTGACTATGGTAAGTACAAATGTAAATAAAGGGTGTAGACTATTTAATGTAAATAACATCTATACATATAGATACATAAATACCAACGAGTTAACACTTTTCGCTGTCAACATAAACCACCTTAAAGTGTAAATACCACCTCTTCTATGAAAGTAATCAAACCGCAATCTGTGAGGCACAGGACAAACTGGTAAGTCAACTAGCGGCAGCAACAAAGTTCAAAGCAAGGAGAATAATATTTATCACGCTCTGGCGGAGCACAGAAACACACATCGTTGGAGCATATTCATGCAGTAATATCTGTCACAAACTTTGCTAACAGTAGTTCTGATGTTAATTCACAACCACAAATCTAACATTTGCTTGCTTGCTCTAAAACCATTACCAAGATAAACGCAAAACATAGTTTTAAAACTATGTTAAGTCTTATAAATGCAAATTAAACATGTAGTAATACTTTATAATGTACTTGTACTATTTGTGATGGTTTAATGTGTTAAATGACTTCTGCAATACTTAAACACTCAAGACAATATTGCAATTAACACTTTTTTAACATCGTGTTAAAAAAGTTACACCTGATCTGAAGGTGGCTTCTATAACTATGGAAAGTAAAACAATGTAGAATTAGTAATTTACTTAATAACTAATTGGTCAGTTACTACAGAAGTGAATATTCGTATCAGAACCAAATTACCAAAACCGTACAACAATTCCAGTAACACGTGTTACTTACAATTAAATGTATAAGCGTGTGTGAGTGTGTATTCTTTAACTATCATAACGGGTTTTATTACTGACAAAATCGTTTGACCAACAACCCCACATCATATTCAGTAAAAGAATTACTGTATAAATTTCAAAAAGAAGAAGAAAGTGGAAAAAGGAAGAAGAGAAACAGACAGATAAAACGACATAAAAATAAAGAACATTAGTATCACAAGGCAAAATGAAAGTGCTATAATGAGTATTTGAATGGAAAAAAGAAAATTCTCTCCACATTTATTATATTTTTTTATCTTAAAATGGATTGTTTATCAGGTTTGCCGAATCATGACAACATTTATTTACAATACATAACAAAATGGATTAAAGTATAATATTTAAAGCCAGAAGAGTACTCAGATTCTGGTTGAAATTTGCATTTATGTCTACCGTATTATATAAATGGAAATGTAATTTGCTGGAAATGAGCTAAATGGTAATGGGTAATGTAAATGAGGATCTAAATATCACAGTCCGAATAATTTGGGGAGAAGATCGCAGGATCAATGACATTTTTATAACATTGAAGTCTATTTATGAGCTTTTTTTAAATAAAAACGTTGATTCTGAAGAATTTCATGACTGAGAACTGCAATATTTCATCTGATAACATTTTTCATATACAAATAAATTATGCCCTAATTATTTGAAAAATTACATAAAAAACCTAATTAACCACATTTTTTGAACAACTATTGCTTTTACACATTTATTCTTTATTTTATTTTTAATACTTAAGTTCTCATTAAAATACTACAACAAAGCACTTATGTATGCACTTACTTATGAAAAGTTATTAATTGTATTTAAATCGTGAATTATGAATAATTATTGTGGTTATAAGCTCAATAAAATACATGAAGTACTAAAATAAATTAATATCCATCAAAACACAATTAGTAAGTTCTGGTTACAATTAAGTTTATGGTTTGTTGTTCTGTATTTATATTCAGATGGGGTATATTGCTTTGTGCACAATCAAAATGAATCACAAGAATATCTGTCTGTATTCTAGGAATAAAAAATAAAACCTCGTCAGTTTGTTGCTGCGCTCAATTGCCAATAAACTGACGAGGAAAAATGAAAGTTATGGCTACAGCAAGTGTGTGTTAAACAACGCATGTGGAGCTCAAAAGATCTGCTGCCCGTGTTAAACAATCCCGGCTTTGTGTGCAGCTCCGCGGCTCTATCCTGAATAACGAGGTTGTTATTGCTTCATTATTCATACCCGGAATACATGTTCGTACGACATAAGTCACATGAAAAACGTATCGGTACACATCGTATTCGTGAAAATATTTACTGAGCATAAACAAACTTCCTCATACAGGTTGTCGTAAAGGATGACTCCTGTTTATTCTTTTGTTTGTTTGTTTTCAGTGCCTACATGATTTTAGTGTATTCAAACTTTATAAGCTGCAGCTCGGTGATTATGTTTTAGGATGGGAAAATAAGCAATTGTTCAAACCGTGACTACAGTGACGCTGATTTCTCAGCTAACAAGGAAGACTGTAGCGACAAGTAACTGCTAAAGAAACCAAGTTAATTTATTGAGCTTTGTTTAAAATGATGAAGGTAATACTACAAAATATTGAGATTTTCATTACTCTATAATTACTCTCAGATTATCAATACTCTACAATTGCATTTAAAAAACAATGACACCAGACCAGTTATTCGTATTATAAATTAGCATTCTACAAACTCCAAATATGTTTCAATAATATTTTTAATTTTATGGAAAAAAATATTATAGAAACATATTATTCTTAAAGCAATGTTGAAGGGATATGCTATGTTGTATGGAGAGCACCTAACCGGAGTGTGTACGGCAAAAATCAATTTCAAGCGTTCGTTAATTGATTACCGCACAGGTGGAGCCAATGATAAGGCTTGTACAAAAGATAAAGTCAATGTTTTCCTCTTTTATTTTACTGTAAAAAATGTGACGACTAATTCATTTGTAACTCTATTACTTTTACGTATAAGAAAAGTTATCACCACGCGCATGTTTAGGCTGAAATACATTTTTGGACAAAGTTCTATCAAGTGAGGCATTACAGTATAATATACTTATTTTAATTGCCATTTCAATCTATCAAACTTTAGTTTTAAAAGTTGGAAATTCTAACAGTTTTCAGGGTTTTATCCTTGTAATTATTGCACTATTACAGATAGCTTGTGACTAGTAAGAGTGTTTCTTCCTGTTTTTTTTATAACGGCAATGACATTTCTTTTCGATTCACCAAATAACCATCAAACGTATTTTTTAAATGACTAAAAATAATGAGTTTGCTTAATTCAACCTGTTTCTATAACTACACTTATCTATCGTAAGTCTAGCTATAGAAACAGTAACTTTTACAAAGTTACTAAAGCGATATTGATAAATCTTTTAACGAAAGAGGACTGCCCCAGATTGGCCCCACTCTAATTTTTTTAGAATTGGACGATAATATGACCAGGAAATTAATTAAAAAGTTTAAATATAGAAACCTTATAGAAAAACCAGATAAAGTAATTTGCCTTTTTTTAGAATTACCACCAGTTACCTCAGAATTGCCACTTTCAGAATGTTTATTCAGAATGGAGCAACGGTGTTACGTTTATTTGAAGTTTCCTAATCACTATAAATTACCTAAAAGTTGCTATGGATGCAGTTTGTAAACAGAACGTGGTTAAGTAGAACAAGTAAAAAAATATAGCTCAAATGGAGAGCACTGAGTCTCCCAGTTACAATGGAGCATGTAAAAATCCAAACGTAATGATTTCTTCCAATAACTTTGGCTGATTACAGGTAATGTCGAAGTCATCACGGTATTAAGGTAAGTATTTCTAATAAAATGTGATGAAGATCTGGAAGTTTTATGAATTTTCTACAGATAAGGAATTCGTCCTAATCAGGTACCAGTGCCTTTTTCTACTGAACAGACATCCCATCGACATCGCCTGTAATTATTTCCCGGCGTGCTTAGTTAGGTCTCTGTTATAGTCACAAACTTCTTGGTAAGGATTTGCGGTGGTAAAGTTATGTAATAAGAATAATAAAGTCCAAAATGCTATTGGGATTTAAATTAAAATAACAGTGTTGCCAAAAGCTAATCCCATCGACGGAGATTCCAACCCTGAAGCAAAAATACCTACTAGACGGATTTTGGGTAGATAGCGATTAGTCCCAATAATTCATACTTTAATTAATCAAAGGATACTAAGACACATATTGCAGTCTGAGATAGATTTTATCATTAGAGGTCTCTTTTAGAGGTTAAACACTCCCAAGCATTTTCTTTTACAGCTTATCAGCATTGCGTTTTGATTAAAGGATTTTCTTTAATTAAATTCACCAGGTACCCTCGGAGATGTTTGCGGATATATTGCAACATAAGATAGAACCACATGGGATAGTTCCCAACTATTCCCTGATAGAAGCTGCAGTTTGTTAAAGGAATAGGAAACAACGGGATGCAGAGGTGTAATTTGTCCTAATAATTCCGCATATACATTAAAATTCCTTTACATAACAGCTGGCAAGCCAGTTTCATTTTTTAACGATGATGCCGCTGGTGGATACAAGCTTGTCGATATTATAAATGGAAAGTATTGCAGTAGTGTGGGTTTATTGATATATTCTTCGTAACTTTAGGAACGTCTTAGGAGATCTCTAAGTCTAAGTTAGGGTTCTTGATAATACCCTGCTTCGGAAGTCACAAAGTCTAATATATATATATATATATATATTTTACCAATGGAGGCAATGTTTAATCCATGAACCTTACTGCGAGGTTATGACGGTAATAAAATAAATAATCAAAATACTCTAAATAATAACCAAAATAAAAGGTTCACTCGCTTGTAATATATAAAAAAGATGGAGTTGATAAAATGCTTTAAAGTTACTCAGAACCGATAACGTTCAACTTCTGATTATGGACTTTAATACGATTATAGTACTTGTTATAATCGTAACAAAATGTTGTGATATATTATTATTCCATACCATGCTTACTTATTTTGAACATTAAAAAAAACTATTCATTCTGTGTAAACAAGGTACGCCACATCACGAGCCGCGTAACAGGCTTTGCTGTGGTTGAATGTAAAATGTAAAGCTTATAGCTCATTTCATTCTTGAGATGTCCTGCGGGCAGACGAACAGACAGATAATCATCAAGAAAAGATATTTTTACATATCTCCGACAGACAAAAGAGAAATTATGCCACTGAGTGACTTCAATGACGCTCAGCTGAATACCATAGACGGACATGCAATATCAAAAAATAATAATTTTCTTTATACGAGATTCGTTAAAAATTAAAGTTTACGGATTAAATCTCATAAGATACTTTGCGAATAGTTATCATGTGTTATAATGTCACGTATTAAAATTTAATATGTTTATACTCTGTTTCCAAATTTATTTATTACTCGATGTTCTCGTTACCATAATGGCTACCCATAAGACAAATGAAGAAATGATTACTAACGCTCAACCAAATTTATGGAATGAAATGCACATATCATCAAACTCCATACCTATATCGAAATAAACCTTCATAAAAACAATTTATATGTTCTTGGGATATTGTGCGGTCAGTGATAACACTCAGTCAACTAAAAACATTTCATTCCTTTGAAGGTCATAATGTTTACTTTAATAAAATATTTGGTATAGGTGCACAACTAGCTAACAAAAACACTTGAACTTTGACAACAAAGTATATGAACACTAAAAATATCCATTCCACAAAATAGATTGGAGTATTTCTGGTACAGTTACATAACGCACAATTATTACATTTATGTAACGCTATTACAAATTTGCCAAGACAATGAAACACGCGTTATAAATAGCGGGCCGCTCGCAACTGCGGCATTCTGGCGTGGACACGGTTTAATCCCTCTCCGAGTGGAGGACGGTTTCTACGGTTACGTGGCCTAACAACAACCAAGTATTCAGAACTGACACATATCACCATCTCACTCTAAAACGAAGAACTAAGTCTAACTTTGTCTGTTCATGATATAAATTATGTTGTGCACTGAGTTATCAAGAAATGTTGTAGTCTATACAAAAAAAGTAACAGGTCAGCGGTTTTCACCGAACAATGAGCAGATTACCAATTAGATCTCAATAACTAATATACATGGTTTAAAGCATCTACAGTGTGACAGAAATGGGAGACAAAAAATATATGTGAAAAGAAGTTTCATTAGATAATTGTATAACTTTCAATACGAGTATGATTTAAAAAAATATACTTGTACACGTATGACAAACTTGTATAACGTATACTTGTACATAACGTATGGTATGAATTTTGTCAATTATAATTAATTAGGGTGCTACTAAGATATGTGATGTTTTATTGTAAATATAGCCTACTGTAGGTCTAACTATATGTTTAGAGTATTGTATATTTTTTCACATATATCTGTATTATATATTTGAATTTTGAAGATTTAAACTAATTTTATTTTGTTAACATATTATAGTATAAAATGTAACTCTTTAATTAACTGTTACGCCTGTTTTAGTTTTAAAATGATTTTATTACAAGTACAATCATATTTATTTGGTATATTAAGAGAAAGCTGAAACTAAATATATGCCAGAAAAAATTAACAGTTAATTTAAAAATTATTAGAAAGATCTTGTTCGATTAATTTTGACTGTTTAGAACTGTATTCATTCAAACTGCCAACCTAAATATTGACGAGACCTAAGTTGAAAAGTTACTTATCAGATAAATGACGTCATCTCAGCCTAGGCTGATACGGACACCATTGTGAAACATCTATCATCATAATAATCTCGCTCTTTTACATTTCTCTCGAACCATTAATGTTTATTGCCCTCCTTTTACTATGCTGATAGCTATTTTATATAACCTTGATATCTTTCAGGCACAATATGCTAAAGAACAATACAAGTAAAGCTATAAATGTCTGTAGTAATATCCAGTAATACAAACTATTTATAATTGGTTGTCAAAATCAATCTACTGAAAGTACAGGAGTTGATGATAGAATAACGATAATATCATTATATTATACTATGATATACTTCAGCCATACTCGGTTGTCAAAACCAATTTGCTGAAAGTAGAGCAATTAGTGAAATAATAATAAAAGTACTAATATTACAATATTATAATACAATAGTATTATTGTTTTATATTAATCCAATATTAGACTCCATTATCAGATTGTGTGCTCAGTTTTTATTTACGTGTGATAATTGTTTTAAATGAATTAATATTACTATTTAACCTTTTGACAAACACAAGGAAATTAAAAACGATATATAAATCAAGGGGCAGCGTATAGATATGTATCAAGTTTAAAATAAAACCAATACAGTGATATTATAAAAGTAAATAAAAGAATAATAAATAATAAACTAGTTTGAAAAATATGGTCAAGGAAAGTTTTGCAGAATATATAAGAAATTAACATAATTGCATCATCTGCGCTACATGTAGATTAGGGTGAACAGTTCCCTAACAAACAGAAAATATGGAGCAAACTACTGAACTTATTATTTCTATATCTTACGTTTCATCCTTTAACCCACTAATTTAAAGCTAAATCACGTAGAATGTTAATGTAAATAGTCATTCCGACTGAGTCGGAAAGAAGTATCCAGATTTTGTGATAAGTGAAATGTTATTAATTTATTCTCATAGGATTTAAATGTACTCTATATCTCGAAATCCGTTCGGAAAAAATGTTGTAAGTATTAAAAGACAGTTTTTAGTTTTTTTTTGGCCCATACATAATGTAGTTATGGAGTTTTTAAAGTTTTACCGCTATAACGGAAAAATGGCGTAACAAGCTGGACAGTAAATGTAGTCGAGGTATATAAGAGATCAATCTTTGTACCAAGTTTGAATTTGTTTCAGCATTCCTCTAGCCAGTAAAGTTGATAGAAAAGTTTCTATAAGATTTACATGTAATTAATATATTTAAAAAATTTGAGATACCAAAACATGTTTGTATCAACTTTAACTTGTTTGGGCTTTTTTGGACTGTTATCTTTTTTACAAGCTGCTTTTTAAGATACGCACGCACACACGCCTGCGCTCACACACACACACACACACACACACACACACACACACACACACACACACACACACACACACACACACACACACACACACCACACACACACACACACACACACACACACACACACACACAATGTCCCGTAATTAATTACCAAAACTTTACCAAGATTAAAAAAAAGTGGAAAACAAACACATTTCATCCTATCTTGCTTAGTTTTTTGTCTGTCTGGCTGTATTGTGTTTTTAACAAAATAATCTGAACCAAACTTTTTCTTAGATCTACACTAATAAGGTGATTAACATTACAAAGTTATTTTCTAAAAACACATTAAGCCAGACACAGACAATTATCTATGCAAGATATGACTATAACAATATGACGAGATTTATTTTTTCCCCTGAATTATACATTGGTAAAGTTTAGGTCATTAATTGAGGGAAAACCTCTATACTACGCTATGACTTTGTACAACCAAAAATAACCTAAATTAAGTCTAATAAATATTGAATAACAAAGATCTTATGCTCTGCCGAGACTTAAACCCGGATTTACCACTTTACCAGCCCAGCGATCTACCACTACAACACTGAGGCTTTACATTTTACGTATCAGTTATTTGTATTTGCGTTACTGTCACTTAGGTGTTTGATAACAAAATTAACATATTATGAACGTAAGACAAATACTGGTCAAATGACTTTTAACATTCAGTAAATCTTTATAAATGATAATAGTCCAATTTAATTAGAATATAGATGGTTTGTATAAGGGAATATTATAACGGGGTGGTTTGGGGCTCTGGGGGGTCATATTCGGTGAAGTTATGCAGAAATCTATTTAGAAATCAAGTAGTTTTCAATCCAGACAATCACAAACATTTAAAACTTTATACAAGAGATGAAACCTTTCGTTTCATTCTTTGACGGCTGACTACGATACTGAATTGCAAAGGAAGTACCATAGTGGATCACAGTATCGTAGTATCTGGAGGTACAATGATTAAATGCTATTTTTAAATGCATACATAACAAGAAACTTTAGAGGAAATAGTCTTTCCTATTGGCAATACTAATAAAATAACACGCAGTTTAGCACATTTAATATATATTTGCCCCCCACCCCCCCCCCCCCCCACCCCCCCCCCCCCCCACCCCCCCCCCCCCCCACCCCCCCCCCCCCCCACCCCCCCCCCCCCCCACCCCCCCCCCCCCAAAAATCTAGTATGGTACAAAACATACTTAGAACAAAGTAAATTAGAGCAACCATAAGTATACACTTTTTATAACATATTTTTTCTTGATTGTGGGAAGAAGGCAAACTCAATATTGGCATCAGAAATATAATTCACTCGAACCAGAAGTGTTCATACAGGTGCAAAACCTACAAAATTACGTGCAAAGTTGTGGGTAACTGCTAGTAATAGTATATACTTTACTTAAATAATAAACATTCTACATAACTTTGAATTATGCACAACTAACAAAATAGTGCCTACCATTTGTTTCAGAAGCTGCTCTGAGAGAAACCCCATCTTCCACAGTTCAGTTTAGTTCATTACAGGAATTTCAACAAACAGATCCATGTTAACACACTTAAATTTGTTTCTTTCAAAAGTGTTGAATTATGTTTTGTATTTTTGCATAGGTTTTTTAATTGCTGTCTAATTTTTTATATGATTTGTATTTTTTAAATTTGAAACCTGTGTCTAAAAAGATTCTTTTTAAATCATGTTTTCTATAAACTAGGATAAAAATCCACTACTACAAAGTAATAACCAACCAACAAAAAATAGTAAAATACTTATATATCTTTTACCAAATTTATTGTTGTTTTCATTTCTGATGTATGGAAAAAATTATTTCAGTAAATTTCTTGTATGTTATTGAAAAGTACATACATTTAATCTGCTTAAGTTTATACATTTTTCAAAGGTATTGTATACCTATTTCATTTATTAACAATAAGTTTTTATAATCTTTCATTTTTTTTCTATGCAGTCATAAATGC
The DNA here is from genome assembly GCF_021130785.1 of Homalodisca vitripennis. Taxonomy (NCBI): domain Eukaryota; kingdom Metazoa; phylum Arthropoda; class Insecta; order Hemiptera; family Cicadellidae; genus Homalodisca; species Homalodisca vitripennis. The sequence continues at coordinate 137,763,402 of NC_060207.1, forward strand.
TTGTATTATTGTTTAAGCATAAATGTCCAAAACAAAAAGAATCCACAAAGTAAACACATGAAAATACCAAAATATGTATATTATATTAAAAATTTCGATAAGGATATTACCGCTTTCTACCGTTACGCCTAATAAGGGGAGGGGGAGTGATTATGTTTCTAACAAGAGAAACTTCACTATTGTGGAAATAATCTTCTTCAATAGCACTCGTTATTGGGTTTCATTCAAGAATGGTCTTAAGTGATCCAATGAGATAAAAATAAAATTTTTTAACATGGATAACAAACCATTAGAACATAAAAACATGACGAATATGTCTCAAAAAAACCGACTCAAAATATCAGTCATCAGACAGTACATTGGTGACATGACTGTATATTTCACAGTAATTAAATACTTGCTTTATACTTTGTTATGAATCAAATTACAAATAAATACTGTATTGTTTATGATTAAAACGATATAACACAAAAATATGGATTATTAAAACTTTATAGCTTCTTATTATGAGATGTACAGTGCAATTGGACACCGACACTTTTAAACTTCAATAAAAATAGATGTTGGTGCTGAATGGATTAAACAAGAATGTTAACTTTTTAAGTGCCAAGTTTTATTGGTGTTGGTAGATTTTTATTGACTATTGCCAGGTTTATTTGCTGCATACAAAACTGCTCCAGTCACTGCAAATGTAGTGTGTTTCTCGCCCAACATGATCAATTTCAGTGATATCTTCATTTACCAAACTACCATCAGAATCTCTTGATTCATCACGTTAGGTCGTGTTTGATAAATTGAGTCCGCATCCCAATCACCATCATTCTCAGATAGGTACACTGCTGAATGCCAAACTCACAACAACGCATCTGGACAAATCTAAAATCGATAAAACGTCTTTTTTTTTATTAATACAACAAATTCCTGCCATACTGACTGAACCACAATTTAAATAAATATAAAGTTAACTTGCAGTAGCATCTACATAAACAAAACTGAAAAAACTAGAAAACAATGACATTCTGTTTCTAATGTCCAGGTAAAACTTCACCATGTGCGTATGTGATATTTCCTTAGTTGACCGTAAGAGTGTAGTGGCAATTAAACAGCACTAATGTGGATTTGCAGATAAACACTACTAGAGGCCAATGTGTATAATCTTACAGCTGTCAGATTCAATGCACAGGTGTGGCAGTAAAGGGGTTAATATGTTGAAAGGTTTCTATTGGAAGTCTAATTTGAGGTTTTATGGCATATTCTAAAGCAACTGAATACATAATATTAATAAGTAAGGTAATAGAGTTTCAATAACATTTTTTCATATTGTAATACCTGAAAATGTTTTACTTGGTACGAATAGACATTAGTTAAAAACTAAAGAAACTTCCAACTAAAATATGTTATTTTTGTTGATGTAGATATATACACAACTGCCCTATGCATATATATATATATATATATATATATTGTAAAATCCTCAGTAAACAAGGAAAAACTTTATTTTGACAATCTATAAAATTTGAATGTTATTACTATTGTCTGTCTCACTATTCTCTACCATTGTTTCAGATATATTATAAGAAAGACATTGAAGAAGCTCAGACTGAAGCAAGCACTGATAAGGATACCACTTAACATGACCCATGTGCCAGTTCACAAAATGAGACAACCTCCTTGGGTCCCTTGGTGATTTAATAAATTGTTTTCATCATTTCTCTTTTACTTATCTTCCTGTTGTTCTCGCTATGAATTCTAGTAAGATGTAGAATCTTATCAAAATACGTTGTTGTGTATACTGCATTTTGGAGGAAATGAGATGTTTTACAACTCTAAATATACTTTTCCTTAATAAATTACAGTTGTGGTCTAATTGATCTATTAAATAAGCCCACACACAAGCCTCCACATGAACATGTTTCAAAATCTACAATTCACAATTTCCTTGAGAAGATTTAAATTTATTAGTTATAAACTAAAATCATTGGATGACTTTAAGTCTACTGATAATTAATAAGACATGATTTTGCAGTTGATATTCTAAAAGAAAAATAATTATAACCCAGTTTTATAATCCTTAATGTTTTCACCAATAAAGTTCATATTTAGGGAAATAGAAAATCTTACGTCTTAATGGACCATCAGCATGACACTCAAAAAGTAAACGTTTATTGTGATCTATCTAGAAATTTTATTAGATTCGTTTCCCGGAACCAGAATAATAAAGTTTTATTTTACAAACTAATATTTAATTTAATGGTTTTTATGTGTTTAACATTTAAACATACGTACATACATAAAAAAACATCAACTGTTACCTTGTATCTGAAATTCATTTTTTTATATTAGAAATTCATCCAAGTTATAGAAGGAGTGTTTCAAAATCCACACCAAAGAATGATGTTTGGTGTGGATATTTATATATGAGTATTTCTACAGAATTGTAGATCTTCAACAATATTACTGTATGGCTATTCAAGCTTTCACTGAAACAGTGGAAACTAATTGCATCATTATTTTAGTTCATGTGCTATATAAATGAACTTCATTGTTAAAATTGAAATATTTTGGATTTAATAATTGGATATATAAATTATATATGTAAAGATTATTACTGATATTTTGATTTACCAACAAAAAAGTTTAGCTTTTATTTGGGAAATTAAAATGTCCACCTCCCACACAAAATATTAAACCATATTGAAGTAATTTTTTAAACTGTTTAGAAATAGGTAAGGCAGTCCTCACCTATGTTTTAAGAGCAGCATTCCAATTTAACAGGTTATCTAACTGATTTCCCAAAAATGTTCCATTGTTGACATTATTATCATGAGAGGCCGAATTAGGTTTCAAACTAGAGATTATATTTTTTGCATTTTCTTCATCTAAAAGAAATCCATTAGATCCAAACCAAAAAAAAGCACATTGTAAAGATTCTTAAGACCGTTCTGAAAGTTTACGAACATTATTTGTAATGTTAACCACTTCATTGTCTTGACGTAATATTGAGATAGTACAGGACGAAACAGAAATAGAACGATAGCTCACTGGTTGATCTTTTCGACCTTTTTATACATATGGTAGGTTCTGGAACAGCACAGCAACTTTTGATATTTCATGGCAGGCAAAGTTCTGGGCTCCTCTTACTATAGGCCCAGAGTAGGACAGGTCTTTCCACTGTGGGCAAATGCGATGTCTCCCACACTAATCAAGTCTGGTGTGTTTAAATTTATTTTATTAACACATAATTAAAATTAACTGGTAATAATGTTGTAATTAAAATGTGTCATACACTTCCTACTTTAAAGACACACTGGACTATATATTTCCAAAACAAACAAATAGGCAAGTTTTTATTGTAACTGTTTCATAATCGAAAACCAAAAACACTGTAATAGCAGTTAAAATGTTAATAAACTATAACAAAAGGTCAAAATTATTAATGCTTATTCAGGCATAGTCTGCTTAAAAACCACAAATTCAATAATAAAATTAAGAGTTCAGATAAGAAAAGCATCTCTAACGGAAATCATATTTAGAATTATATTTAGCTCTTCTATGCTATATCTACCCTGAAAATCCATTAGCAAAACTAATTTAACATCACAGTGAGTAAAAACAAACAATAAAATCAAAAGTGTAAATCTCAATTTGTTAAATAGTTAAACAAATTATTTGTATCAAACCTTGGAACAATATTTAATTGTATTGGTTTGTGTAACAATATTTGTGTCTGCATCTAAATTCTTCCAATTTAGCTTTGTCTTTAAGAAACATAATATTCAGATTCTTTACACAGAAAACATAAGTTATTAGTAATTATTTACAAAAAATCTAAAGGGTTTGTTTTCAAATAATATACACTGGAAAGTGTTTGATCGTTATTTATTACTTTACGTCTATATTATATATACACATATTTTATATTACAATGATGCAGTTAATTTGATGCAAAGAGGTAAAAGAAAGCTTAGAGACTTATCGCTGCTGTTGGTTGTTCACGCGAGGCAAGCAGGGAGGCTGGAGGTTGCGTTGAGATTCTAGAATTCTAACAACATTGCTGTTTATGGAGGTAAACATTTGTTGATTGCTTTCTACAATCTTTTCTAATGATTTACTAATTTTAACTAGAGAATCACCTAGCCTGTCGACAGATGACGTTAGCCTTTCAACAGACTCTCGTAAATGCTTAATTCTGTTGGGGTCAGACTGGGTGTCATACCTGTAAGAGACAAAAACTTTAGATTAAAATACTAAAAAAGGGTAAAAAATACAATTTCTTCCATATCTAAAACCACACGACATATTTACATGACATGTAACCTACAGGTCAATCTAAACCCTATTTGTTCTAAAAAAATTATTCATAGAAACTGCTTTCATAGTTAGAGCTTCTCCAAGGTTAGAAGATTGATGTTTGACATATTGGCACCTTGACATGTCTGGTTACTAGATAAGGCTGTTCGTACTTACCCACTACTGGGTGTGTGAGTGGCGTCGGTGACTACAATACTGTCAACAGTGGCACTGGGAGAGCAAGACACCTCTACAACACTAACAGGTATCGAGGCAGTGCTACCACCACCACAACTAAGGTTATCTTCCACTGCTGCCACTTCTGTAACAGTGCATAAGTTGTCTTATCTCATCTTCCTAGATAACAACTGATGATATATGATAATAGGTCTTTGGCCACTTGCACAATGCTATAGTGTAATTGACTGAGTATTAGGTAAGATAAGGGGAAATATTACACACATAGTGCTAATAATTAATTAAAGTCAATGGAAAAATTATACACCTCTAAACAAGTAAATAGTAACTTGTTCCATGCCGGTCAAGTTTATTGCTCGACAGCAATACATCATATGTAAATGACTAATTGGTTTTGAAAGTACTCATAAAATGTATATTTTTGGTAATATTTAGTACAATTAAATAAAGTAAGAAACCATTTTCAATTTCATATACCCACTACTTATTTGTACAGATGTTAAAAAATTTTAAAAATTAAGACCAAACAAACCAATAAATAAATAAACAGATAAATATCAATAAACTTAAATCTAAAATAGAAATTATATTCACATTTATAATTCCAATGAGATAGCCTATATGCTGATTTTAATGTTATGCGTCCCAGTGTTTATATAACATGTGTTGTATACCAAATATCCTAAAGAGTTTATTTCCAAAAAATCTAGTGGTGAACAACCAAGCTATCATGATATGAGTGTTTTCACAGGATGAATCTGTATCATCTAATTTTTAGTTCAAAATCGCTTGACAAAATTCATATCTTCAGTTACTAAAATAAGAAATGAGGAGACAATTAGTTTTATTTTTACTGAATTTTCTATAACTAAAAAATAGAGTTATCAATTTTATATTTACACACAAAAAACTGTTTTTTTTTAATGTTGGTGCATGGTTGTTAACTTACACATAAAATAAAAATATTCACTTCACAATAATAAAAGTTAGGAGTACGCCCTGTCACGTTTCCCATAACAGGCTTCCCTGTGGTTTAATGTAATATTCAAGTCTATAGCTCATTTCATTATTGACAGCTAATCATACAGCAAAGAAATTTTTACATCTCCCGGCAAATTCCAAGGAGGTGCAGAAAGACAACTTCAACATTACTGGAGACTGATGACACCACCTTTACTACTAAATATCTTGTTACAACAATCGACCAAGACCTCATCAGGACACCACATATGTTTGTAAAAAGCTAAGCTCCAGACTGTATGTGTTACAATGAGTAAAAAACATAGGCAACTCCTTGACAACTAGGATTGCTTACTTTTCCTTGTTTAAAGCCTAAATCCGCTATGGAATGGCAGCTTGAAGAGGGATAATCTCTTCTGACAACCTACAACACATTCTTTTGAAGGAAAAAAGGCCAAAAGAATATTCTGTAATCTTTAACCATGAGAAATCTGCAGAGATACTTTCAAGTACTTCAAAACCCTAACAGTTATAAGCCTTTACTTCCTAGAAACGGTAACACATATCCATATCAATGCTCCAGGCATAGCTGACAAAGGTGAACAATTTCATCACTACAATACCAGATTTTCCACTGACTACTGCTTTCCTGTGCACCGACTCTGCAGCAATGAAAATAAGGTAAGTTACATCGATGCCAAAATGTGGAACCGTTTGCAAGACAAACTGAAAAAAGTGGATCAACAATTCACACACCACTTAAAAAGACCTGGCTCCACAATTGACACTTCTACAGCATCGAAGAATTCATGAACTGGAGAACTCAACCGGACTCTTGAAAATTTACTCAGGATTGTACTTACTGCTCAACTTAATATAGTTCACAGGAGGCCTCACTTTTGGACCACTGCCCCATTAGGTTCGACATAGAGGCGGGAGTTGAGGTGAACTTGACCCACAGGGTTCCAAAATCCACCATCTGGAGGGAATACAGAGTGTTGCTAGCACCCTATCAGAAAAATGAATTTGAACTAGAAAGGTCAGCTCAACTGGTAGAGCAAACCATCATAAAGGCCTATGAGAAAACCTGCTCCCGTAGACAAAACAGGTTAAAGAAAAATGTGCCTTGGTGGAATAGAAGGTTAAAAACACTCAAAAACAAAACTTCTCAAATGGGCAAAAAGGACAGATGACTTGATCCCTTACTAATATTATCTAAATGAATACAAAAAGAAATTACTAAAAATAAAAGAAGAACCTGGAGGAACTTTTGCAAAAACATTAACAGCCTACTACCAGAGGCTGCCAGGCTTCATAAAACTTTCAAATTGATCACTCTAACCCTTTAGGGTTCTTAGTAAAGGCCAGCATGCATACATTGACGGTAAGTCAACTACCACCACTCTTCACAGCTTGGTGGAAGCGGTGGAGGACACCTTCAAAGAAAAGGGAGTCCTGCATATCAATCCATGGAGGCAGCTCTGGAACAGTTTAAAGTTCTCCCAGATGCTACTTGTATTAAGTGGATAGTAGCCCTCCTCAAAAGTAGACAAGTCACAGCAAAAGATCAGGGATGAATCGGCTACTATCATAACCCAGTAAGGCTACCCTCAGGGAGGGGTTCTGTATCCCCTACTGTGGGCAATGGTGTTCAATGACATCCTAACTAATGCATAAAAGAGGGGAATAAGAGTACAATGCTACGCTGATGACCTGGGCTTATGGTCAAAGGGAAAAATAAAGGCACACTGGAACGCCTCTCTCAAGAAGAAGTCTACATTTTATGAGCAACTAGTGTCATGGGGAAAGTCTACGGATTAACCCATCAAAAACAAGTATGATAACATTTACCAGGAAAAGAAAGTTCCAGCTCATACAACCTGTTCTGGAAGGTATCAGGATAAAACACTGTCGCAGTCAAGTATCTGGGCGTAGAAAACGACAAGGCCCTTGGGGCCTGTAAAAGACTCTGGACTGAAATGGGGACTGAAACTCAATATGATTTATTAGATCTATGAAGCCATAATAAAACCATGGTCACATATTGTTTTAGTGTGGTGGCTGAAATTAGAACAAAAAACAGCTGCCAAGAGGTAACAGAGACTTCAAAGGTTACAGATTCCAATGTATCAGAAAGAATGGTTAAGATATTCTGTAACCCTTTCAAAACCATACAGAGTCTATTAATAAATAGAGCAAAAAGGAGGCATACTCTACTAAAGGAATCCAGACGTTCTATACAGATAGTTCATGCCTTGGCTCTAGGAGAGGATTTGATATTTACGGACCAGGAGTTCACCTACCTGTGCCCCTTGGAAAACACGCCATGGTCTTCCAAGCAGAATTATTGGCAATAGAATCATGCGCCAGAAGAGTCATACAAATGAGGCCAAAAGAAACAGAATATTTAATCCTCTCCGATAGCTAGACCACTAAAGGCACTTAACGCCTGCTCGTTTGACTCAAAAGAAGTTTGAGAACACAAGAATTTTCGAGTGGAACTGGCAAGGAAGAACCGAGTTACACTCAATTGGGTGGCGGGCCATGAGGGCATTCATGGAAATAAAAAAGCAGATATTCTTGCCAAAATAGGTACAGATTCCCTTATGATAGGGCCTGAGCCAGGCTCTAGAGTAGCCTTCTCCTACAGCAAAGCTCTTGCAAAAGATTGAGAAAAGAGATCCAATAACTGGAGTAGGTCCTCCGGATTAGGACAATTAAAGATGTTTATCTCTCATGCTAAAGGGTGGGCATCTCTCCTAGAATAAGGAAGATATAAGATTGATAGTAGGGGTGCTAACAACATGGCCCTCTTAGAAAACATCTTGTGAAGGTGGGTCTTAGTCAGACTGATGGAAAAAACTCTGTGGAAAAACAGAAGAATCAGCGGAACACATATTCTAAACTATCCTGCCATATATAAAAATTGGAAATATTCCTAGGGCTTATCTTCCTGGAGCTATCTTCTCAGCTCCAAGGATATCAGAGAACAGGAGCCCTTAAATGTAAGTAGCTACTGTAAATGTCTCAGATTTTGAGGGCACAAACATAAGGTAGGTGCAAAGGTCTTTTTAGGACTATGTGCGGAGACTACCGTCTCTTTTCCTTAGAAGAAAAAAGGACATAATTTCACTTTCAATACGACAAAATGTAAATTAACTTACTGTTGTTCTTAATTTCCTCGCCTGTCGCAGGTCTGTGGATATCAGCTGGTTCAGAAATACCTCTCCTCAAAACAGCTGTAACAAACAAACAAAATATTTAGAAATCTTTTAATAAAAAAACCATATTTAATTTAATAATATTATTCCTTAAAATTAATTGCATTAACCCTTTGAATGTATATGTATGAATCTGTATAAAAAAATTAGGTTGGGATTTTGAAGAAATAACATGCAAAAAGACTACTAAATACTACTAAAGAATTAATATCAACATACTTAACACACTGATTACACCAGATGCACTAGTAAATAGGTTAAGTATGGCTAGTGAAGATCACTCAGTATAGACACTGAAATATACCACCTACATCTATTTTAATGCTATTTAGGTCATCTTAATTATCAAAGAATATTTGAAAGACTTTATTTTAAAATAGTTTCTATAAATTTTGATCAAAACTACACTTAGGGAAAAGTTTATGATTTTAGCAAAACTGAACTGAACTGTATATAAGAAAGATAAAGGTGAATAGCACAAATATTTCAGTATGTTAACCCTTTTAGTGCCAAACAAAATTTTTGAAATTTGTACCAGGAATGCCAGGCGTACACGTGCATGTTTCTACCAAGATTGCCAGTCACGTTTAGCCAAAATGTACCGTAATTCTATAAACAATTGTAACTACACTATTTTTTAAGATAAATTCATGGGTTTTTTTTTTGTTTTTAACTTAAATAGTTGTATTTTGTATCCTGCACTTTATTTGACAAAAAATTGTGTACATTGCTTTAAAAAAATGTAATTATTAGTATTTAATTTTTTTTATTTTTTTACTTTTTTGAGTTTAACTTGTGATACACAACAGTAAAATGAACATTGGAAAAACATTGATTACATCACTGAATTCCTACTTTTATTCTATTGAAATTTACAAACTTTCAAACTGATAAATTAAAAATTGTGAAAGAAAGAACATCCAAAAGTGTGCTAACCTGGAAAAACACTCCGTTTTGCCTAATCTGTTAAATGTCTTCTTGTTTTCTTGAAGGTCTTAACACAAGAGTCAAAATATTTCACAGATCAATAGGCTAGTAACTCTCTTGAAATAAATAAATATTGTTCTCTAGGGATCACTTAAAATAACAAGTAACTATTTACATAAAAATGTACAAAATAGAAAATTTGAAGAGAACATTCAGCAGAAGTGTAGAGGGTAACACTTGGTGTGCACTCCTCTCTTACATTTAACACGCATATAGGATGATTTTTTTCGTTTTCCTCCTCATTTAGTGCTTGCTACGCTACACACACAACAGTTTTTTTTTCCTTTTTTTCTCCAATTTTTTCAAAAAATTTTCTGACGTCAGCATTACCACCACCACCACCACGGATGCTTGCCATAGGTCTAGGACTGGTGGCACTTTCCTGCAACTGAAGCCACTGATCACCTATCTCGTCAACAATGGATACCAGAAATTCTAGATGTGATATAGACTTTGTAGTGTTTTGCTTGTATAATATAATAGGCATTCAAAAACATTCTGGATAAGAGATTGAAGGTAATTTTTTTCCAAACTTTTCCTATCGTCCAGGTATTGGTATAGCATTTGGTCTGATCCATCAACCCCACCCATATTAGCATTGTAATTACGTATCATTTTTGGTTTGTTAGATATGACAGTAAAATTTCCTCTGCGTTTTACTTTACGCTCTGAAGCAGCGACATCATTTGTAGACAACAGCAAAACCTGCTTTTTTGTGCCTGCTTTTGTCTGTAGCCAAGAATAATCATTTCACTTTTCCTCATGTATTTTGTTTCTCCAACTTTAAATTTTTGTATCATTTGAGCAGGGATACCTTTACGGTTGTGCCTTAGAGTGCCAGTTATAAAGGATTCCTTAGAACATAGATGTGTTGCCAATGTCAGGGAGGTGAAAAAATTGTCCACAAACATGTGGTATCCCTTATTGTATAAATTAGACATACTCATTAGTTTACGAGAATTGACCTTTTAGAAATTGCTCTTGAGGAATTGAATCCCGATGTTGTAGCTCTTAGTGAGCACAGTTTGAACGAAAATGAAATTTCTCTGCTTAATGTATGTAATTACTCAGTAAGTTCTTTTTTTTGCCGTTCTAAAACTACACGAGGAGGGGTTATGGTGTTAACTAAAAATGGGATCAAAAGTAAAAATATAAGTAAATTTTCAATTGACAAATTAATAACTGAAAAGGAATTTGAATGTTATGTTTCAGAAATTACCATTGCAAATGTTGTTGTTGTAATTGTTTGCCTATACAGATCTCCAAATAATAGTCTAATCAATAACTTTTTTGAAAAACTGGACCAACTGCTGAATGTTCTCTGCAATAACTTTGGTAACATTATTATCGCTGGGGACATCAATATAAATATTTTAAATAATAATCTGACTTTAAAAAGTTTTAGAAATATATTAACTGAACATGGAGTGTATTATGCAGTTAATTTTCCTACTAGATTTAGTAAAGAAACTGCAACATCAATTGACAACTTTATAACCAATATTGATAAAAAATATATAAAAGTGGAGGGGTTTATCACAGCAGTATCTGATCATGACGGGCAATTGATGGAAGTTGGTAATTTTTATGATACAGATAGCAATAAACATAATAAATATAGAGAATTAACAAGAAAATTTAGCGAAAGTAATATTAAAACTTTCTTAAAACTTTTAGGATCAGAAAGTTGGATAGATGTTTATATGTCTGGTGTCAATGACAAGTTTCATACTTTCCATTCTATTTTTTTGCATTATTTTAACATTTGTTTCCCTAAAGTATCTAGTCTAAGACCTAATTGCATATCCAAAAACAATTGGGTGACAGAAGAGATTAAAAACGAAAGAACAGATTTAATTGAGCAAGAAAAGATATATAGGAAGAACAAACAAAATAATAACTTAAAGCAGCTAAAAATTAAAAAAACGTGATCTTAAACTAAAAATTATTCAAGCTAAAAAAAGATTTTTTGATAAAAAAATAAAATGTTTCCAGTAACGTTAACAAAACAACCTGGAAGTTAATTAACATGCAAACTGGTAAAAATAAGAATTTAAAAGAAAACATTATGTTGCTTAATAAAGAAAAACTGTTGTTGGATCCAGGTAGAGTTTGCAATGTTTTTAATAACTTCTTCATCAATGTTGTGGATCAGCAGATATCCCATGGTGATGAAGATGTGCCTAAATCCTCAAATTATTGTAATAGAGATTGGAATCCAAATTTAAAAGTATTTCGATTCAGTCAAGTTACACAACAGCAAGTTAAAAAAATTGTCAGTTCATTTAATAATAAATATTCTACTGGTTTTGATGAAGTACCAATTGTAATAATAAAAAAAGCAATAAGGCATTTATTAAGACCGTTAACACACACTATAAACTCTTCTCTAATATCTGGTAAATTCCCAGATGAACTGAAAACGGCTAAAGTAATTCCTATTTACAAAAAAGGAGATCCTCAGGTGCCGGAGAGCTACAGGCCAGTATCATTATTATCGACGTTTTCTAAAATATTTGAGAAAGTTGTTAATGAACAACTGTTAAACTATCTGTCGGAAAATGATTTTCTTGATAATCAACAACATGGTTTTCGTCCAGGCAGGTCAACAATTACTGCATCAGTAGAATTTGTGCAAAATTTAATAGAGGAATTAGATAAAGGTAATAGACCTTTAGGAATTTTTATGGATTTGACAAGAGCGTTTGACAGCGTAATTCATGACGAACTTATAAATGTTCTGGAAGATTTAGGCTTAAAAAATAAAGAAATAAATTGGTTTCACTCTTACATCAGTAACCGTAATCAATACGTTGAATTATCATACTTAATAAATAAAGACAAAATTAATTTTGTATCCGAAAAAAAACTCATAAAGTATGGCGTAACACAAGGTTCAATTTTGGGTCCCTTACTATTTATTTGCTATATAACAGGACTTTCTACAGTAGCAGAGGAAAACAATATGTGTTTATACGCTGATGATGCAAACGTAATTGTCAAAGGAAATGATCCCAAGGTAATTGAAACATCATCTCTTAATTGTTTGAATAAAATTAACTCTTTTTTAACTAAAAAAAATTTGTTACTTAACCCCAGGCAAAACACATTTTATACCCTTTAAAACACACCAATCGAAGTTTAATTTTCAATATGACATTAAGATAAATAACCAAAATATAATGGAGGTAGAGGAAACTTGTTTCCTAGGTCTAATAATAGATCAAAATTTAAGCTGGAATCAACATGTACAAACCGTAATAAAAAAAGCATCATCTGGCCTGTACGCCCTTAGGCAAATGGCAAACCTTTGTAACCAGGATACTTTAAAACAAATTTATTTTTCTTTAATACATTCCCATATAAGCTACGGGATCAGTGTATGTATATGGAGCTACTTCAAATAAAAACCTTGAAAAAATTCTTATACTACAAAAAAAATCAATACGGTTAATTCTAAATTTACCATGGCAAGCAACCGTTAAACATTTATTTGCACAATTAAGAATTTTAACTGTTTACAGTCAATACATATACGATACAATAACTTACACAAAATTTAAAAATATACCTAACTATACCACTCATAGATATAATACTAGGAGTGGTATAATTTTTGAAAATCATAAATTAGAGCTGTTTAAAAAGAAAACTGAATACGCTGGTACACGATTTATTCAATACATTCCTATTGACATAAAAAAAATTGAAGGAATCAATCCGTTTAGAAATAAATTAAAAAATTATCTCATATCACGATCATTTTATTCTTTTGAAGAATTTTTTGAGGGCTTGGGCCATTAAATATAAATAAAAATTGAGTTAATTTTAGTTGTTTAAATTAACAATATTTATGTTAAGTTAACATAAGATTTTAGATAGGTTAACCTGTATCTGTGATGATATTAGTCTATCTGTATTTGTGACACTATTATGACTGTATTTATAATATTACAGCTTTGAATAAAGATCTATGACTATGACTATGACTATGACTATCCACTACTGTAAAGCCTAAACCTTTTTCTTTTACCGTTGTCTTCTCATTACCTTTGGCTCCTTTGTATACAAAAAAACTTACACAATAATGAGTGGTAGCATCAACCAACATCCAACTTCACACCCCAACGGTGATGCTTTTTAGGCATGTACTGGAGAAGCTGTGAATGTGTTTTGGTTGCAATCATGCTTTCGTCAATAGATAAATTTTTATCTGGTGTAAAATGTAATTTGGAAATCCAGTTCATGTGATCAATCAGTGGTTCGAACCTAGCACAAGGATCGTAGTTTGGTTGGCCTGACTTAGGTAAATTTGTAGTATCCACCAAGTGAAAAAATTTCAGTATTGCCTGAAAACGGTTCCTCGTCATCATTCTAGGGAACCAAGGAATCAATTGACTTTTAAGAGTAGACCAAAAGGAAGCGATAGTGTTTTGTCTTTTGATAGCCATATTTATCAACACCAGAAGGAAAGCTTGCATTTCGTTTACAGTCACAGGTCTCCAAGATTTTAGCCTACTGTGTTCTTTCAATCTATCGCGATTTTTATCAATAAAGTTCCTGGCGTACTTGTTTGTAAACCGAACCATTATTTCAATCAAAGGAATGGTAAAGAAAATTTTGAAATAAGCACTTGGAGGAGAGTTCATTGGAGGACAGTGCTTGACTCCTGGCTGTTCCTGAAGTGTATGGAATGGTTAGGCCTGTGTTCAATATCATTGGTTTCATTCACTTCCACCCAGTCAGGTTCATTCTCAGAGTCTTCTGCAGAGCTACTACTGCTATCCCTATCGTTAAGCCTAGATCTTTGAGGTATCATCACTCTATGGCCTTGTTGGTTAGGCCTAGCCCTATGACGACGTGATCGTTCACTATCAGATGAATCACTGTTAGATTCATCTGAATTTGTATCAATTACCAAGTTTAGTCGATTCAGTCCTAAACCTTGATTACCTGAGGAAGTTGTCGGTCCAACGGGATCGTAGGTCGGGTCATTATCTGTATCGTCAACAACTGAACTTGAACTCGACACTTTTTCATTTTCTGAAATTTCACTCACGAAACCGTCTGAAAGATATTCATTTTCTACTAATCTAGCGATAGTATTATCACTAACAGGTGAATGAGAACGTTTCATTTTGATAGAAAGAAGTCATTAGTACATCTCACTTCACTCAAAACACTCACGAACAACTAAAGTACAACTGTAAACAACAACGACAATGCTGTCTAATGTTGACAGCTGAGAAACGAAATGCACAGAATAGCCAACTTTAAAATCAAAATATGGCTACCTAGTATGACTTATAAACTGGGTAATGTAATTATCAGAAAGATTGTTGTATTGCGATTCTACAACATTACAAGTATGTTTATTTTGACTAATTAAAGTAATTTTTATTTTTTTTTACAAAACGTCTGAAAATACGGACGCCGGCAATCTTCGCCTAAACTGCCAACGTCCGAAAAAATTCGTTTATTGTATGTGTGTTTCATTTTATCCACAACAATGCAGTCAGTAACTTCAAATATAATTCAATACCTTTTTAGCAGTAATAGTGGCCTTTATACTAAAACAATTTAATTTTAACCCTCACAGATATATAATATTTTTATTTGATTTTTTTACACAAGGTATCTTTGATTTATTTGCGATATAGCACAGGAATTATCAATTGTAAATAGCCTCTTACATCACATTTTATTTATGTTTTTAACACACAATACAATATTTATTTAAATACATACTTTTGTCATGTTTACAGATTTGATGAGTTTAAATTATATTAAAACTTCTTTAAATCTCATAACCCCATTCAGAGTTGTAAAGGTTTCACACAAAAGCAATTTCAATGGTTAACATATTGATAATGCTGAAATCCGAGAACATTTTTTACTAAAAACTAATATAACGTTTACACTTAACATAGCCATAGCATTTTGATACTCTGTTTAAAAATAAATATAGATTAGTAGTAGTACACGATTTTTAAGTATTAATAATTTTGCAAATGAACTCAAATTATTCAAAAGAAATAAAACACTCACATTAAACACCAACAGAAAATATAGCAAGGCATTCGGAATTCATGAAAACAAACTACATCAGTGGCACCAGCTGCTCACAGTGTTGTAACATTTTCATTTAATAATGCAACTTCACAATGGGAAAAACTTATTCTTTGCCATTTTTGAAATATCAAGGTTAAAATAGCTTTGGCAAAGCTTGATAACTAGACTGACAAGTTAGAACAATACCTCCATACTATACTATGATGCAAATGTTATCAGAGCCAGCAAGATTCAAGAGGAAGTGAAACCAACTAAAAAATTTGTTATCACATTCATAACTGTTAAAACATTAAAATTACCATTGGAGTCACACATGAGCCCTATAGACAAGTTCAAGAAGATTTTTGTATGAAGTCATAACTAATCGTATGAATCCATTAAAAGTCTTGGTAGTATCAACTAATCACAAAATCTTCCTAATGTTTGGTACTGAGGTCAATATGGAGGAAATATAGAGTATATTTTATTCTTCGGTCATACTTCTTGACTAAAACATTTCTCAAACTGACCGTGGAAATTCACAAAAAACCATGATACAGTTACTGAAAATTTTTATCATGATGAAATCTCTGATACTATAGAAAGGATTTACATGTAACTCTTGGATGCTTACTACGAAACGGTTTTGAAAATGTTGTAGCCTAACCATGGTAAACCATTATACTTTTAATGACAACTATTAACACGTACAGAACTGTTAAAACGTTAAAATTACCATCAGGGTCCCACAAAAATCCTATAGATACCCTTAAGCCTTTTTTTATACTGTCAACCATTCATGAGAAATTGTGAAAATCATGACATCATTCATGTGAACTCAAAACTCTTCAATATTGGATAAGGTTTGAAATATAAGTTGAAAATTGAATAGGTATGTTAACAATGATGAATGTAAGATCCTCAATAATATCAATACTTAGGCCTAATCCCACACTGCAGTATAGTGCCAGATTTCAAGAATACCAACATTGTAACTATTCCCAGAATTATATAGGCTAGTATTTTTTTATAATTTTATTCTTTGCCTGATAAAGTTCCTGTTTATAAGTTACAGTTTTACCAAACCAAACCTAAAACAGAGTAAATGGCACACAGTTCTCAGCCTAAGACTATGGGAAGAACAATTTCAATATTCATACTCAATAGTATAACACGTTGAGAGCTGTTAACCTATCTATTGTTGATGAAAATGGATATTTAAATTACCCATTCGTAGGGTTAACTCAACAACATTTAAGTGATCTATTTCAATTCTATCAGTGTAAATTAGATGTATATCAATCAGGCAACCGCAGAGCTACATGGTTTTCCATCCACACAGCTACAACTTACTTTTGTATGGAGGAATAACACCATTCTCATGAAGAATCTCTAGCAATCTCTCATCAATTTGTGGCTTAATCAATGGACATTTGCTTTCTTCTGAAAGAGATTGTTTCAAATATCGCAGCACTGCAAACAGAAAAGCATCCAAATTCGACATTCAAACTAGACATATATAGACTATAAAATTCTGAATGAAAATTAGTTACTATGTACCTACCGTATAAATTTTCTATAAAACATTAATTTAAATATCAGTAAGATATAATGTTATCAATCGTTTTGGAAAAATGTTCATGTAACAGTTTTCCCGATCTTCAACTCCTTATGAAATTAAAAAGATACAAAATGGTGGCTAGCGGCTTAACAACACATTTCCTGACCAATCTTTATAGGAAATTTTCTGTTCGCAATCATGATTAGTATCAGCCACAGCACCCTATATATATATATATATATATATATATATATATATATATATATATATATATATATATATATATATATCTGTATATATATATATATATATATATATATATCAATTCAATTTATATGAACAGCAATAGTCTAATGACTATTTCAAAAGACAAATTAATAAACCAAAAGTACATGCTCCGTCAGGACTCAAACACGGATCTCTCACTTGCCGAGAATGCTGACAAATCACAGAGCTCTTACTTCATATCTATATATATAAAAATGAAACTGTTCGTGTGTGTAAACAGCATCACTCACAAACGGCTGGACGGATTCGCCTAATTTTTTTTTAATTTGTTCGTCTTGATCTGTAGAAGGTTATAGGATACTTTTTATCCCTTTCCCGATTCAGGATTCCGCCCCACTGGTTACAGAAATACCCGTAAGAAATCCATTGCAGCAAACATATGTTATTAAGTGAAAGAGTCTTTTCAAATTTTTAATCAGCTGTTCTTTGTAAACATATATAATGCGACAAAAAATATATTTATATATAAATTTCTTTACACTTATAGTTTTAAAGCATAGAGTAAGCTTAAGAGAAACGACAAATTTTGTTTAAACTGTTTCTGCAATCATAATATATAAAAATGAATGTTTGTGTGTTTGTCCTTTATAGACTCAGAAACTATTGGACCGATCACTATGAAAATTTGTATTTTTCTATGTAGAAGGTTTATACGCAATGCCCATTGATGTAACTAACCACCAGGCTGTACTGCAAGATATAAAAGTTATCAAAGCGCCTGCACATTATAAACTGCAATTACAACACAGTAGTTACGTATATTAAAATATCCAAACACTATTTGAAGGCAAAGAAAATATACGGGCAAAGCTTAAGAGACGCGTGCGAAGCCGCGGGAAACAGCTAGTATAGTATAAATACAAATAGAATTCTTACTTTTACTTTTTATAGGTAACCATATAGGCAGTGAGAAAAATGGTGAATAAACAAATAGAGTATAATACTAAGAATGTTTCTCACGAGACTTACTTTTTGAACAATAAGTTACCAACAGATGTGATTATTTCACTTTGATGGATTGGTTTTTGACCATGTTTTAAAGCTTAAACATTATAATTTAACCTGCAATATTATCTCTCTAAGTAAGCTACACAGCAAAAGGTTCACCAATATTTTCCAGTGTATTGTTTAATGGGTTGTGGGATGGTGAAAGAATGCCATGTACCATGTATGGTGGTTCGTAAGCAAGTTTATCATCTTGCTTTCTAGGACCAGAAGACATAAAACTGTTTAAATAGTTCAAAACTGGATGACAATGCAATTGTATATCATTTAAAAGTATATATCCATGTGAGTGTTTATATATAACTAGAGTTGCACATTTAAAACAGAGTGAATTTCCAGTACCATTACTTTCTGAATATGCCTCATAATATCTATAAGTTTAAATCTATTTGGAAATTTTACTCAAATGTACAATATTATTTTTATGAATAATGGAATGAGCCTCCTGAGCTGATTGACAAAATAATATGTTTAACACTGTTTTAGGAGATAGATAACTCAATATTAATTTCTAACAACTATTCTACCATAACAAGATTTATTCACAGAACAAAATGTGCTTACTTTTCCGTTTGGCACTTGACTTCATATCTGAGACTTTCCGTCGCACTTCTGTGTACGTTCTTTTAGTCGGGGAAATCACATTGACGTGTTCAGCTATTTCCAACCAAGCTTTCCTCTTCTGCTCCATGTTCTGTTGTGGACTAGAATTGTTTTCCAAAATATTTTTTCTTCTTATGTATTCTTCCATTATTATATGAATTTCCCTGTTGGTATAATTGACTGCTCTTTTTGATACTTTGTTGCTTGTCATGTTGATAGCCCACGTCGCAACCCCCTGTAACAAAGCACACATTATATTAATACTTTCAATGCCTCAATATGAATATTAAATTTAATCCAATTAATTTCTTAACTGCTGTTAGATAACATACAGATTACAATAGGCTTTGTCACATAAGTCAATTAAATGATAGCACAAGCACATAAATAAAATAATAAACATTTAACTTCAGTATAAATTTGATGTTGTAAGGTAAATTGTTTTTCAATCTAAATATAAATATAAAAATTAACAAATATAGCAATTAACAAATAACAAAATATAATATATTTTATAATATTTATATATTACACCTAAAATATATGTCTTCTGATGAGAGGTTGTAGAATTCGTGTAAACTATAAAAAGTATTTTTAAAACCATTCATTAAGAAATAATTTAAAACTATTTTCAGACAATTATTTAAGATTTAGAGGTAATTTGTTAAAAAGCTTTAAGCCAATATATAAATATATAATTTCAATAAACATTGAATCGCAAAAAGTACTTGCTCCGCCGGGACTCGAACCCGGATCTCTCACTTGCCAGGTGAATGTGCTACCATTACACCACAGAGCCCTCACTTTTTACGATTCAATTATTTTTTATTTGGCCGTATCTGTCACATATGCGTTTAAATAACCAAACTAACATATGATCGGAAGACCAAATACCTGTCAAATGACTTTTATTTATGTTAAATTTGTATAAATGGCAATAGTCAATACACAATACACAATACACAATTACTTGGGAGGTCATTAATAAAAACAATAAAAAGAAATGGTCCATATACAGCTCTGGGAACCCTAATATAGTTTTTGCAGATTTGATTGTTGTTAATCAATTTTAACCCTTTTTCTTTCATCAAGTATGGCTTCAATATATTTAGCTCATTTTGCACAATACCATAAAAATTCAAGTTTTGTGATGAGAATATTGTGAGACACAATGTCAAATTCTTTACTTAGACCTGACAATGTTGCATGAGTGTAGGTTTTTCATCAAATTTCTGAAGTGTATAGAACACTATATTTTCTACAGCATTGAAGACAGAAAGACCTTTCTTAAAACCATACAGACTTGATGGCAGAAATTCATTTATTTCAAAATAATTATCACTTGTTGCTTAATTATAGCTTTTCCAACTTTTTATATAACTTAGACTAGTGATATTGGTTAGTAATTAGTTTGAGAGTTAATATTTTCTTTCTTAAAAACAGATATTGTAATGGTAACTTTCAGACACTTATGTTGGATACCCTCAAGAAACATCTAGTTTATCAAATAGGCCAAAGGACATTGGCCTTTATATAGGCTGCCAGTATCTCACAATAGTGCCAATTGCACCTTCTTACTTTCCCCCCCATTCATGGAAGACTGGATATAAATTTGTTATCTTGCATCAGGTGACTTAAAAGCCATTTGGGTATTCTTATACTTAAACAGACTCAAAAATTACTTATAAACATAAAAACATCTTATATTTTATATCTGATCTTAAGTAGCGGGATTCCAGGACCATGTTAATAGTTTCAGTTAAAAAATGTTCAAAACTCATCCTGTGACAAACCAATTAAAAAAATATATTGTGGTTTTTTCATAAAAATATGATACTAAAGAATAAGAATTGAATTATTTTATTGGCTTTGCAGAAATTTATTTAATCCATATATAAATATTGTTTATAACTCTATACTCTTTACATCTAGAAAATTTTGGGGGTATAAATCATGCAGCTCTTCTTGATAATGCTGCTGTGCTCCCTTAGCTTGAAGTTACCTCAGCCACCAACATAATGATATGGTTTCAAAAGTAACTTTTCTCTTAACAGTTTATTCGATTATGATGCACCAGTTATCACCAAACGAATTACTGAAGCTCCTACATCCTGTATTTAAATGATTTTATTAAAAATCTTCAGAAACAAAGAGATTCTGCTTTCTTTGTAGCTAAGCGGTCTAAGTCCGATCTGGATTGGGCTGTCTTCAAATGGCTTAGAAATCGCATTTAGCAGCAAATTAGAAATGCCAAGGTTAGATTTTATCATTGAACTCTGTCAAAGCGTCAATCTACCTATGGAATAGGATCATAGACTTAAATAGCATAAATTGTCACTTTGTCAATATTCCTGTTGATGTATCTGGAGCTCGTGCCTGTATGCTCGCGAGCTTGTGGCTGCTCCTTATTGCGGCACCAGCCACCCATTTTCTTTCACTCCTGTGAATGAGGGTGATGTGCTGTCTGCTGTTTTCAAGGTGACCAGCAATGCAGTGGGGGTTGACAAAATTTCTTTGTGCTTTCTAAAGGATACCTTGCCAGTCATATTACCAGTATTAGTTGCTATCTTTAATCAGTCCCTACATTCTTCTCCATTTCCTGATGTATGGAAATATACCGTAGTCTAGCCTTTGAAAAATAAAATATATAGTCCCCAGACACTGTCTGATATCCGGCCAATCAGTATTCTTCCCTGCCTATCAAAATGTCTTGAGAGAATGCTCTATCTGCAGTTCACATATTACCTTAAAAGCAATAATATCCTAACTCAATTTCAGTGAGGATTTTGCTCAATCATTGAATGCTTGATCAATTGAATATATTTAAGTTATAATTTATTTTGTTTCATATTAATGTTCTTTATATATAGCTCATAAATCTTTTTTATTGCTAGAAAAACGACGTCTTAGCAGTTCTTACACAGATAATTTTAAAACTAGATTAAAAATGTAACTTTAATATAGTTGCAACAAAAATGTAAAAATATATTAATAGTAGGTTATAAATAATTGTTAAAATATAAATAAAGCCTAATACTGTCAAACATATATAAAACCAGTAGGCTACATCTCAAAAGCAAGTATTAAACATGAAATATTTTGGGTGAAAATGACAAAAGTAGTCACAGAATTTACCTGAAACTTAGTTTAATTAGAATCTTTTTTGTTTCGTTATTACCGGTATTTATCTGTTAGGTACGCATACATATTGCATGTAAATTTTGTTATTTTTACTGATGACTACATAAATCACACTGCGAAGATACAATGCCTTAATTCTTAGCTTCATTCAGCAAAGTTGTTTTGGATACTACAATTATTATGAATCATTACTATTAATTGGTCAGTAATGTATATTAATTAATTTTTAGTTACCAAATCACTAACTTGAGAATTTGCATATCAATGTTATTGCAATAATATCCAAATATTGTTTTGTATTTTCATTCAAAATGTATCTAACATAAGCATTTTCAATTTACCTAGTGTAATAGTCTAACTGGCTACAAATTTGACACAGTGTTGTGTGTAGTTTAAAGTAACTGAATATATTTAAATTTTAATGTATTTCTTTTATATTAATGACTAACATATGATTGGAAGACTAAATACCTGTCAAATGACTTTTATTTAATTTAAATTTGTATAAGTGGCAATAGCCGTATTTAATTTCAATAAACATTGAATCGCAAAAAGTACTTGCTCCACCGGGACTCGAACCCGGATCTCTCACTTGCCGGGTGAATGTGCTACCATTACACCACAGAGCCCCCACTCTTGAACGATTCAATTATTTTGTATTTGGCCGTATCTGTCACATATGCGTTTAAATAACCAAACTAACATATGATTGGAACACCAAATACCTGTCAAATGACCTTTATTTACATTACATTTGTATAAGTGGCAATAGCCTTATTTAATTGCAATAAACATTGAATCGCAAAAAGTACTATTTAAATTAAATTTGTATAAGTGGCAATAGCCTTATTTAATATATATATATATATATACACACAACACTGTGTCAAATTTGTAGCCAGTTAGACTATTACACTAGGTAAATTGAAAATGCTTATGTTAGATACATTTTGAATGAAAATACAAAACAATATTTGGATATTATTGCAATAACATTGATATGCAAATTCTCAAGTTAGTGATTTGGTAACTAAAAATTAATTAATATACATTACTGACCAATTAATAGTAATGATTCATAATAATTGTAGTATCCAAAACAACTTTGCTGAATGAAGCTAAGAATTAAGGCATTGTATCTTCGCAGTGTGATTTATGTAGTCATCAGTAAAAATAACAAAATTTACATGCAATATGTATGCGTACCTAACAGATAAATACCGGTAATAACGAAACAAAAAAGATTCTAATTAAACTAAGTTTCAGGTAAATTCTGTGACTACTTTTGTCATTTTCACCCAAAATATTTCATGTTTAATACTTGCTTTTGAGATGTAGCCTACTGGTTTTATATATATATGTTTGACAGTATTAGGCTTTATTTATATTTTAACAATTATTTATAACCTACTATTAATATATTTTTACATTTTTGTTGCAACTATATTAAAGTTACATTTTTAATCTAGTTTTAAAATTATCTGTGTAAGAACTGCTAAGACGTCGTTTTCTAGCAATAAAAAGATTTGGTTTTCCTTCTTAGAGTAAAAGATTTGGTTGTCCTTCTTAGACTAGTGGATATAGTCACGGCTCTCTGACCGAGAGATCACAGGTTTTAATCCTAGGGAGGTACAATCATGGTATGTCCGGAATAATAGCCATGTAATCTAGCAAAGCCAAGAGCTAAGGCTAAAAAGAAATAAAAAAAAAGCTTGATTCTATATTATTAATTATACAGCTTAAACTTAATTCATTGTGGGCTAATGGCATTCATACTACCCTTCAGGGGATATTTTTCTCCTATGAAAGTGGGGGTTAATATTGCTAACTTAAAAGAATTTTATATCTTCGTTTTATTATTCGCAATTACATAATAAATCAAGCCTTAAAATGTGATAAAGAAGTTTACACAAGACCGTATTTTTAGTAGCACTAAGCATATTTAGTAATTTAAAGCCTATTTCAGAGATTATCTTTCTCATATAAAAGAGTGGCCTGGTAACACATTTTTGTCATTGCTTTAATTTTTCACAAAATTATATTAACTAGCTGGACTAATAAATAACGATTATTTTATTTAAGCCAAAATTTCATACACTTATTTATTATTTACTAGCACTTACCCCTGTTTTGCCCAATATTCTTCTGCATTATATTGAATTTAACATTCTATGTATTTGATTGAATAATTCCTACGATTTCAGTAAAATTGAAACTATTTTAAATCAACGTGAAGAAACATCAAAGTTGAAATTCTCAGCTTTTTTAATCAATATGTAAATATTATGTATTGATGATTAATACTTATTTATATAAAAAGCCGGGTCTGCTTATCGTACTCTACTCAAAGCATTTATTATTCAACGATTTTATGTAGTTCAAAAATTGCATTTAATTTAATATCTGGTTTACTGCTTGGTGATTCCACTTGTAGTTACATATAGCTTCACATGCAATTTCATAGGCTTTGCATGTGTATGAGCACTTCTGGTTTGAGTGAATTATATTTCTGATGCCAATATTGGGTTTGTCTTGTTGCCAAGATCAAGAAAATCTGTACAAAAATGTATATTTATGGCCATTATAACTTATTCAGGTCTTAGTATTTTTTTTTCTTCCATTGTTGATTTTGCCTTGTATAACGATCAAGAAAAACATAGATAGATACACAGATCTGAAAAGCCTAAATCTGTCCAAAAGACAATTAATATGGGTTTTTTATTTAACCCTAGAAAGCTAACGTGTTGTATATCTTACGACTTGAGTTCTGAAGTTTTCATGGAACACCCCCTTGCGCTGGGCAAGTAGACTCGTCCAGCCACCTGCGTTTGTAAATATGTCCAGGGGGGGAGCTTGCCGCTAGTCACTTTTCAGCCGTCAAAGTGGGTGTATTAGACAGTGGTTCATAAGAAATACGATACATTAGCTTCTACGCTTGGATTTTCGGAACTTTATAAAAACAGTTGTGCGTCTTTTTTCTCCTTTTCTTGTGTTTAATTGTTGCTAAAGTAGTGATTCTCTATACGTGAAATGGAACGAAGTAAATTGACTGAGACTGAACAAATTTTAAAGTATTTGAATGATGATGAATGTTTGACTACAAGTGACGATTCGGAAAGTGAGAAAGATGAAGTTGATGAAGTGGAATTCCAAATTGACAGCGATGACACAGATGCTGATCCATCCTTTTACCCTGCAAAGAAAACTTTACAAGATGACTTCAGTTCAGATGAAGAACTACCTCCACCTCCCCCCCACGAGGAAAAAGAAAACTGCACCGGCCTGTTATAGGGGCAATGATTTAATTGTTAAAACTGTAAATGTTTAAAAGTTCCACAAGTAACAAAAGAGGAAGAAAATTTCTCAATGTAGAGAATTTTTAGTGCATCCTATCATAGACCTACAATAATGTAATTTCAACTAAAACTTCGCTAAAACATTTATCAAAGTTTTACAGTCAATAATGTTACTATATTGTATCATGGAAACTAAGAAAAACTCTACGAATCTAACTACCGCACTTTTACGAACATGCTCAGACTTACCATACCTGAGGACCTACCGCACTACCCAAGAGCCTAACACTCTAGCCGAAGCCCAACGTAAAACCTAAGAACCAACAGCCATAGTTGAGAGCCTACACACATAACTAGCCCTGTGAAACAGCCTACTGCCTTACCCGAAGGCTAACCACCCTATCCAAGGATCTACCTCCCAACTCAAGAGTTCATTCTGACACTCCAACCAATAAAGATGTCTTTTTTTCAGGAAAGTTTTTATTAGTTTTATAGTTCTTTACTTAATTTTATTTCATTAATACTTCTAGCCTATCTCATTTACTTTTTAAGCGCTCTTCAGTTGAAAAATCCACAATAGATGCAAGAAGCCTAGGTCTTGTAAATTAGTCATGTTCAAAGTATTTTGAATTTTATTTGAATATTAACAAATATTAGAAAAGAGAATGGTTTTAATAAATAAGATCACAACTTTCAAATAAAATATAAATTGTTTTCAAAGACAAATATAAGTTTATATTAGTACTGAGTAGCGAATTTACATTTTAAAAATATTATTAACTTACTGGCAAATAGGTAGGACTAGGTCTAACACATTTTAAATACCACTTCAGGAAGTATCTTTTCCATGAAACACTATTGTTAGTTGAATTATAAAAATCGGTAAAGAAGTATAATAAACATTTCACTGCAATGTTATCAGTTCCAAAGAAATAATAATAATAATGAAATTTAAACAAATTCTAAGTAAAATTTAATTTAGATTTTAGACGATATAGGTTATGTTCTACTGTCTGTCTGGATTCAAGCTTTTTATTGGTTGATTCTTAATACCAATCTTCCATTGGCTCTTACGAGCTCCTTTCATTCATATAGTTTTCAGTCCTTGCCATGGAAATCCTTTGTTTGTAACGTACTAGCCTCTCACTTTCATAATATATTTAATGAGAGTAATCTTTTTGTGTGTGTTTTAATCCTGTAAATTTCAAAATAATTTTAAATTTCAAAAACTAAGTATTAAAAAAATTCTATTCAGAATACATAATATACATTTTAATATTTTTATGTATTATTTTAGTTACTAAAGGTGATTTAATTTCCAATGTTAAAAATTAACAACATGGATTTAAATAAAATTAATGCAGACTGATTTATGTATAAATATATTAAGGCTTGCATAATGTTTGAGTATTAAACACTTCACGATAAGATATTGCTTTCAATTTTTTTATTACTTTTTTATTTCCAATGGCAATGCCAATACATATATGGTAATATAAAAGATGGTACAATAAATATATGAAACCTGTGGTATTAGAGATGAGAAAAAGTTCATGAACTATTATAACAGTGTTCAAGCAGATTGTCAGCTAGTATATCTCTTATAGACAATAACAAAAGAGTTAGTGGAGAATCATTAAGGAAAGCCTATAACAAGAATAAACTATGACAAAGTATAAGAATAAATTTTACTGTAACTTACAAGAACAAATCAACTATAAAAAATGACAAACTAATTTGAACATCATATGATTTATGTGTGAGTTTGTGCATTCGTGCGTATGTTTCTGAGAGAGTGGATGTTTGTGGAAGGAGTCATTGTTGATGAGTTAAAAGAGATGTCTCGTCTTTGCTTTTGAACCTTCGCAAGTTTTCGAAGAAGTCCACCTCTATAGGAACGGAGTTACACTTCCAGTGAAATCTTGCGATAGGTCCAGACTTCAAATCATTTGTTCAGTAGTGGTTGTGTACAAAGGGATCAGTAGGCCTGGTAGCTCCTGGTATCCATAAGTTGACTTTTGCAAGAAGAACAGAGCAGTCAGTGATTCCATTCAGAGTTAGTAGAGGAATACTAAATCAGCAAAGTCGCAGCGTTCCACAAGTGGACAGAATCCAGCTATTTCATAAGGTTGTCAACAGGAACCTTAAGATACCTCCAGCCCATTTTGGTGCCAACCAGCTTTACAAACCTCCTCTGAATTCTTTCAAGCCTTGTGCTGTGATGGATGTAATATGACTTCCAAACCACAGAGGCGTACTCACGAATAGGATGTAAAAGAGGCGTATAGAGAACAACAATAGAGAGTTCGGACAACCACTGGCAGCTGCTCACAAAAAAAAACCCAACAACTTGCTCGCGGTACACCAAATTGTTACTTGTTACGCGTTACATGAAAATATCCACTAATTTACGGACAATCAAGGAGCGTATCAATTAACAACTTGTAAAAAAGAGAATGTAATAATTTAAAGATGCATCATAGTTAATTAAACTAATCATTTTATTATAAAACGAGATATGTCATTCTATCTGGATGTTCAAAATCAAAAGGAAAAAAAAACTTAAAATTAGAATATATAAACTATTTTCATGCCTATGGCTTTGCTCAACTTAACCAAGATATTCCGCTTTTTATGTCTCATCATTAAATATATATTTTTCTTGTATCTGAAACTCATTTTATAGATCTTAACGGTTTTAAAGTTTAATATTTTATTGTTTACACCACAAATCACCCAAGTAACTCGGCTCAAGGAGCTGTTAATTAGAAAACATTATCAGGTGACCAAATATCATGAAAATCATGTTGAAGCAACAGCTATTGTCGTGAATGACTGGGCAGGCGCTCTAGTTATTTCTGTAGTTTGTTGACCACCTAAGCATAATATTAATGTTCAACTGTTAAATCAATTCTTCAACACTTAAGATCCTCTATTCCTGGTAGATGGAGACTTCAATGCCAAGCAAATAACATGGGATTCTAGGTTAATTAAGTCTCATAGAAGAAACTTGCTGAAGTCTATGGATAGCAATAAAATTTCAATTGTTTAGCAACATGAGAACCTATTTATTGTCTAATTGATAGAAATAAAGAGTCTTGACATTGTTTTCACCAGAGGTGTTTCTCAAAATTATACGAATATTGTTATATGGTATCCCTTGAAATTTCATCAGATCATACTCCCACGATAGCAACAATAAGCGCCCTTGAGTAGAAAATAACCTACTCTAACTAACAAGTACACTGGCTGGAAAATTTCGTAGCATATAAAATAGCAACCTAAGAATCAACATTCCTTTCCGCTGTAACGAAGACGTAGATAATGTAGTCGTATTATAACTGTTTTGTACAATCTTCTGCTTAAAAATCTACTCTCTAATTGATAAATAAAAATATATAGTCACTTTAGTTATCCCATGCAAATTAAGTAAAAGAATAGCTGAGAAGAGGTATTTGGAACGTGTTTAGCAAAATCCTATGAACAAAAGACTTCCACATAGCCTCGCATTAATTGAAAGTCATACTTCAAGATGTTAAAACGTGAGAGGTTTAGAGGTATTTCCTCAACTAAGTGTTGGAAAAATAAAGTTAATAAAACAAAATATATCCATATCTCTTTTCGCTTTAAAAACAAAGGAATTGACCACCAGCAACTTATAACAATGCACAAAACTCTCTCAACAGTATACTTATGGAATTATCTAGATAGACATCTCACATGGCATACGCATATATTCTGTAACAAATGATTACAACTCAGCGTAACATTTTCAAAAATGTTTCGGCTATTTGTAAGGCCATCGCACTTATCAATGGAAAATAAATAACTTTTATGTAAAATTATTTTCAAGCCTGTTTGAACATATGGAATTCAGTTATGGAGAACTTATTCCATATCAAACCTCGACATCATCCTGCACTTTCAATATAGTCATAAAGAAAGATATTACAAGCTCCTTAGTACATTACAAACGACATGTTTGTTAGAGACACTGAAATTCCTTTCATAAAGACGACATTTTCAGAATGTTTGAAAAATATTTTGTAAAGCTAAAAACTCATGACAACCACTT
Source organism: Homalodisca vitripennis (assembly GCF_021130785.1). NCBI lineage: Eukaryota > Metazoa > Arthropoda > Insecta > Hemiptera > Cicadellidae > Homalodisca > Homalodisca vitripennis. The sequence continues at coordinate 137,793,078 of NC_060207.1, forward strand.
ACACGTGACATTGCTGGACAATGGTAATCATACATATAGACTGAAAAGAGCGGACTTTATAAATGTATATTCTAGCTTTTAATAGACTGTCATTGTTTCTCATAATGTTTTCATTTTAGTTTACTTTTTGTGTTTTATTATTTTTAATCACTGGGCTATAACTGACCATTGCTATTAAATATATCATATTTATTTATTGTTTCTAGCATTTAAGAACAGAATGTAAATACAAATAAATTTATTAAAAAAACATATTTTGTGGGTAGATTCAACTAAAATACTTTGAAACTATACTCGTAGGTTATAAAAAGTGACTTGTTAAGAAGACAAGCCATTTCTACCACTCAACTTCATGTTGTATGAAAGAAATGTACAAGAATCACGAAAAAGTACATTAATACTTAATAAATAAGTAATGCAGTTTTTGCAATAAAGCTGTCTGGCGAGGGAATTTGTAAATAACGCTATCATGCTAAATATTTTGTAAACATTCTAACCATTTGAATCTTATAATAACAATATCATTTTAATAGATTAACTGTAAATAATTTGGTTTGGTTATCCTGGTTATTATCAGAGTTTACTCAATATATAATGTTTAATACTTTTTTCGATAGACATTATACAATTAAAACATATATTGACGCAATAGCACGCAGTGTAAAAGCCAGACCACCATTTGAGAATGAACTAAAAAGTCCCTTAACATAATCTCATCATAAGGACTACTTTTAATGACACTATATAATGTCTCTGTCAACCATATTGTATTGAATAATTTCAATACTAACCAAGTTTACAGCCTAAAATGGCGAATATACCATCCCATTGTTGGTCTGTTTTCTTTTTTTCTTTTTAATAATATTGAAGTACACTATAAACAATACTAATAGTATAAGAGCATGTACAATCATACAAACTACAATAGTTATATCTGAGCGTTAAACATAATTATTCTAATTTTGATATCCATTGGCAGTTCATAGGATTTATTAATGATTTGAATTAAAACACTATTGTTTCGAGAAGAATATGCTTTATAACATATCGGTGTGTGGGTAAACATGATTATTGTCGTAATTTGATCTAGTTTAAACTAAACCTGGTACGGAAATAGTACTCATAACTTGGATAAGTTTGTAAACAGTTTCAATCAATTCATCGTTACAATCGATACATGGCGGCTGTTCAAATTTGCTCAGAGTGTTAATTATTTTGACATTTCCACAAACATAGATGAAGAAATAAGAAACATTTATAAATTTCAAGCAATTTGAAAACCTGTTTATCTGTATATTTTTGACGCTTGTTTATGGCGGTGGCATGAGTGTAGAAAAGGTATGGTTAAATCACAATTATTAGGCACGTATAACCATGTCCAATAAAAATCTAAATGTAAAAGTGCTTTACGATTCTCAGGTCATACATTCATTTTAATAATTATATTTTCTTAATATATATATGTAATACGTCTCGTGATAATTTCCAGATGGTATTCATACTTCGAGATTTATATGATCACATCTGATTATTTTAATTCATTAGAAATAAACCACACACACATTTTGGGATCCATTTTATACGCTTAAAAACACAAATAATTTCAGGATTCCAAATGTTGACTTTACTAAATATTAGTGTGATGAGCATACCAATTACTAAAGATTCGTGTTACGCACAACTCACCATCAATAATGTACTACCAATACGGCAAGACATAGTGCATCTCAGTTCGATATTTCGAAATGAAGGAATTATGAATGAAGTCTAAATTTGTTTAGTCACCGCAGCGTCGTCGTCAGCAGGGAAATTTGAAATGTTGTATTGAGCTGGTCATGGAGGTCAAATCAGCTGATCGAGTAGTTACTCTCTTCTGTTGGATCAAGGGTTAGGTTAATGGTAAGGAAGTCGTCTGCTACTGTCAGTAATTGTTAATTTCATGGAATTTATGGAGTTTTAAACTGTTCATCCTTTAAATCAGCAACTAAAGTTAATATAATAATGGTGCTGTTAACGTGACCAAGTGGTTAAGATGTATCCAGAAGCTTTGGGTTTGAGAGCGAAGAATAACAACCTGAACACAGTACAGCAGTGGCTGTTGTCCGTTACGTTTTTTGTGGTATTAATGTCATGTTTTCATTACTAACGTCTTTTAAAGTATATTTTTATTTACACATTTTGCCATGGAAGATTCTGCTCATTATGTAAGAACCATAGAATGGGATATGATGGACAAGACCAAATTCTTCCCTCTGAGTATGCTAAGTTCTTTTTGTGTTAGAGCAAGTTTATATCCTCTTACGCTAATAAAAACTAGGTTACAAGTACAAAAACATGGACAGATGTATAAAGGTAAGAAAGTCAAGTGTGCTTTTAGTTTTACTAAAACATGTAGTCAGATATATTAGACATGGTCATATATATGCTAGTTCTATATTCAAGAAATTAATAAAAAAAAAAATAATCAACTTAACATGTCTGTATGTTAACATGTTGATGCAATTAGGTTCTAGTTACACCAACCCTTAAATAAGCATATAACTATATGCTAGCCTATATACTGAATATGAGATTTCTTTGTCAAATGTAGCCTATCTATTTAAAAGTTAGGCTATTAATATTTAAAATTTTACCCCTCGGTGGACAGCCATAAATCAGCAAAATAGATTAAGTTTTTAACTTTAGAACAAAAACCTGTTTACTAATATATTTTGGTGTAAAACTTGGTGTGTGATAGTAAATTTGGACCAAATAAGGCTACAGTATAATAAGTGGCCACCAACACAATTGGATTATGTTTATCGATCTTAAATATTGATACTATCGAATACGATATCTGACCTATAGATATTCATAAGTAATCATTGCCAGCTTTCTTTATTTAACTAGCGACATCATTACCAGCTGTTGCTAGTGATATTACCAGCTGTTGTTATTTCGTCTATGTAGGAGAAGGCTAGTGACAACAGGCACAATAGCGCTGAATGTGCAGATATTGGCTCAAAATAATTTTATAAACCTTGAGCAATGTTTTAAATGGTTACAAGATAATAACCTTGCTCCTTTAAATCCGAACTGTCCAGTTTGTATTGACGAGATGAAAACTAGAATTAAGCTTAAAGGTAAAAATTGAAGAAAGGTAAGAACAAACATGACGTATCTAAAAAAATCAATATAGGAGTTATACACGAAGCACAGGTAATGCATTTAGGCATTACAGACCATTCTTTAATTTCTGTAACTTTGTAGATATGTACTAAAGCACCAAAAGTCAATCACGGATTAGAAAAAATAAATTATGAATCGTTATTTACTGAGCTAGGTGAAATGGACTGGGATGATGTTATAGGTGAATCATCTTTATCTGGGCTTTCGAGTTACTCATTTACAAGATTAATACAGCAGTTAAAAATAACACCCACTCTTACAAAACCACAAGTAGAAATAAAGCAACTCACACCATGGATAACTGAAGTCTTGTGTAAACGTATTAAAATCAGAAGAAAAATATGTAACTTATTGAGAGCGAATCCTCATGATGAAAGAATGAAATTATATTACAGACGATACAGAAATAGTTTAAGTGCTGATTTAAGAACTAGGAAAGACGAATATTACATGATTCTGTTTATAAATTGTGATGGAAACCCTAAGGCTCAGTGGAAATTAGTAAATAACTTAATAGGTGAAAGTAAAAGCAAACCTTCAGTTAGTGAGTTGGTTGTTAATGATGAAAAAGTTACTGATAAACAACAAATTGCAACAGAGTTTAATAGGTTTTTTCTTAGTATTGCAGATAAGTTGAGAAGTACTATCAACTATGCAAAGGTAATTAACAACTCTTATTACAACCACGCCTTTCCCGAAGAAAGTTCACCTAGGACAATATTTTTAAGACCAACTAATCAGGATGAAGTTATGAAGCTTATTAAAGACTGAAAAACAATAAATCTTCTGGTTCAGATAATATTAGGGGTTACTTGTTAAAAAAAGTACATAATTATATAACCCCAATCTTAACTTATCTTTTTAATTTAGAAGCATTCAAGGAGTTTTTCCCCAATGCCTTAAAATAGCAACAGTTATTCCAATATTTAAACATGGCGACAGGATGCAAACTAACTGCTATAGGCTAATTTCTTTATTGTCTACGTTCGCAAAAATATTAGAAAAAAATAATTAAAAAAAGATTAATTGATTTTTTTCAAGTCTACAAACTTTTTAAGTGAAAATCAGTATGGGTTTAGGCAATGCCTAAGTACAGAAGATGCCTTAATTGATTTCATGGATAATATATACAACTCTGTTAACAGTGAAAATAAATGTGCTGGTTTATTTGTTCACATAACAAAAGCTTTGATACAGTTGATCATGGTATACTTTTAAATAAATTACGGTTGGCAGGAGTACGGGGTCATGCTTATGAATGGTTAGTAAGCTACCTAACAAGATAGAGAACAATATGTGAAAATTTATGGCAAATTTAGTGAGTGTGACATTATTAGATATGGAGTGCCCCAAGGTTCAGTTCTTGGCCCAGTCTTGTTTTAGTATATATTAATGAACTGTGTAAAGGCAGGTTACATGGCCGATTGACAGCGTTTGCTGATGATACAGCGCTATCGTACACTAATCCAAATCTACTAGTAATTCACAACTGAATGCAGGAAGATTTAAATTATTTGCGTTTTTGGTTTGATAAGAATTTTATGATATTAAGTAAAAAAACAAAATACATTGTTTTTGATACAAAAAGCAAACTAAATTTTGAAAATCCACTATGTTATCATGACTTAGAATGTAAAAATAATAGCAACTGTAATTGCTTAAAGTTGGAATCGGTGACTCAAATTAAATACTTGAGGTTTAATAATAGATTCAAATCTTTCTTGGAAGAGCCATGTAAACAAATGAAAGAGAGAGAGAGCTGGTGAGAACTGTCAGGAGTTTTTACTTGTTAAGGAACATTTGTGCAAAAAAAGTCCTGATTAACATGTATCATGGCCTAGTTGGATCTCGATTAAGATATGGACAAGCATGCTGGGGAGGCACTTACGTCAGCACATTATATCCTATCATAATCCTCCAAAAGACCTTCCTCAGAATCATAACCAATTCCCGTTTTACTGATCATTCCTGGCCATTATTTATGGAGTTAAAAATTCTTCCCTTTCGTAATTTGTATATTTATAACGTTCTAAAAATATTTGTTATCAGAAATTCAAAAAATTTTGACGAACGGAATTTACATTATACATTAAGAAGCTATTCTGTTTTTGTTCCTAAATCAAATCTAACTATGGTTTAACCATTTTTTTCGTGGAGTGCACCAAGGATATTCAATTTAATTTCTAAATATATTGATAAAAATGTCTCCTTAAACGTATATCTTAAAAATTTAAAATCGTTCCTTTTAAGTTTATCAGATTGTGAAAGCTTTCTCCGGGTAATTTCTTAAGAGAAATGTCCATGTCATAAATTGGCATAGGGTACTCTAGGAACTGCTAGGCTGTTAGTTTATAAGCACTTTATGTATTATAAAAAGGATTTATTACTTTTAATAATGTATTTATAATTCAATTACTTGTTTCGCGAAGTCTTTTTATTTATTATTTTTATTAGTTTTGAAATTATGTGCACAAACTTTTATATCTGAAGCTATGTGCATTGTAGTAATGCAGCACAGCCATCCTCCAAGTAGTTTTTTGTTAATAATAGGGATGGCTACCCCAAACAGGCTTGCCTAAAGGGTATGTCTACTATTTCACAGCTTTGTAGATACCTAGAAAAGTATTTATAATTTAAGAAAAACTGTATAAATTAATCAACAAAATTAACTTCTCTTTATGTTAATGTCTATTTCAGTTATTGTTTATTTCAAGAAATGTATATTATATCGTATATGTACATCATATTCTATATGTATATCATATGTGTGTAAATGTATTAACTGTTTATCATAGTTGTGGAATAAAGATTTTTTTGAAATTGATCTAAAAATGATCTTAAGAAGACTTTTTTTAACATTCTAAATTTGGTATTATGAATATAATGAAAAATCTTGTGTACTATTTTAGTGGAAATCAAAGAAACTATGGCTTTTAATTATTAATGAATGTACTTTTGATGGCATCAATACCTGAAAATGCCATTTTAGATTGGCTACAGTAATCGTAAATACTACGTTTCTTAAACATTGTTTAAATATAGTTTATTTATTTTATGCAATTAGAAACTAATATATTTATATTACATATAAAAGTATAGCTTCACCATAATATGATTTTAAAAGCATAAAACTTAATTCAGTTTCACTCAAATTTAATTCAAAGTAAAATTGTGTTTGAAATACTTTTAAAATTAAAATCATGTGTTTCGTTTCTGACTAATGGTGGCAAGAACAGTGACGTTTCACAAGCAGACACATTTATCCTTGAAAATACATCAGGTAATTAAATGTTATTGTTTTGTTGTAATTATATGAATGATGTATTTAATTTGTAAATTATATTAATATTTATACCTTAATTTATAAGATTGAAAACAAGCAAATCCATATTGTTCTTTGAAATATCTATTACATTATTTTGTCAGACATTTTGTTTGAAGTCTTTTGACAGTTTGCTTTCAGTCGGTTGGATAGTCATGGATATCGATGATTCAAATCATTCGATAATCATAATCCAATTGTGTTGGTAGCCGCTTATTATACTGCAGCCCCAAATAATTGTTTAACAGTTTTTATGGAAAAAAGCATGCTGAAAATCAGCAGAATATGCCACTATTTTTAAACTTGGGAGAAAAACTTGTATTTTCATTGGAACATGCTTTTCTGACTCATTTTGATATTAAACGTTTAATAGAAAGTTTGCACGATCTATTCTGGGGATATAATGAAACTACATTAATAGAAAGAGCATACTTTATTTGGCTTACTGTGAAAATAACAGATCATTATGATTGATTGGTTCTTGTTTTCTTCCTTTTCAAAGGAAAGGATATCAGCAAGATTGAGGCTACTCTGTTCTTAATACTTGTTATTGCATTATATAATCTGTATTTGTTCATGTCAAATAATCAATGCAATGTAGGCTATGCTGTAAAAAGTATATTTTTATTTTTACTTCAAACTTATTTAGTTAGTATTCTCTGATTCTTAACAAGACAAACAATATAACACTTTATACAAATTTTTAAAGTTTATAAAGGGACCCTGTAAAACCTACAAAAATCAGTGCTCATTTTAGAACTTTAAATAGACGCATCCAGGATTAAACTACTGTACAGTGAGTGACTTTCCATTAGCTATAACACAAACAAAACTTTCTCTGTTGGTGATCTTGAGTATCAACCATCCAGTATGCATTGGTGCCTCTGCTGCACTCAACATGTAAAGAAGTGAGTAGATTAGGAATATTACGTATTTGACTAAAAGCCTTGATTATAGATCCTTCTATAATCAAGGCTAAAAGTAAGAAAAGGAAAAAAACTCCAAGAAATTCTGTACAACAATTCTGTAACAATGACTTTTTTCAGGTATGATTGACGCAGCTTGTAAAATTTACCAAAGTGAAGGTGCCAGTGGTCTTTACAGAGGATTTTGGGTCAGCTCTGTTCAGATAGTGTCTGGAGTTATGTACATAGCAACATATGAAGGGGTACGACATATTCTCACACAACACAATGCAAGTGCTTCTACAAAATCTCTTTTGGGAGGAGGCTGTGCTTCAGTTGTTGGACAAACTGTAATAGTGCCGTTTGATATTTTATCACAACATCTCATGGTCCTCGGAGTAGCTGAGTCAAAGTACAACAAGAACAAGGCGAGTATTAAAATTATAAACAATGTTTAATATGTTTTGCTTAGATATTTATGTATGGTTACAGCACAGTAATAGGTCATGTTTAGAAAAATAAATTTAAGTTCTATAAAAATGTGGAATTTACAATTATATTAGGAGTTATCGAGAAATGATATGAAATTACGGTATATTTAATTTAACACCTTCACTATATCATGAGACATATATGACTTTAGTAAAGCTAGATAGTATCTAGATACATTGACTGGAGTCACTGTTAAATTATGTTTTATATTTATACAGCTTAAGTTGTAACCTTATCTCATCTGATCAGCACAGTCAGTCAGTTCAGTCTGCGCCATGAGTAAAGTGTGTACTAGCGTGGCTAAAAACATAATTATGAGTGCTTAAAATGGACATCGTAAGTGCTTTGGTTTCGAAAACTACAAAAACTTATGAAATAATGTACAAGTTTATAAATATATGGAGAAACAATATCCTGGAGTGTTATGTATGAAGTATAATCCAGTCCACCACACCTCTCCGGCCCTCACCCCTCCATGTGTGACCCATTTCACGTCTAATAATCTAAGCCAAACATTAAGAATGGACGTCTGTTTGGACTAACAGATGCTTCTTGTGCTACTAGAAAACAAAAATTTCAATTTTAAGATATATTTATGAGTGCAACTATGTATAAATGGTTCTAAAACAATTTAGAGATGATGGAAAAACAAAGATTTAGTGGGCAATAAAGGAACTGCATCACCTAAATAAAATCACAATAAATTGTGTTAATTATGTAACACGGTCTTCCTAAAACTTTTTCAGAGATTCTTCATACAACAATTTATGCCTATTCAAAAATACTATTTTATTTGTACCAAATTTATAACTACTATCATACTCAGTCAGTGAAAGTAACAAATTTACTGTGGGTAAAGATTAGTCTACTTTTAATATTTTTGTTTTCATACAATCATTGCCCAATATGATGAAAATTTAATTTACTGCCGCACCCTCAATATTTTTCACCCAACTATTTCATATTATTTCAGTCCATAATAAGATCTAATGAGCTCAGACAAGTGGAAAAAAGAAGAAAACAACGTTATTGATAAGGCACATTTAGCCTACTCAATTCAAATAACAGTATTAGTTGATTTTTCAGGTGGGAAATTCTTATAACATAAAAATGGGAATGCAGCAAAAACAATTAAAATGCAGGAAGCCTAACAAATAAAAAAAGTTATTTGTATAATAGTATAAATCTACCTAACTAACACGCTCTAGGTACCAGATCGTGCTGTGCCCATGTGTTTCAGTGAGATTAGTGTGTTTTCTTTTTTGTATGTTTATAACTGTGTACTTAGAACATCTTACTCGTCTTGTGTAGCAAACCATAGTGTTTTGTTGCAGCATTAGCTATCAAAATTATGGTAATATGAAATTAACCGTAGGAGTTGTGAATACATTTTCAATGTTATTACCTTATTGTATGTGTCCTCCTAAACAAAATAAAATAACATTTAAGAGCTGAAAATTTCAAGTAATGAAGTCGTAGAGCATTAAAATTGGAATTACTATTCTCAAGTAGAGCATTGTTTGATTGATCTAAATGTGTGTGAGTGTCCTGTAATCTGTGTGATATGGCTGTGAGTCAACCTCAATTTATTCTTTGTTATTGACGATGAAAGGTATGAAAGGATAATAAGATTTTTGACATTTGCCATCGTTATATATTACAAAATGTATAACACTACGTTTCAAGGAATGAATCTATCCTCTTTGTCAGGTGAGAAGACAATTATTAGTAAATATACATGTACTAAAAAGCTACAATTTGTGACAATTGGTTATTGCTTTTGTCAGCATGTACCCTCTTTTATTATTAAAATTATAACAAAAAATGCACGGAAGTTTTGAGATAAAAGAATGTGTTTGATTTTCTTACCAGCTGAGAATAGTTTGTTTTGGGTCGATACAAATGCCTCTGGCTCATCAATGCAGGTTGCAACAGTACCTGCAGTGATGGCACACTGATTTCAAAAAATAAAAAACATCCCTCAAGATAGTATGCACTACTATCAATAATTAGTATCAAAGTTCAAGGGAGTCTGATCTCAAATGTCCCTGGCCCATCAATGATAGTATCCGTCACACAACAGATCAAAGTTCAAGGGATTCTAATTAAAACTTTTTTTGGTGATTACAGAATTTCACCTGTAATTAATTATACTAGTTTTGTTAAAAGTTTTATTGGTTGTAAAAACATTATAGAATATTGCAAGGAGTAACGTTAAAAAATATTTATTTTTTGTTTCAGGCTGTACTCAATCCTCTCGGCATATTTTTGGATCCGAGGAAATCAAAATTACGTTTAACACTTGACATTGCTCAAGCAATATACCGCACAGATGGCATTAGAGGCTTTTATAGAGGTTATATCGCATCCTTGTGCACATATGTTCCAAATAGTGCCCTCTGGTGGGCCTTTTACCACCTCTATCAAGGTAATTTTATATTATCTTTCATGTTGTTCTTCTTGTTTGTGTTATATTTAATTTATAATTTATTCCCCTTGTACTTATACATGTTTTAAACTTATATTAAAATATTTAATTCTAAATTACTTTTATATCTAATTGTTTATATTCCTAAGGTTTCATGCTATTTTGTTACGCTATACAGTAATGTCACTGTTTTGCTGACAGGTAGTATCTGTATTCTTCTTTAATTTGTAATTCCTATTACCTGTCATTGTTTGTTTTGTGGATTATTTTTTATGGTTTTTTCTGGGTCTTGCCATATAAAGGGTGTAAATTAAGTCCTGATACGTCTGGATATATTCAAAATGGATTGAGATATCGATGTACAACCTTCACAATGATTATTAAAATACTTGTTTGGATTTTTTTGAGTGATAAAAAATGTTTCCCCCCTTTTCAAAGGAGGCTACGGTGGTGGGGAGAGGTAACTTTAAATTTTAAAATTGTAACCCCTATCTTGTGACATGTCATTTAACAGAAACACAATGATACTTAGAAAAAACCTCTACGCCTTTTCTAGTAAAAGTTATGGGCAAATAACACACAAAAAAATAATCTGTAGGGATAATGCCAATGTCTTGTGCATTTCAACACAATATATGCGTGATATCTTATAATAAGACTTTGAGGTACCCAGCTTATCCCTTTACGTAGTACTAATGTTTCTGGTGTGCTTAGTTTTTTTGATTCTTGCATGGTTTGGTTTTGGTGTCTTTTTCTAGGTGGCATTACAATGTAATGGGTTATTTACCAGTAACTGTAACTAGAATCGTTGTAGTGACATTTTGTTCATGTCTTTCTCTCTCCCCTCCTCCCTCTCCCTCTCCCCCTCCCCCATGTGCTACAGACTAGTGTTAGGATATCATATCAAGCATCATTAATTGGAAGACCATATATACCATACCATAAGGTTAAGTAATTCATCCATGCAGTGTTTAACCATCATAGAAGAGTACTCATCTTGACGAGCAGAGGGTTTGGGTTTCATTTTTGTTACTAATGTTTTCAATTCTCTTTCAGAGGAAGGTTGTAGTACACTTAGTGATATCCTGACATTCAGAGGAAATATTTTTCTTACTGCAGGTATTTTCAGAAGATTCATTTTTAGTGTTTCATCTGCTACAGAATTGAAAAATGTATTAAATCTATAAGTAATTTCTGTTGTGTCCTCAATTTTCGAATTGGAAATTATAATGTGGTCAGAGTCTAAGGTATTAGAGGCTTTCTTTTACCTTTGATTGTTTACCAAGGTCCAGATAGTTTTTTTTTATTGACAGATCTGTTAAAATAGTTGGTACTTTGCTTGTCGTCTTAAAGCCTTTAGCTTCAAGTTATAAATTTTTTAAAAATGATTTGCCCTCATCTTACCTTCTTCTAGGCTGTGAAACAGGTACTTGTCTTGAGACTGCAAGCATTGCCCTTTCAGATTTGTTTCAGCGTCATACTTGCGTTTTACTCAAGAGGTGGATCTCACACGAGATTTTTTTAAAGGGCTTTTAAGCTTCTTCTGCCAGGGCCGCTTCAAAAACCTATAACCAGTCATGAGTAGCAAGAAGCATTTTCAGAATCTCTTAACTCTCATCATTATAGTGCTGACGTGTGGATGAAGTTGGTAGAGTCATGGTTGCTTCAAAATCTAAACTGCAAAATTATCCAGTGTGATCTGAAATAGCTGTAGGAATTATCTGAACATTAATATCATCCTGGCTGCATATCAGGCTGAGGATATGCAAACTGTATAAGTGGAAGAGCTTGTGTCACTGGTAATTTTTGTAGGCGGCAGCAAAGCCCATCAATATAAAAAAATAATCAGGAACTCATTTAATGTCTTTGAATCATTAGAAGTTTTTAGGCGATCAACATTGAAATCTCCAAAAATGACTTTATGACATTGAGCAGTCTATGATTCAAAGATGAATGTGAGTGTCCGGGGATAAGGTAAAAAGATTCTTTATCATGCTTGGGAGATCTATAAGCATCCGCCACACACAGTTTTCTTCTTATTAACTTCAATTGTAAATGCAGATTCTTCACATACCAAGGGCATGCTAAAATGTTCTATATCTAGGGTGTTTACTTCATTGGAAAGACTGTCATGCTTATATATACAGCAACTCCTCCCTGTGATGTATTTATCTTGTTAAATGCAGAAAGAATTGTGTAGTTCAGAATTCTTGTTTTAAAAATATTCTCTTTGCTTTGCCCATGCTGTGTGATTATTAGAATGTCAGGGTGGAGAGAGAAAAAAAGATGGTTTAACTTTTCCATTTTATTCTCCTCCTCTCTTCTACATTTTGATATTTACAGTACATATTGTACGTGATGTACATGATTATTTTTAATCATCAATAATTCTATATTATATAATAAATTATATATATAAATACTAACAATGTTTAATGAGAAAGGCTGTTATATTCTATTTTGTTTTTAACATCTTTGTTTTTGTATTTTGTTTTAAATTTAAAAGAATATTTGAAAGAAAATTATTTTTCGTTTGACTGTCAAACAAGAAAAAAATTAGATGTATATTACTTTATTTAAGAAATAAATATCTTTCTTTCTTTAGTTTTTACTAATATTGTCTATGATGCAAGTACTATTCCTAACAGATGTGTAAATAAAGATTTATGACTATGACTAAAAGGATCCTGCTGATTATTGGGATATATTTCCATGTCAACCAAGTAATAGGTTTTGGAATCAGTAATAGCATAAATCTTTGTGCCTTATTTAGCTGGCTTATTTGTAATATGATGTTAAAAACGGTAATTGCCTTAAAAAGGCTTAAATATTTCATTTATTGTTACAAATGCTAGATACATACGTTATACTGTATATACACGAATAAAACAATTTACTAATAATAAAATATTTCTGAACAAAAGTCATCAACAATAGCTAAACACAAACAAAGTAACTTGAGTTGTGATAAAATCCTTATAGTGGACAGCCATGTCGTCACTCACGTGGTGGGAAAAAACTCACTGAGGAGTCACGCGGTTGCTTGTGTGGTGAGATTCCTACTGACCTAGTTTGTACAGTAAAATGTTGAAACTTCACTTGCTGAACTACTAATAGGCAAGGAAATATGCATAGACTGTGAGCCGCCACCTTATAATCTATTTTTTCCAACCATAAATTTTCTCATAAAGGTGGTGGGATAAATATATAACCAAAAAAATAATGACAAAACGTATAGATCTTGTAAATAGTTGTTCAACAACAACTGTACAGCTAATATGTAATAAATATTTAAGACAATTCATTTATAATAGCTGATAGTTTGATCAACCCAGGTATCACAACTAGTGCTGCTAACCATTAGTACCCTTTGAAGTACCTTTGGCAAGGTTTATTGTGTGAGAATTACCCAGTCTCTATAGTACCTGAAGAGACATCAGAGAGATAATAAACGTTCTTACTTAACATTTTTATTCAACAAATGAATTTGAATATTGTAGTAGAAACCTCAAATATATTACGTTAATATGATTATAACTGTTGTATTTAAAGTGATATATATATATATATATATATATAGGTATATATATATATATATATATATATATATATATATATATATATATATATATATATATATATATATATATATATATATATATATATATAAATAGATAGATAGATTATATTTGTAAATTTAAGTGATAAGCATTTTTATATTATTTTCCAAACAAATCCATTACAATTTTGCAAAAGCACTCTTTTGTTTTTATTCCTCTTATACTCACAAATTGTTAATGTGACAGGTAATAAAATTAAGCATACTTCTTTCAAATACCATTCTTCATTATGTCTAGCAGAAATTTAGATAATCATATAATTTGACTATAGCAAAATCCACTTAAAAGTAGCTAAAAGTAATTACCATTTCTACTATTACTTTTTACTATAGTTATAGCAAACTACTTGTTTTCAGTTAGTAATTGTAGTTATAACTAGCTACCTTTTAAAAGTAGTTTAACTTACTCAACACTAAAAAGCGTTGTCTTAATAATGTGAAAAAAGCTGTGTGTTTTTTCAAAGAGATGCCTTTCAGTTAAAAAATTATCTTATCTTCAAGTTTTAAAATAATCGAAGAACAAGTTTTATTTGAGTGCACTCTTATCTCCCAAGAGTAAAGTAATTACATCATGTAATGATCAGTACTAATTGACATTGTATTGATTGTAATTTTTCAACCAAAGAAGCCTACCTCCAAACTAAGCGAAATATTTTTATATCACAGTTTAAATAAAAATCGAATGTATTCAGTTTCCTGGGTCATAGAAGCTTAATATATATATATATATATATATATATATATATATATATATATATATATATATTGATATTACAGAGATCTTTCCATCTGATGGTGAATTATTTTTAAGTTATTGATTTAAAATGTTAAATTTGTAAGTTTTATGTGTTTAATCTGTAGATAGGTGTGATCTAAATCTTTCTTTATTTACCTACTATCAGTTACCCACAATTTCGTAAGTTTTGCACATAGATGAGCACTTCTGGTTTCAGTGAATTTTATTTTCAACACCTGAATTGACTTTGCCTTTCCATGATCAAGGAAATATGTTAAAAAGTGTATATTTATTGTCATTGTAATCTATTTCAATGTTGGTATTGTTTTGTTTCTGAGCTAATTTTGCTTCTTTCCTGATCAAGAAAATATATATACATACACAGCTTTGAGTAGCCTACTTAAAATATAACTAATGTAGGTTTCATAACAGTCTTTAAATGTAAGGTTGGACTGTATTGTCTCTTATATCAAGACTACATTATCTCTTATGTCTGTACTGCTGGCAGTTGCCCGCTGCTTTGCACGCAATTTAGTAGGTGTAGCTCGTGTATGACCACTGTTGGTTCAAGTGAATTATATTTCCGACGCCATGTTAAGTTTTCCTTGTTGCCACAATCACGATTATACATGAAAAAGTTTATATTTATGGCCATTGTAATTTACTTTGTTCTTATTTTTTTTGTACCCTATTGATTTTGCCTTCTTTCCCGATCAAGAAAATATATATTACAGATCAGAGAAGCTTATTTCTGACAAAAGTGAACTTAGATAGATTTTATACCAGTCTTTAAATTTATAGTAAAAATTAGATAGTAACATTGTTTTTTAGATCTAATACTTAATATTTGATAAAAATGTACAGTTCAAAGTACATTAACAATGACACTACGCATTTATTTCTCTGTAAACTGAAAATATTTTTAATATTTTAGAACATTTAGAGCTGGAATCGGTACATTAGTTTACATTAGTCGGGATCGAGCACAGTCATTCCCGACTTCTTCAAAGGGAGTCTTTGGTATCAAATTCTGACCATTTTATGTTTTAAGGCGTTTTGTAAGGTAGATGAGTACTTACCTTATCGCTTGAATTTAATACTGGGTTAAAAATATTTGTTATTTTTTAGAGTGTGTACTTTTTATAAATGTAAACAAATTGAAAATAATAAACAATGTTTGCACACAACAGTTGATTACATTAGACTTGCTATTTCAATTAATATTTCACAAATTAGAGACCAAGATGGGATTTTTCACCACTTTAAAGACCAGTGGGGCGTAGCCCAGAGGGATTTTCGAAATAAGAATAGGCCTATATTCATCCCAGGGACGATAAGAATGTTCATGTAAAATTTCAGTACAATCGTTTGATTAGTTTATGCGTGAAAGCAAAACAAACAAACAAAGGCACTTTCGCATTTATAATATTATTAGGATAGTCTATACCTTAATTATTCATATAACAATTTAGTTCAACCATTGATTATGTGTACGTATCAGCAATTGGTTTAATATACATTAGCCACTCTAAAAAAACATTAATGTCTTTTTATGTCCCACTCTGTAGTACAGTGGTTACGAAGAGATAAATGTTTGAACTGTCACAGTTAGAAGAAACAAACTGATAAGGAAATATATGACTACCAAAAAGGACATTATTTACATTTGTAATGGTGTATTTAAAAGCGAGTTTCACTTATCCTTAGACAGATTTTGTGTTTAAAGGATTGTAGCAAGGGATGAACTCTATCATTTTCTTCAATTACATTTCCAGCATCTGTTTTCTACTCATAGCATGTATTTTTGTGTAATTGTCTATGGTTATCAAACAGTATATAAATTATTGTAATATGAATGTCTTTAAATGTGTTCCATAAAGAAGGAATAAAAAAGGGTTGGTAAAATAACATTTATTTTAATCTTGTACAAATGGGGAGTTACACATATTTGAGTTGACAAATTGTTAAAAATATGTTTGACTGTATAAGGAAATTGCAAATCAATGAATGTGGCTCCCATTATAACAAATAACGTTGTGCTTTATTGGGTAGAGCAAAATTCAGTTGGCCTTGCTTTTGACAACAATAATAGTAAAATTATTGTCGCTCGCTAGCTAAGATTATCGATTTAAAAGTGTTATTATTAGAAGTAAACCTTACGTTCAAATTAAAATTAAATTTAAGTATGATTTTTGCAAAAACATATATAAATATAACATTTGTTTTCCCATAAGCTTTTGTTTGTAGTTACATTAAATTTTTTTAGTTTCTTTGCATATAGTACAAGTATTTTTCTAAATAAGCTTCATTATACTTGTGTATCATTATAGATGTATTACTTTAACTAAATTTATACATTTTACACAAAATCTGCTGTCCTAAAATACATTTTTGAATTGAAAACTATTTATTCCATTTATGTGAAAAACTTGGGTCACTTTGGTAGTTATTGGAAAGGGCCCTACAGATGAATGTCACAGATTAACAAGTCTGGGATGTAGGATGTCCATTTTAAAGCTCATACTTATCACTAACTGCCCAGTGTTTCCTATTCTAATCTATTCAATTTTTGCCTTGTGATTCGTCATATGCTTGGTGTTGTCATGCAAAAGATTAACATTTCTGGTTAATAGCTTCTTCCTTTTCATTCAAAATGACAAGTTTGAAGCATCCACTAAATCACAGTAATATACATAATTACATGTTGCATAATTTTACTGTGCATTGACTAGATAAAATTAATGTGAAAAACACCTTGTTGATAAAAGTGATTATTACTTTGTCTGGCCAACAACTGAATCTTTTCTTTCAGTGGTGCATCTTTACAACTTCTCCTTCACTCAATGTCTTATAAAAGACTGTTGTGAAGTGTAATTCCTAGTTGATTTCACGGTATTTCAATTTTCTGTCATGACAGTAGTAATTAGAATTTAGGCTCCAAAATTTGTCGATACATACCACATGATCAGTTATACACATGTTCAATAAATAATCTGCTCTTTAAACAAAAATATGCTTCTTTGAGAAGATAAATGTTCACGTGATGGCAACTTCCCATCACTAAACCCATATGATGGATAAAATATATTTTTACTTTTCACCATTCAATTATCTGATTGATTTGCGTGTATGGTTTTATGCAAAAAATGGAAGTATGGTCATACTGTGATAGAGAAGATATACTAATTTTATGTCATGATTACAGAGGAGCTGGAAAAGCTGTTCCCACCCGACACATCTCACCTGATGATCCAGTGTGTAGCCGGTACCCTAGGCGGTTTCACCACTACCCTTATCACCAACCCCATGGACACCATGCGAGCTAGGCTGCAGGTAACCTCTTCATACATTTCCATTTTCCCCTGATAGATGACTCTGTGTGATTACTAATGGCAAATGTTTTAAATAAAAAAAATTACAATGAATATATTGGAATTTCTTAACTACATAAAAAAAGGTTAACAAATAAGCAAATCAAATCAATTCAAACCAAATCAAATAATTTATTGTCAGTACACTACAATAGTGTATAACAACGTCAACAAGTTATAACAAGTGAAACAAGTTAAAGAAGCATACAATTACTAGCATTGTAAAATTCATTTACACTGTATATACACTTCTTAAGCAACATGTTTTTTTATGGAGGTTTCAAACCTAGGCCTAGATAATTTTTTTTATATATTTAGGTAAAGCATTGTACAATTTGATTCCCAGATACCTAAAGCTACTTTGCGTGCTTGTGTATTTACACTTCATCAGCAACAGATCATTCCTATTTCTCGTAAAATAGTTATGGTTATCACTAAGGCTAACAAGGTCATTCAAGTTATCTTTAACATAAATCAAAACACTTAATACATAAACAGATGGCAGGGTTAAAATATTAAACTTTGCAAACCAAGCTTTACAGTGATCTCTGTTAGATACACCAGCAATCAATCTAACAGCCCTTTTTTGCAGAAATAAAAAGTTTTGTTGCATACTGTGTATTGCCTATGAACATAAGCATAGTATACAAACAATAAATAATCAGTTGAAATTGTGCCCTTTAATGCCCTAATTAAGAAAACACCTTTAGCAACTCGAGAGGCTATATAGTTAATATGATCATGCCACTTGAGATTCGACTGAACATTTTACTTTAGAATATGATGAATTTATTTCATGTGGTTGATCTTTTTTTATTGCTTGAAGACTGTTATTGCTTATATATATTGTCATTTTATAACCTCGATATGTGGGTCTTTCGGCAAGTATGGTTATACAATACTAAAGGGTTGAAAGGGCAAAACTAATAACCCCCATCACTATGAACTTGAGGATTTATTGTGACTTAAGTCCAGGTCATCCTGAAACTCTTTATAAACCTCAAGATGCGCCTAGGAGCAAAAAGTCTCACTTAAGCGGATTTTAGAAATGCCCTGTGCAGGTGTCTCTCTCTACCTGATCAGGGCAATTGCTTCACAGCTACAAATGATGTGTACAGCAATCTCCCTGGACTCCCTGCAGAAGCGACAAGTGGGTGCCTCTCTTATTCAGAGGTACCCATCTTATAAAGGTGCTAGTTAAGGCTAAACATGCTGGTATTTGCAGGCAGTCATTTTATGAACAATAATTTTTGTATAAATTTTAAAATTTTAATTTTTAAAATTGGTTAGTAGTTTAATTAGAATCTTTTTTGTTTCGTTATTACCGGTATTTATCTGTTAGGTACGCATCACCACCGGCCCATTGCAGCCGTGCCATATCTCCAGGTATCAGCAGTCCTCGACCTTTTCTCATAAAAACTGCTCACATACATTGACTGCTAATAACTTCCATTACTAAGGTGTCTGTCAGTCCTGATTTTTTTTGGGATGGTCCCGATTTTTGAGGTTGGGTCCTGTAATTTTTAGAGTGTCATTTGGGACGGCTGTTTGTCCCGAATTTAGATAAGGGATTGCCATTCATCCCATATTTGTTTGTCATTTCAGAATAATTCCTCAAATATTAATTTGTGTAATCCAAATTTACTAAGTATATTACCGAAAATCTTAAAATGCAGCTTGTACAGTTATGAATGAATATCATTTGCCACTTTTATTTTTTACTCTTACCCTCTCACACTACCTTGTACAAACGTACAGCAAAGGAGTGGATGAGCAAGGAACTGGCTCTGTCATCCGGCCATCAGACAGCGGATAGAGTGTAGTATATAGATAGGAAAATTTGGGTGAATCATTGTTTCAGCTTTGTTTTAACATTTAGCCGCCATATCAGTGGAGTCCTGGTTCTCGTACAAGTTGGAGTGTTGTTTGTTGTTGTTTAAAAATCGTGTTTTAATTTTGCCTGTTTTTTTTTTAACATATTTTTTGTAAGTTTTTTAATTAGTTTTATAAAACCGAAGAAAGAGATGGTGGCTGTAAAAAGTGTCAGAGTAGTTTTAATGTCAAATTACAAAAAGGATTCTCTTTTGTAAAAAAAGTACAAAAGTACCTCCTATTCAGACGTTCGATGTAATACTTGTGCTTTAAGTTTTAATATAAGCCATGGGAGATGATCTGATATTAAACTACATAATTGTAAATAGTGACAAGCACAAAAGAGCAATCGCTTCTGTAATGTCTAGTTCCCGTTTTACCTCATTTTTTAAAACTAAAGAAGCTACTGGGAAAGAATTGCAAGTGGCTGCTATTGAAGGCGCATTTGCTTACCACGCGGTTCAGCACAATCAATCTTTTAGATCAACGGATTGTACATCCAAACTAATTCAAATGTTAGTGGTGCCAAAGTTTTCTTCTGCCAGAACTAAGGGAGAAGCCATTATTACTGGAATTTTGGCTGATGACTGTGTAATGACTGATACATCCAGTCACAATCAATCAATCATATTTGATAAAAAATATCCCCAGTCCTTCTCAGATATTTTAAAGCTTTTAAAGGAGTACAAGTTAAATTGTGGGAGTTAAAATGTTTGTCTTGTGAAAACTCTGACCTTATAAGTGAGTTATTAAATGGAAGTTTGGGCAACATAGATGCCAAAGAAAAAAACAGTAGCACTACGCACTGACAATTGTAATTTTGTAATACAAAAATATAGAGCAACCCCAGCCATACTACGCATTTTTATGATGGCATGTATAAAGGACCTCTGATAAGTTGGTAAAAGAAAATATCTATACTTGAAACTGGTAAGAACATGGTTGTAGTTCAAGCATGAATTAATTGATTGTAAAACCTAATGGTAGAACATTGCATAAGCTGTAGTAGCAATACGTTTTAAGATATTTAGGTTAATATTTTAAATAACATATTGCATGTAAATTTTGTTATTTTTACTAATGACTATATAAATCACAATGCAAAGATACAATGCCTTAATTCTTAGCTTCATTCAGCAAAGTGGTTTTGGATACTACAATGATTATGAATCATTACTATTGATTGGTCAGTAATGTATATTAATTACTTTTTAGTTACCAAATCACTAACATGAGATTTTGCATATCAATGTTATTGCAATAATATCCAAATATTGTTTTGTACTTTCATTCAAAATGTATCTAACATGAGCTTTTTCAATTTACCTAGTGTAATAGTCTGACTGGCTACAGATTTGACACAGTGTTGTGTGTATATATATATATACATATATATATATATATATACAATTATATATATATATATAATTGTATATATATATATATATATATATATATATATATATATATATATATATATATATATATATATATATATATATATATATATATACAGGGTGATTCGGTTAGTGTTACCGGCACTTTCTGAGCTGATTGTACTATAAAAAATAAAGAAAAAAGTTCATATAAACATGGGTCCGGAAATGCTTCCTTACTGGGTTATGGCCAATTGAAGATTTCACCAAAAAGTGTGTGCAGGAGGTCAAATGATGATTTGCCGCGTGTTTATGAAGAGATATTTATAGGCGAATGCAACTTTTTCTAACGGATTTTTAGATGAGAAATTGAATAAAGTTCATCTCATAGCTGTATCTCATTTAGTTTTTTTGTTATACTACAAAAAACAGAAATAAATTAATTTTGAAAACACTTTTTTAAGGTTTAACGGACAATTATTTTGTTAAATAGGCATTGAAGACCCACATTTTTACAAAGAAACTTGCTGAAAATTTAATTCTGAATAAAATTATGTGCCACACGGCTATTAACAGCGAAGTATTAGTTTCTGGAATTTAATTTTACAACAAACATTCTACCAAGCAAGAAATTCCAAAGCAAAGGAAAACCGCATTTTAATGACATAGAGTAGCCTACACATAAGATTTATTAGGATGCAATTTAAATTAAGTTTTAAATAAATTATTGTTTTTCATCTAAAGCTTATAATACTACGTACCACTTTCATAACAGGTGTTCAAAAATCAGTCCTTGTACTTCAATACACTTAGCAGCTCGCTTTCTGATTGATCGAGTTATCCTCCGCAACGCTGCACGATTGTTTTTGATTTGTGCGGCGGCATCTTCAATTCGATTTATTAACTCTTCACGTGTATTTACTTTTTCCTGGTACACCAGGTTCTTCATCCAACCCCATATACAGAAATCTAATGGAGTTAGATCTGGTGATCTTGGTGGCCAAGTGTGTGGTCCACCGCGACCAATCCATCGCCCGGGGAAACTGCTCGTTTAAGTGCATTGTTACATTATGGGAAAAGTGGGCAGGGGCACCATCATGTTAATAAATAATATTGCACCTTGCTGCTAATGGAACATCTTCTAATAATAGTGGTAGTTGTTCTGTAAGGAATTCTAGGTACATGCGGGAAATTAGATGTCCTCGGAGAATGAATGGTCCTATTAATCGATCATGAATGAGTCCACACCATACATTTACACTAAATCTGTGTTGAAAGTTGCGCACGATTGTACTATGTGGATTTCCCTCTGCCCAAGTGTGTTCATTGTGAAGGTTGTTGACGCCATCTCGGGTAAATTGAGCTTCATCAGTGAATAAAATGGTTCTATGATGTTGACGGTTTCTAATTAACCAGTTGCAAAATTCCAATCGAAGAGGAGGATCTGTTGGTTGAATACTTTGAACTTGTTGTTTATGGTAAGGGAACATGCTATTTTTGCGCAAAGTTCTCCATACTTCAGACTGAGACACTGCGAATCGCCTAGAAAGACGCCGTGTACTGACACCAGGACTGCGTTCAGTAGCCATGATTATAGCCTCTTCCATATCTACATTATTCTGGGCAGGGCGATCCCGATAATTATTAATACTAGGAAGTTTACCTGTTACTCTTAGGGTACGAAATGATCCACTGATCGTTTTTGGGTTTGGAACTCTGCGATTAGGAAATCGTCTTCGGTATTCTGCAGTAGCAGCGGTTGCATTTCCGTCACAAACGCCTAAGACAAATACCATGTCGGCATATTCTTCCGTTGTAAATAACAAAGGCATTGCAATTGTGATAGTAAGTTACTTTAAAATACACTTCACTAACAAACGAGTAGTAAATTAATTGTATTAAATTGCACTCATTAAACTAGTACAGAATTGGTAACAAATAATTTGGATTCCTCAATAAATTGCAGTGTATTGTTGAACAGCTGATTTGTGATACCAACTTATAAAAACATAATTTACCTTCTGTAAAGCTAACGTGACAAAGATATGTAGGTACATGATGTAACCATTTGGATAGTCCTAAAAAGTAATAGTATTATTGTTTTTTAGTTGAGCATTAATCTATTAAAATCGTATTTACAATTGTATGCTAATCAATTATTTGTGTACCTTATATCATTACATTACGGTGTTTATTTACTAAATACGTATTTCTTGCTTGGTAGAATGTTTGTTGTAAAATTAAATTCCAGAAACTAATACTTCGCTGTTAATAGCCGTGTGGCACATAATTTTATTCAGAATTAAATTTTCTGCAAGTTTCTTTGTAAAAATGTGGGTCTTCAATGCCTATTTAACAAAATAATTGTCCGTTAAACCTTAAAAAAGTGTTTTCAAAATTATTTTATTTCTGTTTTTTTGTAGTATAACAAAAAAACTAAATGAGATACAGCTATGAGATGAACTTTATTCAATTTCTCATCTAAAACTCCGTTAGAAAAAGTTGCATTCGCCTATAAATATCTCTTCATAAACACGCGGCAAATCATCATTTGACCTCCTGCACACAATTTTTGGTGAAATCTTCAATTGGCCATAACCCAGTAAGGAAGCATTTCCGGACCCATGTTTATATGAACTTTTTTCTTTATTTTTTATAGTACAATCAGCTCAGAAAGTGCCGGTAACACTAACCGAATCACCCTGTATATATATATATATATATATATGTGTATATGTGTATATATATATGTGTGTGTGTGTGTGTGTATATATATATATATATATATAAAATAAGGCTATTGCCACTTATACAAATTTAATGTAAATCAAAGTCATTTGACAGGTATTTGGTCTTCCAATCATAAGTTAGTTTGGTTATTTAAACGCATATGTGACAGATACGGCCAAATACAAAATAATTGAATCGTAAAAAGTGAGGGCTCTGTGGTGTAATGGTAGCACATTCACCCGGCAAGTGAGAGATCCGGGTTCGAGTCCCGGCAGAGTGAGTACTTTTTGCGATTCAATCAATCAATCAATCAATCAAACATCTTTATTTCATAAAAATGTACATATCGTACAAGAAATAGTGTCAACAAAGTAATTGGTTTTAATTTAAACATTTACAATGTCTGTGAACAATAAAAACAAATGAGATAAAACAGAAAACAAGAACCTCTTTATACACAAAATTACACATTCTTAACTAGGTTCGTGCAGATTAGTTTAGGGGTTTTCCCCTTCTTCGGGCCAGAACAACATTAGTTCTAAATACAGGTTTTTACAAACAATCATACAAACATTGAGCCTACAAATAAAAATATTAAAATTAAGTGTTTTCACCTTCTTTCAACTTTTATACCTGTTCTATTAGAGTAGTCATTAACAATTTTCTTTTGAATAAAACGAAAAGGGGAAAAGCACAATGTATTTCAATGGTTTCTTAGAGTAAGTAGCTCTTCAGTTGAGTAAAATGCAGATTTTATTAAAAAATTTTTTTAATGATTTAAGAAATTTGTTCGGATTTTTCTCTTGTTTAATATTTTGCGGTAAACAGTCAACAAATTTGTTTCCTTTAAAAGAAGTTTTCTTTTCGAAAAAACACAATCTATGTTGTTCAACTTGTCGATGTGATCTAGTATTATATGTATGTACATTTTTCTCTATTGTAGTTTTATTATTTAAAAGTATGAATTTTATTGTCTCAAAAATATATAAGCTGTACACTGTAAAAATCTTCAATTCTGAAAATATATGTTTAACAGATTCAATATATATAAATTGCTGCAGAGGAATCCAAATGTTCAATCTCTTGTTGCCTAGTCTGATTGGCTGTCAGTTGTCACAGTCATGCATGGGTGCATTGTGTGAAATTAGCCGAACAGTTTTGAATGATTACAGGTCCACAGAACTGACACAATGTTGAAGACATTCCAAGTGCTGTGGGATGAGGATGGGATCCGAATGTTGTCCAAGGGGCTGTCAGCTCGGCTAGTGCAGTCAGTCTGCTTCAGCTTCTCCATTATCCTTGGATACGAGACAATAAAACGCATCAGCATCCGTCAGGAGTACAAAGAGCTGGTGCGATGGTAGCATTTAATAATCTTTTGTATGTTTTTATTTATATCTAAGGTATTAATAACTATTTGTAAGTATGTAGAAAGTGATGTTTTTCTTTCAATGAATGCATAATGTTTATGCACAAGTTACCATGAAATAAATAGAGAAAATGTGTGATGTATATCAGAATTAAATATTTTTATTTTCATTAGTTTTTTTATTAGTGAACCTTAAATTATACAATTCCTTTACTTATGGAGGTTCTGGCGTCAGTAGTCAATGGCCAACATAAATATATATATATATTATTAAAGCTTTCTAGGTTAAAGTATTTTTCTCCCTAATATACGGAAAATAACAATGTTGCTTATAGAAACTTAGTACAGTAAAGCATTGATAATCCAGATTAACTGTGAATTTATGCTTTCTGGGTTATTGAACTATCCGGATTAAAAAAAAAATGATCCCTTAAAAGGCCGATATATGCCCTCTACGTAAAAAACCACTATAATTGACTGTAATTTACTCTAATAGGAAGTTAATTAAGTATTTGTATCAAAAGCATAAAATAGCACTCTACAACAAAATACATCTGAGTGCAGCATTAAAATTTCTGGAAACAAATATACTACAATTTGGAAAAGTAGTGTTTTTATTAACATTTAGTAATACTACATAGTGTTTGAACTTTAAACAAATTTATTTATTGATTTGTGAAATACAGTAGTCATTTGATTTGCAGCTAAATCCCTCATTTGTCTAAGAAGAATAAGTTGGGGTGTTGCATTTTATAGAGTTGTTTATTTAGTTTTTATGAGGTTGTCAATACCAAGAATGTGAAGTTGGCATTATGCTAAACACATTCTTTGTTACATTTAATAAAATGATAAAAATCAAAGGTACCGATAAAAAGAATTGTAGCTGAATTGTATACATGAAGAATTAATTCTGTGTATGATATTTGGTATCATCAATTTTCTGCAGTTTTATTGTAAAACTTGTCTTAAACACGTTCGCTGCTAAAAATTAAGTAATGTATGTTGCTAGAGGCTAATTTTTTTTTATTAGTATTCACTTACCAATTTAGTTGTTGTGACACGGGTTGGTACAGAAAGGTCATCAAACACCAAAAGAGCCGAATTTCGCCATTTTTGAAAACGTGCAGTAGATCTACCGCACACGCTCCTGGGGCCAGTCTCTCTTCGAAGCGCGCACCGTCTTCCTTATTGTTTTTGAAAAAACAGACCACTAACGATTGTTTATATAATAATACTGGGAACAAATCACTTAGTATAACTAAAAATATATTGATAAAAAACACTAAAAACTACTATTTACAACCCAACCATCCTCCCCAAGGTACGCTTCATTAGTCATGGAAATTGGTCAAAACAATGTGGGACACACAACCCAGGCTGTCCATCACATTCTAAACACTGCCACATCACGTTTTCTTTCTGCCATTTGCATAGCAAACTCTGCACCTCTTTTGTTTACTTCTCTTTCCACAAGCCACTTTTTCTGTAATCCGTGAGGGTACATGGGGGACGCGGCGGCGCTTTCAGAGGTCGAGGAGGCTCGGGAACGTCCGGGAGTAGCTTGTCAATAACCTCCAGACGGAAGTCGTACAATGGCATTTTGTTTTCCTCCACTTGATGTGCGAACTTCGTTATAGAGATAGTGTGCATTCACTAACATCATCTGAATTACGTGGACAAAAATCTTTTTATACCACCACCGCAGTGTTTTCCTTTCGCAAGGATAATATGACATCATTTGGTCACTGCGGTCCACGCCTTTCATAAAATGGTTGTATTGAACAATTGGTAGTGGTTTTAGTCTCTCCAAACCACCTCGATTAATTGAATTCACCATGTCATTTTTCAAATTCAGTGGATATGTAAGAGACAACGCGTTTGTCTTTCCATTTGGCGACAACAACACTTTCGGCGTAGCGGGCGATGGTTTCACCCTTTTTCAGGGTTGCCGATTTGACTTCAGGAGATACGTATTTTCTGTCCAGCCGAAGAGTTCCAGTGCAATATGTATTCCTACGGAGCAGGCTTGAGGCAAGAGTAAAACTATTATAATAATTATCCATAAATAAACTGTGGCCCACAATTGAGTTTCCCTTGCATCAGCTTCAATACAAACATTGGCTGCATGCCCTTACCACCGTAATCATCTAAAACTCCGCAATACATACAAAAAAAAAAACGAAGTATTAGGCCATGGGGGTCACACAAACTGTACAGTTTGATGCCGTACTTATGGCGTTTCCCTTTTATATATTGCCTAAAGTACAACCGTCCCCTCCATAAAACCATTCCCTCGTCAATGCACAACTTTTTTTGAGGATAATAAATTGAGTCCATTTTATTGTTGAAGTAGTCAATTAGAAACTGTACTTTAGAAGCTCTGTTGTTTTGGGTTAGGGTACCTTTCAAAATTAATGCATCGCAAAATAAGCATGAATTTGTCCCTGGCCATGAATTTGGGGAAGCACGTTGAAAACAGCTTACAAGTTTTCCAATAGTCTTGTATTCGGGGGTAATTGTAATATTCCCATGTGCAGCAATAGGGCCAATAAAACATTTGAGATCCTCCACGTAATGTCTTTCCATTTATGGATTCGTGAGCCTGGGGTTTGTAGTAGGTCCACAGAATAACTCCAACGCGTATCTATTCGTAGTAGCCACAATGCCCTCCAAAAAAATCACATCCACCAGCAACAAGAAAAAATTGATTGGGGTAATCTCATTAGGCAAAGGGACTAAAAAACTTTTTCCTCTTTTGTAAACGGTACATCTTTCATACCTATAGTTTGAGGACTCCATTGTGGTGGTCTTACGTCATAGTCTGGGTCTTCGACCTCTGACTCATCAGTCTCGTATTGTTCATCGTCGAGGTCCGGAGCATAACCAGGACACCAGGGTCGTCTTCATAATCCAGAATCACTATTAGCCACAAACTGACGTCTATTCTGGATTCCACTAGTTCCCAGGAGGCAAATCCATGTCTATTGTATTATAAGAATAACACTAAACACACAACAAAAACGGTAAAATTTTGAAGTAGTCTAAAAACTAACCACAAAACGCTAACTGAGAACGGCGACCACAAAAACGCGGGGAAAAGTATATCCCCACGAGCGGCAAAACGGACAACCATACACGACGAGTGCTGAGAGCACACTGACTGGTTTCTAAACAATGGCGCTGTGCAGTAGATCTACGTCATGCGCGCCTGGCGCGAGGCAGCCGTGCAGTAGATCTACCGCAACCGCATTGAACGTGTTAAACAAATACATAGAAAATTACTTTAGCACAAAAATTATATTTTATAGCTAAATAGTTTTGGTCCCAGTAGTCAGATGTTTGAATGGTATTTTTTATTACTGACTTGCTACTGATACATACAAATGTTTTCCTATATATATATAAAAAAATGAAAATATTACCTAGTAAATACAATCTAAAAAAACATAGAATGCTAATTTTTACATTTAATGAACATTTCAATTACTGCATACAAATGTAGAAAATAGCTAATTTTAATGAAAACGTTTTGTTTTATCAAAATAACACTCATGTTTTGGTGACAGAAGATTTATTTAAATATCACAGCCCTACTTCCATGAGATGTATCTGAGAGGCCAGACAAGAGGGACTCATTGTCTTCTTGTCATCTTGCATCATCCTCTGCCTGCAACCCATAAATAACCAGAGGGAGGGTCTTTATTCCTGATTATATGATAAATTAGACTCATTGGTCTACTCTCATTGTTTGCTGGAATTACATTCAGTATCAGTTTTACGCCTTAACATATTTTAGCCTATATATAATTTAAAACTGTTGATTAATAATTTTATCTGGAATTGAATAATAGATTTTTAGTTATTTTTTTATATTCACACATTTCAACAAAACAATTAATATACTGGGCCATTATTACCTTGTTGATTGTGATATCTAGGTATGTATTAAGAATTTCCCATTGGTAAAGAACTTCTCTGGAAATATATATAGGGTTAATAAAAAGTCTGGAGACCTCCTGTTAATATTGTAACAGCTCACACAAGGAAAACTAAACTATGCACACTTTTATGTCATGTTATGGAGTACTTTTTGGACATAATTACTACTTTGTTCACAAGCCCAAAATGGTGGACTTTATGTGCATTGAAGGTAGCATTAATATGTACTACTTCATTGGTTTAAAAAATATGGGTTGCAAAGAAATATCTACTTTCCCTAGTTTGTAACCTTTTATGAATACCTTAAAAATGAAAAGTCACTGATTGGTGGTTAAAATTTACAAATTTTAGCTGCTTACTTATGTTTAGGTTGTAAATAGTTATTTCTAATTCTAAAATTTCCAATTGGCCAGCATTTTATACTGGATTAAGATAGAGACCTCTAGTTGTGTTGTTACTGTTTTTTTTTTATCAGAACCTTCAAAGTGAGAGGTGACTCAATGGGGCTTATCATTAAAATTTTTAATTGCCCCCAAAATCCCTTATTTTGGGTTGGTGAATGAAATAGTAATTATGCCCAAAAAGTACTTCTTAACATAACATAAAGGTGTACAGAATTTAGTTTTTGTAGTGTGACCTATTAAAATATTAACAGGGAGACTCCAGACTTTTTATTTATCCTGTATATATTTGAGGATTTAAAAAAGATTGATGTTAAGTACAATAAATGAGAGCTGACATTGGATCAGACCCCAAAGTAAATAAGATCAAAGTTACCAGATTGATGTATCTAATGTATCTAATAAAATTGAAGGCTTTGCCTTAAAAATTTTCCAAAGTTACCTGAAAAATCGCAAACAATATGTAGTAAGCAACAACAAGGAATCAAGCAGCCTAGATGTAAATTGTGGTGTCCCGCAAGGGTCAGTGCTTGGCCCCATACTTTTCATTATTATGATCAATGATTTGAGTGAATGTGTACCTGCGGATGTCGTCCTCTATGCTGATGACACTACAATCATAAATAAACAACCTAGTAGCAGTCTAGCATTGGCACATGCTAAATCAAATCAAAATCTCATTCAAAATTGGTTGACTGCTAATGAATTGGTATTAAATACAAATAAAACAGTGACAACCTTTTTTGGCCTTAAAGAAAAACCAGAACAACACACAGAAAATCCAACTTTTTTGGGCTTAACCCTTGATCCAACATTATGTTGGCATCAACACATAATTGGTCTCAAAATTAAACTTAGCAGAAGCATTTATGCCTTAAAACGCTTATGTGGTGAATTGGACCAGAACGGGATCCGCACTGCCTATTTTGGTATTTTCCAATCACATATTACCTATGGTCTTGTTGTATGGGGTGGAGCCTCCCATGCCGAAGAGGTATTTATACTACAGAAAAAGGCTATCCGTATCATTGCTGGAGCTGGTAGGCTTGATCACTGTAGGATATTTTTGTACAGCTCAGGATTCTCACTCTACCTTGTCTGTATATAATGCAATGCTTGTTGTATCTTAGAAAAAATGAAGACAGAATTATGCTCAGAAATGAAATCCACTCGTACAATACAAGAAATAGCCATTTAATAAATTTACCTCCACATAGACTTAGCAAAAGTGAAAAAAACCCTCTGCACATTGCATCTAAATTCATGAATAAATTGCCTATGGAAATGAAAAAATTAAAAGACTGTTCTTTTAAATCAAAATTATATAATTTCTTGTTAAATAATGCATTTTATTCAATAAGTGAGTTTTTATTGAGTCAATGGACTGACAATGACTTCTTTAACTAGTGAAGTACAATTATAAATTATACTGACCTGCCTATGTATTTGTGTGAAATATCTTGTGGCCAATAAATTATTCTATTCTATTCTAAATTATTCTATTCTAATGCAGTGGTAAGTGTACATTTTCAGATATCCACAGTGTACATCGGATGTAACAATCTGTATCAGAGATAACGCACTGACACAAACAATAACGCATATAGTTGAGTGTCAAAGTGGAGAAAGAAAATAAATAATGATGTTTATCATATATTCTACGTTACAAGGTAAATGCTGATGTGATTATCCATTTGAAAATTAGCCCATTTGACATTTATCATGGAAATGATTTCAAGAGTTATTCAATATATTATTCAACCTTACTGCATAGCAAGGTTGAATAATATATTTATGCACAACATCGTTGTATAATGCCATTCATGTTTAGAAACGTCATAAAAGCATGTACATAATAAATTTATACATATATGAATTATTAAGGAAATTTCTGATTTAAGCTGTAATTTGATTTATGTTACTCTTTTTTTCATTACTGAGGAATTAAGCTTCAGCAACATACTAAGAGCTGGGGTTAAAAAGTGGTGAAGAGTCAATATCTTGTAGCTTTCAGAGCTTCAATTTACTCTAGTAAGTCTGTATACTCTCTGTAATAACACCAGATTAAATAGGTATAGTCATGTAACTATTAATTCATTAATTAAAATAAAAAAATAACCACTTATTCATGTAATATTATACTTTTATTAAATATTAATCTGGAATATTACAAAACAGAGATATAATATTCAGCAACTAAATATGTGAAAACAAAGTGGAAGTTGGGGAGAGCTCAGTTTCTATTAGCTGTGCAGAGCTGCTATGGAGTTGTTTAACAAAATCATAACAAGAAATATGTGTTAGTGATTGGAAAATGTATGTAGTTACATACACTTTTCATCTAAAAGTGTTTTGAGAGACAAATAAAAAAAAATTGTTTCTCATGTATGTTTAATATGATTCACATAATGAGCCTCAATAGTAATTAGTTAGTGG
Source organism: Homalodisca vitripennis (assembly GCF_021130785.1). Lineage (NCBI taxonomy): Eukaryota > Metazoa > Arthropoda > Insecta > Hemiptera > Cicadellidae > Homalodisca > Homalodisca vitripennis. The sequence goes on from NC_060207.1 coordinate 137,825,242, forward strand.
CCAAGTAATGTAATCTAAAGCATACATTTCAGATTGTAGTTTATTGAACAAAAGATTTTTACGCTATCCAATTTTTGATGATTATGTTTTCAAAGCATTGTGAATTGAAATTTTAAAATACCATAATTAAGTATTGCAAATTTATTTTAAATGTGTATGGAGACTTTACTACTGAAGCCACCTTGAGGAATATTTGTGCTTTTATTTTAAGCTGTCAAGTTGCACCAAAGCCTTCATTGTAGTATGAGATTGGATCTCTCTGATGACTGAATTCCACTCTCCAAACATCATCAACAATGGATCCTGAGCATGTCTTGATCCCTTTGGCTATTTACAATCTGATTACTTTAATAGTGGAATGTGGGTGTAGTTCAGAATGGAATGGTTTGGACACATACAAATGACAAATGGAGATTGTATACCATAAAGGACTTTATAAAGACATTTTTGAGAAATTAAACAAAATTAACTTCTAAATTGGAAGGGGACTTTTTTTATTTAAATGCAAAGTTTTACTAGAATTATCTTAAAAACTAAAAATTTTTATTAAAAAAATAATTAAATATATTTTGCATAAATTTGAGATTGATTTGTTCACAAGTATGTTAAATGCAGTTAGATTTGTTATAACATTATTTTACTGTAAAAAAGAAAACAATGATTACATCTGATCCTTTACTTTTATCTATACACCACCACTTATGATAACATAATCACATTAAGAAATTATCAAGACAGTGGTTATCTTGACCTAGTAGAGCCAGCCACTTTATAAGTTTGTGTGTTGTCAAATGGTTGGAGGTAATGTTTTATTAACCTTTACATATTAGTAAAATGTGTTTACTAGTGTCAGTTATAGTTTTTATTTTGATTTCTTTTGCATTAATTTTGTACTGGTACCAGATAAAGAACTTTAAATACTGGCAGGACCGCAAGGTACCTTTCCTAGAGCCTCACTGGATATTTGGAAACATAAAAGATCCCTTTTTAAAGAAAATTTCTTGGGCAGAATTTGCAACAAGGTGCTATACAGAGTTCAGAGAAAGAGGATTTGGAGGGGTATACTTGTTCAGAAAACCAGCAATAATAATATGTTCACCAGATTTGATAGATAGAGTTCTAGTGCACGATTTTTCCCACTTCCAAGAGAGAACAAGTTTGTGGAATTCTCATAAAATGCTCTCTAAATCACTTGTACATGCTAAAGGAGATGAATGGCGAGTCATGCGTTGTTATTTGAGCTCTGCTTTTACACCAGAAAAGCTTAAGGTTATGTGCCAACAAATCTTTAGCTGTAGTGATAATTTCTTGAGACAGGTTAGAAGTAAAAAACTATTTGAAGTGGAATCGTTGGTGTTTGATTTTACAACAGAGGTTATTGCGAGTTGTACCCTAGGTGTTCAAGTGTTGTCAGGTTCTTCCGAAAGTGATAAATTCTGGAATGCTATAGATCTCATATTTAACACGTCTCCATTACATATGCCTAAGACCATCTATGCTGTTATTCACCCTAAAGTATTCAGTTGGATTCATAACCTCATTATGCCCAATTCTTCTATTCAGTTTTTTATTAATTTCACCAAAGCTCTGATTAAATGCCGTGAACAAAGCGGAATTGAAAGAACAGATTTGTTACAGTTGATGTTGACATTGAAGAACAAAGAGAAGAACAGAGCTTTAATTACACATAATTCAGAGAGAACAGAGGAGAGTGTAAACCAATTAAAATATAATTCCTATTCTGAGCTTAACTGTGGTGAAAAAGTTTTCACAGATGATTACATCACTGCACATATATTCAATATTTTGTATGGAGGCACAATCCCAACTGCGACTCCATTGAGCTTTGCTCTCTTTGAAATTGCCAGAAATGAATCAATCCAGAAGTGTATTCGTGAAGAAGTAGAAGCAATTGTAATCAAGTATGGGGGCTGGAACTATTCTGCCTTTCAAGAAATGGTCTACCTTGACCAAGTAATTCAAGAGACTATGAGGATTTACAACTACAGCACTTTTCTGCTGAGATCAGTGACGAAACCGTACAAATTACCTGGAACTGACATTGTTTTAGAGAAGGGTGTATTTGTTAATATCCCTGTTTCTGCTGTTCACATGGATCCCCATTACTATCCCTCACCAGAGAAGTTTGACCCAGACAGGTTTGCCGGAAATAAGTACAAAACGAGTGCTACGTTTTTTCCATTTGGAAATGGTCCAAGAACTTGTATTGCTATGAGGTTCGCTGTGCTCGTTATTAAAGTGTGTATTGCAAGGACCTTGTTTAGGTACTCGTTGACGGTGAGTGAGAAAACACCATTACCTCTTAGATTTGATATAAATGCAATATTTCCAAAAGTTAAAGAAGGGCTGTGGTTGAATGCTGTTGAAAGAGATACAAATATTTATAGTACTTTAGTGTAGTGTAAAGACTTTTCAGTATTTTATTATTGATATGCTCAGAAGAACTGTAAAACTGTATTGATATGCTGTAAAGACTACAACGGTAAAATAATGTGTGTGTAAATTTATTGCAAAATAATTTTATCTCAGATAAAAAGAGTGTGGCATTTACATCCTGTATATATCAATTCTGTTCACCTCTAAATTGGAATGTTTTATTAGATATTTTACAAGTGTTATTGTTTTATTGGGCATTGCCCAAGAGCAGTTTGATGAATTGTAACAAAGTCAGAGAGATTAGAGTACTGGTGCTTATCAATCATATACTGCATTTAGTTATCGTATCACTTGGAGTTGCTGACATATTTTCAGCCTTGCTGAGTTTTTTATGCATTTAGCTCTTGTTTTAAATAATTGTAAGAAAAGAAAATAAACATATTAGTTGTTAATATACGTACAGGTTACAGGTATATAGGTAATTGTACAGGTTAATACAATTATGGTAGAAATCTACAAATAAAATTACTGCTTCTCTTATTATTATTCCTTGCCTGCTTGGAATACATATTTTTAATTCGTATAAGTTTAGACGTTCTCGTTACTGCTGAGCCAGACTGATGTATTTTTAAAAAGTACTGCCACACTAATACAAGGTTAGGGAAAGTAAATAATTATGCTGTTTAATAAGTGTTATTCATTGTGATATAATAAACATGGACATATCTTCATGTATATTATGCAGTAGATAACTAGATGGATCATCATGATTCATATTTTACCTGGTTAAGATTATTTACAGAAGTCTGGATCCTAATGTTTTACTTTTAATATATAATATTAAAACAATGGTTAATGTATCCATCCTCCCAAAAGAAATTAAGATGATGGGTCTGGACCTGCAATTTCACATACACACAACATTGAATTTTCACAAATAAATTGATTTGTTGACATTTTTTAATTATTATTGCAGACTCATAATGTACTGTTTAATCATAATTCTCTATTTCCAAATCTCTAGGACAATAAGGAGGTAAATAACAGTGACATGGAATTGCTGCAGATAAAGTTAAAAACATTGTGGGCCAAATACTGCTAAAGCTGATACTTAGGGCAAACATAAGGAGTCTTCTTAATTAATAAATCCTAATTAGGTTAAAAATAAAAAGAGGATTTTTAATAGTCGCGACGGCTCCTCCCATGCTATTTATATGGACAAACATAACGACACATAGGTATACCGTTTAACTAAAAAGTATTAAAGATACCGACTTGAAATTTTTGGTGTGCGATTGTTATTACTTAAGGCATAATTTCATGCAATTTGAGTGTTATTGCATAAATGGTTCAAATTATAAAACAAAACTAAACATTGCTTAAAAAATGAATAACCGGTAAAAAAGTTACATATTTTTTTATTATAGCCTATATTGGTTAAAATTTAACAACAATGCATGGCATTACTCACCATAGTATGGAGAAGGTATGTATAAAATTTTAAGATGATAAGTTGAATAGTTTTTTAAATAATGGTTCCTAAGTTAAAAAAACACAGGTTTCGGGAAATTGAGTTTAAAGTCAAAAAATCTAAACACTACTTTTAAAATCCACCAGGACAGTAATCAGCACTTTCACTCTCTTCTAGTTTCTTCTTCGAATGCCTCCTTCTTACTCTCTTCTTCTTGTTTTCCTCTCTTACTTCTATATTGGCTCTTTTTATCCTTTCGCTATGAATGTTCCGTAGGCCTTCGACCATAAACTTTCCGGGTTGAAACCCCAGGAGGACATTAGTTTTGGCTATGGATCCCTCATTGAAGCATGACAGCATCAGTTGCACCTAATTTAAGTACATTTAGTCCTACAAAAACAGTTTTTGGCAATCTGTGCCAAATAACACCATTCAGACTCTCGTTCGGGTTCTGAATTTTCCCGTGTAAGCACCGTTTCAAAAGATTTGGATTTGACAAATCTCTAAAAACAGGTTTGATCAAATCCATGACAGCATCTGGCAAAGAGTGTTTGTGGCTGTAGGCTTCTCCTTTTTGTTTCTGCTTATTGTACTGACACCATGTTTCGCTATCATTAGGACACAGCTGGTGCTGAGGCTTCTCGTCAGAAGATAATTTATGGTAAAAGGTGGCCCATATCGCTTTTTGCATAGCCTCAACGCCTTCTGCATTTTTCCTAATGGCTAGGCCTTAGTAGCTTTGCAACTGGTCTATCTCTTCATTTGTTAGTCTTCCTTTTCCTGCCAATAACTTACCATCGCTCAATTTCACGCCTTTATTTTCTTTCTTCAACTTCCGCAATCTGGTGCGTACACGTTTCTGTACGTGTCCAACACATTTTAACTTACATAGCCTATACTAACATTATCACTTTATGGCTTTATGATTATTTTACAATGCAGAATATAAATAAACCAATGTAGCCAACCTAAGCAGAAAAATAATTCCAAAGTGAAACACTATACTATAACAAAACACTCCTAACGCAGGCCAGTCTTAGAGCGAGCTTCAAAATTGAGTGTAAGGGTTTACTAAAAATTTTTTATATCAATAACGAAATATAATAACTATAAAGTTTTATATATATATATATATATATATTCTTAATCTGGAAAAAACATAGAATTAAAAAATATTATTTTTAAAATATCCATTTTTTTGATATATTTTCGCGACTGGCTCCCCTTAATATATATGAAAATACTAGCGGGCCCGGCGCGCTTTGCTGCGCATTTCAATAATTTTTTGCAAAAGTTGCCCGCGGCTTCGCACGCAATTTCCCGTTGAAAACAGTACACTATATTCACTTATTCTTTTTCTATCACATTCTAAACATTGCTGAGATAATTGATAGTCGTTCCATCGTGAGCCTCTTGGGCGTATTATGAAGGTATGTACCATATTCCTGCCTCTATCTAGCTGTTACCCACGGCTTCGCACGCAAATCTTAAGAACCGAAGTCCTTATATTACTTAGTAAATTTTTTTTTTTACTATAATAAATTTTAGATTAAATTAGTTATATCTCCGATGCCACGATTGAGCTTGCTTTGTTGTCTCGATCGAGAGAATATGTACACACGGAGTTTTGAGAACCATACTTCTGTCAAAAAAAACAACTAAGGTTGATTTTATAACATTCTTTATATTTGTAGCCAACGTAAGATAGTAATTATGATATCTGCATTACTCTTCTGATCAAGCATGAGCATGGTTTATATTAAATAAATATTGCAGTTAAAGGTGAATTTTTACGTCAAATTTGAATTGTATTATCTGGATAGTAAAGTCTATGTTTAACAGTGATTGCAAAAACAGTTTAAACAAAATTTGTCGTTTCTCTTAAGCTTACTCTATGCTTTAAAACTATAAGTGTAATATATGTTTACAAAGAACAGCTGATTAAAAATTTGAAAAGACGTTAACATATGTTTGCTGCAATGCATTTCTTATGGGTATTTCTGTAACCAGTGGGGCGGAATCCTGAATCGGGAAAGGGATGGGCATAGCTTATAAACCTTCTCCGTGGAAAAATACATATACGTACAAATTTTCATCATGATCGGTCCAATAGTTCACGATTCCATAAAGGACAAACATACAAACATTCATTTTTATATATATAGATATATAATACAAATTATTTAAATATTCAAAGGATTTCAAGTGTATGAGAAGTTTGTTGAAATAGTTGATGCACATCTCGGTTAAGGGAAGGTTTTGCAAGGGAGAGACTCCATTTAAATTGCAATGGTAAGTACATCAGTAAACTCGGCAGGTTATGATGGTAGCGGTTCTACCTTGGATTATATCTCAAAGCTTATCTATTATGTGGTTGTATAACCTCAACGTAAACCATTCTACACCATCCAGTTGAATGTATTTACTTAGTCAGATTGTGTTTGCTTGTTCAATGACTCTTCTAGGCAAATGTAAAAGGTTATAATATTAATTAAATGGAATGACTAGAAAAGAAGCCTTTTGGAATTTGTGGAGCTTTCTTTTTCAAGGGAATTTCCTACACCAATGGCATTTTAATGAATTCTATTAAATTCTTTTAATAACAAATTATTTAAATCCATTTGCTTAATTGACTTACATGGAAATAATTACCATGACCTCTCGTTTAGAATGTCACAGCCTTCCTCCACACTACTGTAAAATTTATGGTACTACCCAGAATCCTTGATATTATATATAATTTCTGTTTTCCGTCAATATAACTTTTTTCAATTGTTTTATATGATCTATAGTAAGGCTATATGTCCTCTCTTCAAGTTTCTACTAATCAAAAATATTTTTTTCGTGCTAAAGTATAACCAATTGTACAGAGATACCAAGTAACCTATTCCAGATCAGCCCTTGCCTATTCGCTTACTTCTATTTAAGAATTGTAAGTTCAAGTTATGGTAATAAGATTGCACTATGATATACTTTATTAGTCATATACTTGATCTTTTATCTTTACCATGGTTTACTGGAACTTGAAAAAGGAAGTATTGTCATAGTTATAGACCAAATAATTCGTTCATTACCACCTTGTTTTATACACAAGATATGTTTAGGGGGATAACATCTAATTACAATGTTACTATTGATTAAGTATTATTTGGTTATTAATACGTTGTATGAATAAAAGAACAAATAAATACATTTTGGTACACACTGGGCAGACAACTTAATTACACCCAGTAACACAGAGGCATTGTTTAGTACTGCATACAAGATTATTATTGAGACATGAGATGGTAGATCGCTTCTCCATACATCAGCTAGAAACAGCAGCTGTCAGAGAGACTTGTGATGTATGACATTATCGTCATTGTATTGTGCCGTATAACACCTGCATTCCTTCATTTACATTGTATACATTGATGTCGGTATCCGATGAAGTATAGGTCAGAGAATGGTATTCCCAAAGCATTACATGATTTATACAAACTACGCGTAGCTCAAATACAATTCGATGAAAATATTTAGATTGTATTAAAAATGTGGTATAAAGTAATGGATTTTAATACCATCTGTTACTTAATTTAATTTCCTAAAAACAATCGCAATTTTTAACAAAAATTACTATCTGTACTACAGGTTAAAAAAAATCAATAATAAGACAAATTAACATAATTGTACCTTAAATTAAGTTACAGATTTGTGTAAATGAAACAATGATTTGTTATTTTTAAAAACAGCAGAATATTTTTTATAAAAATGAGAAATTTAGTTAACAAAACAAAGGTAACGTAACATTACACCTTTCCGGTCGGACCTACACGAAGCGGCGGAGCCCACCTGGTCTCTAGTAGCCTCCCATTCTTCTGTCATCTAGCATCATCTGGTAGACTTTTTGGCCATGACTAGACCACCAGAGTTAACGTACTATAATTGGAGCTAAATACAACTCATCAATATTATCTGTGGTCAATAAGATATGTCTAGAGGTAACTATAGAGGGTTGGGAAATTCCAATATAATTGATTACAACTCTGAACAAAAGCATATAGTAGCTATATAATACGCTTTAAAGAACATAACTAGCTGCAAAATTCCTGCCATACATTCCCCATAAGAATGCAAGATACATTCTTTGGAAAGTCAAGGATGCTGTTAAAAGGATAAGGAGATAACAGTCTGAATAGTTACTAACTTCTTTTATTCAGAGAATGTACCATCTCTTCCACAGCAACCATATTGTTATGTGTATCCTCCACATAAGTGTTTTATTCAGAGAATGTACCATCTCTTCCACAGTAACCATATTGTTATGTGTATCCTTCACATAAGTGTTTTATTCAGAGAATGTACCATCTCTTCCACAGTAACCATATTATTATGTGTATCCTCCACATAAGTGTTTTATTCATGGAGAATGGAGGCATTTAGTCCTTGACAATATGATTTTTGAAGGAAGGATTAAAGCAAATATTCACGTACTTTAGCGAAAAAAATGCCTCTCAGGCCCAAAACGCATTGTGGCCCAAAAGTCAAACTTGATAACAGAGCAGTTTGAACGTAAAAAAAAATCAGACATGTACCTGGAAGTCCAAACAGATCAGAAGAAGACAAACCATGTGATTTCACAATACCAACTGTATTGCATTGCACATGAGTGTCTAGCGTCATAATTAGAAGATGCAGTAACAGTTTATGTAATACATTCCATCACTCTATCATTAAGGAAACAAAAAACTAGGGATAGTACAAGTCTGCGGATGAAATTACTCTTAATTTAGTTTATATTATAACAAAAATCCTTATTTGATAAATGAATGAATGAATCCTTGATGAACACAGAATCAGAAATATGTAAACAATTCTAACAACAAGAAAAAATTGTCAACATAATTCAGGATTGACCTCGAATACTTATTTTGTTCTGCAGTATATTGCTAGATTGCTAAAACACTGAATCATACACAAGTGTAACTAACACACGTTTACATGTATTTTTTTATTAATTTCTTTTTCATTAATTTACTGATCAACAAAAATTACTAGTCCTATACAAACTTTAATTAATTATTTAAGAATTTTCGTACTGATGTGGTTAACCGTATTGATAAGTATACATATCAATAAACTTGCAGGTTTACTCGAAAAATATATAATAAATAATTTGAGAACAAAACGTATGAGACTTGTTCTTCAATGTACAAACTATGTGCTAACTGAATAAAGAAGCGAGACGTGATTCCGTGGAATGTGACGGCACTATTCCTTTGACATTCAAGACATGGTTTTCATCTTTAATTCTGAAGCTGTTTTTGCTCCTATGCATACATCAGTAATTTAACTATTTTTGTGTCAGTGTGGTAAAATGTAATATTGTTAAATAACTAGCCTCCCTGGGTCGTTTATACCTTTTAAATTGTTTACATTAAATTAAATCTTCTCAAAATGTGGCTGAAATTAAAAGATATTTCGTAGAAACAACCCATGCCCCCTACGTAACCATGCCTACACAAAACAGTTTGGAACTAATTACAATTTTAATCTATGATATGCAATAAAAAAAAAAAAAAAAACAACAAAATCAGCCAATATTATCCCTCCTACACGAACTCTAACAATACAGCGAACTACAGTAGAAGGGACATCGGCTCTCTTCAAATGTGGACATAAAACATGGAGCAGCACGTTTTATTTGTGTTTTCCAGTCGACACAGTTATTAGTGAACATTTTTCTACCACCATTCACCAGTTTTCTCTTTTTTACCACTAAGCTCATTCTGTAATTCAAGCTATGCACATTATTGTTTACCTAACTGTTGCAATTACTCGTAAAAATTTGTTTTCTATAAATACTATATTTGTAACATAAAAACACAGGCAAAAATAGATAGTTTTGAAAATACAGTTAAATTGTTTTCTAAAGGTTATGACCGGCATTAATTGGACCCTCCTGGGATCAAGAATCAAACTAAAACACAATATTACGTGACAGTATCTTCGCTTGATGTTGTACACTGCTTAGTTATACCCTGGGGTGAAATAATACCCCCGTACAACCAGCCTCAGGACAATATGTACTGCACTATAGATTATACTCACTACAGTAACAACAGATGCGTCCCACTGTAGTCTCATGAGAAACGTGCTACAGATGTGGTCCTGTCATCCCTTTACTTCTACATTCCTCTCTCAAGTAAGTAGTTGGTGAAATACATGCTGTACGATCTGAGTTACGAATGTTACGTGTAAATACATGAATACGTTTTTATAACTTTAGCAAGACTGCTAAGAGAGCGTAAGATATACGACACTGCTTTTTCTTGTACAAGAGTTCCTGTAATTGTATGTTGAAGACAAATTGATGTTTGCTCATTATTGCCCAGAATAGACGATACATTAGCCTTGTGGATGAAAACTTAAATTCAGGAATTTTTTCAATCAATCTTTACAGGCACTTATGTTTTGACTCCCTATTTACACAGACAGTAAATAGGTAAAATAATTGTTTTCGTGGAAAAGTAGCCTTTTTAAATTCAAGTAAAAGATGAATTATGGGCTCACTTACACAAAAAAGATTCGTCCAACTATATACACATTAAAATATTATATATTGATATATTATTGTTATATTAATATTAATAATAACAATATATTATTATTATATATTTTTATATTATTGAGATTTGTACATCGCGAGTTTTTACCAGATTAGAAATATAACATTTAAAGTATGAAAACGGAAATATTTTATATTGGAATCATCACGCAAGCGGCTTGTTTTCAAATCCATTTTCTGTCCGTTTAAAAGTACAATAATAGTACTAGATCAACTTTTATGTTCAGGACATTGTGGAAACGTAGAATGAATATTAACATGAAACTAACAATTCCAGGTGCTATAAGATTCAGTGGGCGAGGACTCACAGTAAGCTGGGCACTTTATACAACCTCTGGCGTTGTCTGACTTACCTTTATTATTAACCACGAAAATCCACGTTCCGTGTATATACAAATACATTGGACTGATAAAGTTGTCTTGTTTCTTCTTATACAAAGAGGAATTTTAAAACGTTCGTTTTAATTTTGTTAAAATAAAGAAATTAATTAGTAGAAAAATGAAAGCACGTTTCAAACGGAAATAAGAAATAGCCTGAGTAGTGAATCACACACGCTGGTTTTCAACTATGTAAAGACTCTTGATATAATAATAATAATAATGAATAACGCAATATTTAACAATAAACCTATGAGTGAGCACGATTTTACAACTATAAGATTTTTATGATTAAATACAATAATATGTAGTAGATTGTTCTGGTAAAAAAAAACACACAAAAAATCTCAGTAAAATAAAAAATGTACTATAACTAGCAACACATGAAATGATTAATGATAAGAACTGAGTGTCACAATTTGAATAGGTACCAAAAGTTGGATCAATTTACATGTGCCGCTGTAGGTAAGAAGGCTATTAAGGGGAATTCCTCGAGTGAAAAGTAAGTAAATTATAACGAAGCAGATTGCATATTGGTACAAACTAAAAGGAAAGAAATAAGAACGAATAATAAGAAGAACCAAGATTTTAACATTTTTCTATTATGTAATTGGCATCAAGTTGATAGTCAGAACTGCAGGATGCAAAACACACACACACACACACACACACACACACACACACACACACACACACACACACACACACACACACACACACACACACACACACGATCTTTTTTAGACCAGTTCAGAACAAAACAACCCATTTTATTTAGATTTTTGGTATTTATTTACAATACCGTGACCATGGAAAATGGACTTTTTTTCATGGGTTGGGCATTTATAGCCTAGTATTATTATCACAGGTGCATATAAACTGGGGGGAAAGAATATTATTGTATTATATTGATGCCTTTCGGGCATTATTGCGTTAAGGAGCAGTGGTATCACGTGATCTGGGATTCGACTTTTGCAAGCTCGAGTTAATTTTTCTTCCTAAAAGAGCAAGCAGTGCGCAGCACTGCGCAGCGGGCAGGCATCGTTGACAGGATTAACGTACTAGTCACTATAATTTCAGTAACTTATCACTTACCTTAATGTTCATTGCAGTACTTTCCACACCGAAAACTGAAGTCCAAAATTCGTTTACAACGAGTTCGTTGCCACACTTCCTATTACCACAACGCCTAGTCCAGTTATAAGCCCCGTGGTTTACATAAAATTGCAAAACTCCATACTCGTCTTTACGAATTGCTTCCACGTAAGATAACGAACATCCAACACAAAGGTGTGCCATTACCACTACTGAACTAGGAGGTTAAGAATAGACACGGAGGAACAAAATAGTTCAAAATGGCGTCCCTTCTTTAATTTAGAGAGCCGCGGATTAATACCAAACTGTCAAATATGGATAGTGTTGCCAGAGGTACTGTCAAAAACAGAGTTTTCAGAGAATTTAAAAAAATCGTAACTCCTTTGATTTTCGTTGCCGACGCATTTTTTCTTCACTATTGTTTTCAGGAAAAAAAAATGAACATACCTTTCCATGGTCACGGTATTGTAAATTGATACCAGATTTTTATCTTCTTACTAGGGTGTGTAGTGAGAACTAGGAAGGTACAGTATATGTTCTTTTCAAAGGTTAGAGGAAACATATCAATCCGAGATGAGAACTCGGTTATAACTCGTTAAAACCAATTAACGGTGAATTAAAAATACCCAAATTGTAGGCTACTGTTTTGCCCTTTAATTTTTTGTAAGATTGTTTTTCACACTTTAAATAAAAGATTTTTATCTTATAAAAACCATTAAAGTAACCCTTTTCAAATAATTATTTTGAAACTATTTTGCTTAAAATTGATTTAAATAACATTATTAAACATTTAAGACACATTTTGTTTAGTAATTTATAGAAAAAACAAAAATGTATTTCACAATATAATTGTCCAATTCTGCATCTTTTGTTATTTATTTACCTACGCACTGTTTTTCACCTATTCACCTCTGATCTACATAGGCATTCCAAAGGTTAACTTGAAGTGGTGGCTTCTTGTTCTACTCCATTTATTTGATAAATAACGAAAAACACAACAAATAACCTATCGCTGATGTCCGCTGTAATCTCGTCCATTGAATCACCATCATTCTCCGAGTGTAACTCATTATCACAGACCCTGATCAGTAATTTATTTGAGCTTATTATGTCAGTTGCACACTAAAACGTTTCAATATAACCATGCAATACAAATAGATCTATTGACACATTGGTGATAATTGTCTGCGTCGTATAAACAATAGGGAATTTAAGGGTTTACAGAGGAACTCAAGAAGGTGCTGAAATCTAGTGGGGAGTGCTAAAACTACGTTAACGGCGGTCACTAGTTGCGGTAGAACGTCTTTGCTAATACAACAACGAATAAAAGAGTACAATGAGACAAATAAGTCCAAATGTTATGACGAAGACAACATTTTGAAATATTACGTCAAATATATAAAAGGAGTCGTTTATTTGTTATTTTTGAGAGTGGAAAGTAGAGAAGAAAAATGCACGTTCAGTTACTACAAGTAAGAAGGTTTCTCTATCCTCCCTTACCATTCAAGCTCACCTTACCTCATTAAGTACAGTACGGATTCATCCCGACTCTGTTGCTTTTGCAGTTTCCTTACCTGCAGCACTCAACTGGTCCCCTTCAGCACACTTATTCTCGCTTTTATCGTAAAATATCTTTTCACTGAAAATGTTATCCACGTTGTAAAGAAACTTACAATGTGAGATTGGGAGATTTCTTGATAAAAGAGCACAGTTTCAAGAAAATTTCTAAGATGTTTCTTTCTGTTTACTTTCTACGAAGTAACACTATACCTAGTTCGAATCACACTTCATTCCTAAAGGAGGAACCTATCTACATTAAGCATTATTCTACCAGTCCTCGTGGTATTTGAGTTCTGGCCATTGTGAGGATCTTGTCAAACAGAATAAGAGGAAGAGTTGATACAGTACTAGGTCGATATTACAGATAAAAGAGGTGGTCACAGACGGGATTTCAACCTGCGCTATCTCTATCTAATTCATACCTAAAGTCCAACAATAGACCGCTCAGTTATTGGAACTCCTTGTCGATATTTTAACTTGTTAAAATTTACCTGTTACAGTAAAAGAGGTGGTCACAGACAGGATTTCAACCTGCGCTATCTCTAATTCATATCCAAAGTCCAACAATAGACCGCTCAGTTATTGGAACTCCTTGTCGATATTTTAACTTTCAGTGCATGCTACTTTTTTTACCTTTTTAAAGTGCTTCTGCGTCTGGTTGTGCATTGATTAATTATCATCGGAGCAAACCAAACAATGTAAATACACTGGTGGTTGTTAGCATTCTTACCAGCTTTTGAAATCAACTTGAGTCGATCCTTACACAGTAAGATTAAGGGTTGAACGGATCTATTTAATATTTTATTGCGACCTTTCAGTACTCAAAATTACTAAAATTCATGTTTCTATTTGGGTGGCAAATGTGTTCGGTATTAACAGATTTTATTTGTTTTCGATTTTGCGCAAAATAAGAAAAGAAGATGGAATTGTGTCTTAAACGTATGTCGTATTAATTTCCGTAGATGTAAATTTTCAAATTTGTAACTGTAGATGCACAGTTGAAGCCGAATTATAAAGTTTGAGTAAAACTCTGGCGATATGGAATTGCAGGTCATCATTACCTTGATATAATAACATCAGTATGAGTTCATTAAGTGAGATGATATAGTTTCAAACTCAACATTCTGTTGAGTTCACAGTTAGCAGTATACTTAAAAAAGTACAGTTAAATAATTATTTTCAATATACCAATTCATAGCCTACATTGTAACACATCACTCATATTATAACATAGAATTAGATTAAAATTTCTTACGGGAAACATGAAAGAAACAAAATCTTTTTAATTCGCATTTTTATTATAGCGCTCACAGTATTGGAGGTCTCTTTTCATTATTCACTATAAGGCGAGTCGCCTGTGTCCTAATTATTTTAAATTTAATACGGATTGTTTATAAAAAAAATGAATACCAGCACCTACATGAATCCCTTAAACTTGTATTAAAATAAACAAAATCGGGGCATGAATCAAAATCGAGAAATTTATTATTTTACAGCAATTTACTTGGTGAATAGAAACATTAATACTTTAGTTGGTTTGGCTTTTGTATTGACCATTTGCAGGTACTACCTGTAAGAGAAAATGTAATTTCTCAACTTAATTAATTTAGTAGAAAAATTAATTTAGTTACAACTTACTAACACATGGTATGTGGCCAGCAAAAATACAATTTATCATATCTACAAAACCACCAGAGTAGCCGGATAAAAAACGATAATTATACAAATATAATAGGCAGTCACTTTAACTAATTACCCATTTCCCATAGTTATCAGACAGTTTTAGTAATTTGTTTTTGTGTTTATGGGACTGTTGTGCATGCAATAGAAAACACACTATTGCACGCGACTGATAATTGCAAGCTTGGCTGTACAGCTTTATTATTTATCAATAATGTAAATATAATTAAAAATGTTAAATATCATGTTATACAATCATGTTACAAGAAATAATCTTCTATACTCAAGCGAAGTTTGAACAATATACAAGGTGTTTACTAAAGGTGTTCCAATATTGTAGTATTTCGTTCTAGACTTGAAAATGAACAAAAAACTTCATATGGAGGTATGTCCTAAAACTTCATAACACATAAATATACAAAATTTAAATACAAAAATATTGTCAACAAGTATACATGTATGTGTGATGAATTGTTGTTTCATCACACATACATTGCTTCATCATTCGTTCTTTAATTGCACTTGTCACCAGACTTATACTTTCTAATTGCCAATTAATTAGCTACCTCAGCGACTTGCCATGTACTTGCCTACATGATGAAACCTGTTTGACATTAATATACTTCTTTGTTCAGCTTTAAACTGATTAAAACCATCTATTTTTATATGCCTTCAGGAAGGCTACTAATCAGCTTGACGCCAGCCTGAAAATTGTAAAGCTTCAGAAGCTGCTAGTCTATGTTGCTGAACTCTGTAGTTTTTTCTGCTTCTAGTCCCATATTAGTGAATATCCCTGTCCTGTACCAAAGCATACTTTGATTTACAGTACAGGATCACTTCAAGTATATACAGTCAGTCAACTCCAGCAATCCAAGCCTCATAAAGGTATTCGGGCACGACTCTATAAAATTCAAATTTGTTATACTGATATTTATTTTGGGGTTGAAAAGCTCATTTGAATTTATTGAGGGCACAAATTCCTCAAACTATGATTCTATAGGGCAAGTGAGGGGATTATAGGTTGGCGATAAGACACTGAAAGGAGAAAAAATTATATGTTCGGAAGATCATAAACGGTGGAGAAAATAAATCTTGACCAAACATCTCCACTTTGTTATTCCAGACCAGCCCTGGGATTTCGAGAAATCTGTTCCCAACTCAATGTGAGATGTTATTTCTTATTAATCAGTCCTGGTTTACTTAAAAAAGAGAATATCTTTGAAATAATTAATATTTCCATTCTAAATTGATAAATTAACATTTTTACATAAACAAGAAACAATACCGGCATTAAAATTGATTCCTCATGGGACACCATAATATGCCATTTCAACTTTGCTTGAAACAGTGTTACCAATATTCACACACTGTTATGAGTCTGTCAGATACAACGAATCAAGCTATTTATGTAGCAGGCCTCAAACATCCCACCCTCTGACTGGTGAAAGTGTTTCATGATACACACAGTCGAAGGCTTTAGAGAGGCTAAGAAACATGCGGAACATGTGTTCTCCCTTCTCTAGTGGGAAGAAAACGATATGAATGAAATTGAAAATTCAATCAATAGTTGATTTGTTTTTTCTTGAATCCAACTGCTCCGGATTCAGATTCGTAAATCTGTAAAAAATCTATGAATTTTGAAATGAAAATTTTAATATCTTCCCAGAGATGTTAAGAAGATCCTAGAGATCCTCGTTAAGATCTGAATAGTAATAATTTAATCTAACTAAACGTTTCGTGTTAATTAGGCTGATAAACAAGTAACAAATTATATAGTAGCATGACACGAGACTGGCGAGGCCGATTCACATTCATCACTTGTTGGACTATGTGGAGCCGGCCCCTGGAGGCAACACTTTACAAATTATACCCAGTTGTCTAGTAGGTGGGGACTTTGATAAAGACCACAGTAATTCATTACTCCATTGTGTCCATAGTATTTCAAGCCTAATTCATTAAAAAATGAGTGATGGGTAAGTAAAGTATAATTGGTGAAAAATGTGTAACCTTGTTATAGTCTAAAAGAATGAGTGTTTTTAAACAATTGTAGTTTGTATTGATGACAAAAATGCTAAAATACTGGCAGTACTAACAAAATATCTCTGATTATGCCAAACAGTAAATCACAAGATCCATTCCACATTACTCCTAATGGATGTTTCCTGTGGATTCAGCGCAGCTCCGAACGAGTAGTTTCACGGAACGGTAAAACTCCAAAAGAACGTGGAATATATGTTTTTATTTGATTACATTTTTCGAATGAATTATACATTGAAAGAAGAGAACAAGGAAAGTATATGTATGTGGAAATTGTTATATATGTTTATTTGTTTTTGACTTATAATTTTTTTAAATCACTAAAGTAAAACTACCATTCTTACCATTCTATAAAGTGGCATGTAATTAAAGGCCAGTACTGTAAGTGCTCTCTTAATTCTCTATTAGCACTATACCCTCTCCACATATCGTTATCATCCATTCGAGCCTGCCGATCACAGATTCTTCCCCTAATAGGAGATTCCGATGAACCAATGATTGTCTGGAGATGTCTTCTTTCTTCTCCCTACATGATCCATAAGAAAAAGTGTAATACTGAGGCCGTAATTCTCCTACATACCGAGAGGACAAATTGTTGTTTCATTACTTGAGCAATCTTGAGCAAATTAGCTACGAATTATTAAAACTGGTGGAAAAATTGGTCAGATCAAAATTAACCTCTGTATATCCGCTCTACAAACTCCGTCTGATCAACATAACATCTAGTTTTCTTTATATTTTCTGTATATTATGACATATAACTGAGTCCAATACAATTACAACAGGGTATTAGTACGACATACCATGTTTCACGTAACAGGCTTCACTGAATCTGCTTGCAAAACTTCAAATTTATAGCTTATTTACTTCTTGGGATATCTTGTGGACAGGTAGACCAACATGCAAACAATCAGACAGAAACAGAAATTTTTACATCACTTCTGGCAGACAAAATGTTTCATATGCCATCATAGAACCCATTCTTGTCTATATCAAAATTAAGGTTTATTCTAAATTTAAGGTTACAGATGAAACATCCCTTGAAATATCTCGCCACACAATACATTCACATTTTTATTAAGTTAGGTTTCATAGCAATGTTAAAATAGTAAGTTTTAGTGAGATAAGTATAAGGTACTATAACTCAAGAGAGCTGAAATCAAATATTGCCTTTTATTTATAATATTGATTTGCACTCTATTATTTCTTGTATCCCTATGAATAAAAATGTAAGAGATTTAAATCTCATATAATTTGACTTAGTTTGTTTCGAACTTTATTTATTCTACTATTTTCTCGTTACCATCGTGGCTACCAATAAGACCAGTGTAAAAACATTCGCTAGCACTCAGCCAAATCCTATGAGTTGACATACACCATCATCGCACTCAGTATATTGCTCATATAAAAATGAAGCTTCATGCACACTTTTAAGTCTACAGGTCAGTTCGTTTTTATATATGGTGTGGACAGGTAGACAGATCCAGCCTTTTGAGTTATAGGCTTCGCTAACGCTCAGCCAATTACATATAAAACGAATGCTCTCTTACACTTAACCACAGAAAAAAATAAATATTGTGTGATATAATGAGTGTAAAAACCTTAAAATTAAGACCATCAATTGCTAATTAGTTTTATATGTACGGTAATTATCTATATATATATATATATATATATATATATATATATATATATATAAAAGAAAGTTGTGTTAGTTACACTATTTATAAGTCAAGAACGGCTGAACCGATCTGGATGAAAATTGGTAGGGAGGTAGCTAAGAACTGGGAGAAGGACATAGAATACTTTTTATCCCGTTCCCGATTCAGGATTTCGCCCCACTGGTCTCTAAAAGTTACAGAAATATCCGTAAGAAATGCATTGCAGCAAACATATGTTATTAAGTGAAAGAGCCTTTTCAAATTTAATCAGTTGTTCTTTGTAAACATATATAATGTGACAAAAGAAATATATGTTTATATCATTTAATTACTATTTTAAATTTCTTTACACCTATAGTTTGAAAGCATAGAGTAAGCTTAAGAGAAGCATCAAATTTTGTTTCAACTGTTTCTGCAATCACTGTTAATCATAGACTTTACTATCCAGATAATACAATTCATATTTGACGTAAAAATTCACCTTTAACTGCAATATTTATCTAATATAAACCATGCTCGTGTTTGATCAGAAGAGCAATGCAGATATCAAAATTATTATCTTACGTTGGCTACAAATATAAAGAATGTTATAAACCAACCTTATTTGTTTTTATTGACAGAAGTATGGTTCTCAAAACTCCGTGTGTACATATTCTCTCAATCGAGACAACAAAGCAAGCTCAATCATGGCATCGGAGATATAACTAATTTGATCCAGACGTGATACACGCTCAAAGCTTAAAATAAAAACCATACGCAATTTAGCTTAACATCTGAAGCTCATAATCATCAGACTGTAATAATATGTACCTAAAATTGCCTATTTTCGTTTCAAAATTACATAGAGTGCCATCATTTATTACATTGTATGTGCGCTAATGAATTCCGACTTTTTGACTCCTGTCCACGATGGTCTAATATAGTTCAATTGTATAAAAAATCATGGAATATTGGAGAAAAATTCCAGTTATTTCACAGGTGCATATTGAGACTGTTTCAAAATTTAAATCTTAAATAGATCATGAGCTTGGAGTATCTTTCAGTGACTATCATTTATCTCAGAAGGGTAATAACGATATTCAAAAGAAATATGCCTCCTATGTCCCAATTTTTCTGTAGGAAATCGTGTGCGGAGCCGTGGGTATTTGGTTGTAATTGGTATTTTATTGAAAATGATTGAGTTTTCGTTATGAATGAGTTTTCGTTATAAAATACTACGAATTTATTGACGAACTAGCTGTTACCCGCAGCCAATTGCGCATAATTGCTTTTACTAAGTAATATAAGGACTTCAGTTCTTAAGATTTGCGTGCGAAGCCGTGGGTAACAGCTAGTTTTATATAAGAATCGACGATCTGTCACAGTTTAAAGAGACCTTCTCAGTAAATGTGACACATTTATGTAATAGTTCACATAACAATAAAAGTGGAACTGTTGGTAGATGTACAATATGGGGAGCGGCTTTCCTTCCGTCACCAGCAAGTTCCGGTCGCCACAGCACTTCCGTTATTGCTATATCCATCAGAGAGAGTACTTCATTGCTTGTCTGTCAACAAATATTATCATGCTTTTTATTATTAGAGTAAACAAAAACATATCATTTAAAGAAGTATGAGTAATAAAATGATGCACATAAATAAATGTCATTAATAAGTAAAACTGCAATATGGCGGCTCCCTTGAGCCATCAACTTGTCCTTGTATACCGTTATTGTTCATTCATTACAGAATGTACTATTTCTTTGATTTGTACACATATGTAAGGTAATTTATACTATTCAGCGTAGTTTCCAAAGTATTAATGAAATTTATATTTTGCTTTCTCTGCAGTACACAATAACAATAGAAGAATGTATTGTTATAGTAAGTAGGAAGTTCCACTTTAAACTTAACTATACAAACGGAATGGTTTTGATTTAAGTTTTCACCCGGTTGGTCTTTGTATATGCCCGAATGTTTATATGTAAAAAATTCCTAAAAAAATAGCAAAAGTTATATTTTATATATAAACATAACCCTATACTTTTAACTTACGGTTTACCTCCCCGTTGATTTTGACGATCACAACTAAGATTTTATGAGTTATTCATTGAGAAATAAAAACTAATATGTCATATATCTGTTTTTTTCTTAAGAGATATAAATATGGTGTATAGAATATTATATATTTTTTCTATACCCTATGGATAGAATGCGTGAGAAAAGCCAGTTAAAACTTCTTATATGTATGAATCGTTTATATTCATAGTGTTTTAAACTACGATATTTCCATAACAGGGACAATATTTCACCCCACATTACGAAGCTATGTGGTTTTTAAAATGAGAAATTTGACAAAACGTGTTTTGTTTTTTGATAATTTTATTGAATTTTATATTGTAAGATCCATCCTAAAATGAATAATATTTATGTTTTTGATTTAAGTGTATCTTAAGTATCATAGATTATTTTGTTGATGGAGTATCATATACTGCAACACTCAGTTTAAGGACCTCTTACAGTGCCGTAACAGGACATAGCCATGTTAATATTGAGCGCCCGCTGTGCATTGTCCCTGGGGCGTGTTTCCTCTAAATAGAGTGTGCTTTGCAGTATCTTTGACATTCACATACGATAGCAGCATGGCTGCATATGAACTTGAATTGTGTGTACGCTTTAGTACCGTATTCGGTTTGCAATCTTTGTATAGTAGGCTATGCTAGGTTATTACATATTTCTATACAATAACTATATATCCTAGCTTATTTTCGTCTTTAACATAGATCTCTACAAATTAGTGAGGCATTAATTACTATTCATGAACATTGTACATTTAATTTGAATTTGAAACCTTATTTAATAATGTTTATTATACGATATGTATTATGAAGTCATTAATATTATTTTATAAACATTAATAAAACTTTACATCAAATATAACTTAAAAGTATAGAAACATTTCTTATTCTTCTATACTTAGAGATAAATCTCCTGATTTTCTACTGATCTTTTTAGAGTTAAAATCAAAAATAGGTTTTTTTTTAACTTCACGATGTTAACTAAAGATACACTACGCACCTCGCCTAACACTGAACTGTTACTCTAATTATATTGTCTTATAAATAATGCACTAAATAGGACAGTGTCTGTCTCTACACAAATTATAGCAAAACGCTGTGAACTCAATAAAAACTAAAGGTATTGTTATTCACATAAAATGTTTTAATATCAGTAAATTACACAATTACAAATGATCTGTTATTTATATATACAATTATTTATTATAATATATTATTTATCCTTACATAACGGTAATACAATTCTTGTTGACAAAACGCCTTGAATGTTGAATATTACATATAATGCAATAAAACTGCCATTGACAAAACATTTAATGGATTTTATAAATACTATATTCTCATTTTCAGGGATGAATGACTTAGCTTAAAATTAATATAAGATAACACAAAAGTACTGTTGAGGTAAACAGAACCAGTAAATAAAAACTAAAAGTTAATTTAATTAAGTTAAGGAAAAGATATTTAATTTCAATAGAGTTTAATAGTGTAAAAGTGATCTGAAATTCCTTAAAACACTTTTTGAATTTAATTATTGTAATTAGATGCTTACCTTCCATTAAAAGCTACTTCTCACAATATTTGGGGTAAATTTTGAACTTATTTATTTTATTCGTCTCTTTGGATTGATTTTCTTCCTTCCGTTCTATCAATATTTGATTAATTTAAAACCAAATAATATTACAACATATTATGAATATAAATTCTTTCAATATTAAAAAAAGGCGCGCGCGCGCGCGCGCGCGCGCGCGCACACACACACACACACACACACACACACACACACACACATATGATTTTAATATTGATTGGAGTCTTGTTGTTTATGGTATTCGGTTAAATGATTCCTGTTTTGGTTATGTTTTTAGTTTTTTGTTTTGAGTTCTATTTTTTGTTTCATTAAATTAGTGTATTTCGGATGAAGGGTTCTGAAAACTCGAACATATGAAATATATAACATGTGACTTCTACACCTCCACAAAAATAGTCTCATATCCATTGAAATTTAATATACCACATATTATAAAATTTTGTAATACTAATTTCATATTTTTGATGCAAATATTCATATTAGAAATGGTATAAAATCAATTTTGCCCTTATAAAATTAAAAATTGAAACCTCAAACGTATTCTATAAAGATTTAGGTTACACAAGATATCCTACACTTTATCTTTGCTTGTTAGATACAACGATGTGATATTTAACATTGGCTCATCTACCAAGGCATTAAGGAAAATTGAGTTCGTGCCAATGTGACCCAAGCATGGGATACAGCTTCCGTTATAGGCAGAACGAAACATTGCAATTGGCCATAAATGTCTACACTTGTAACAAAAAGATCGTATTGTGGGATATAGTTTGAGCTATGATATATCCCTAATTACAGATAACGTTGTTCATAGGTGAAACTAAACAACAAAATTCTTCTAAATCTATCGTCTATTTCGCTTCATTAGCGTGTCCAATTGCTTTAAAAGTTTTGATGGAAATCCCAAAATTTGTATATTTATGTATAAAAAAACTTATAAAAATGTGGTATGGGTCTATAACTGTGTAATACAATACACAGTACAATATACAATAATGGGTACAATACTGATCAATTAAAGACAAGTGTCAATAAATGAGAGTTTAATGAAATACTCAATGTATTTCACTCAAAATGTACCAGTGATAAACACGCAACCCTGTCGTGTCAGGTGAGCGTTAAATGTCGAGTATTATAACCAACCACTACTCAACGGTGGAAATGTACTCGGTTTCAAAAAAAGTTTTTTTTTCATAAAATGGGAAATCCATCTTTTTTACTCAAATCTATGGATTCATTCATATATATATATATATATATATATATATATATATATATATTTATGTAAAAAACGAAGTTTTTCCGGTTCACTGCGTCCTATTGGCCATACAGATGGAGTGCAATTTATTGTATATCACTACCATATGTCATATAGAATGTGATTTCCAACCCGTTAAATTGTTAGGAATGCAATATTGATGATGGGTATATTGATAGAGTAGCTGTTAATCAAATGTTTCTGCTAGAGCTCCAGACGTGTCTATCCCGTTTGACTCAATTGGCGCTTATTGAATGTTAAGTTTTAAATAACACGTTTTTCATAAACCTTCTGGTTTAAATTTGGCCCAAGCCCATGAAACCATAAAACGTCCATAGTAGTTGTACGTTGTATGGAGTTTACACGAAGTGCTCAGAAGGTAATCCTTCACGAGCCATGGTCAAAGTGAATTTCACAAATTGCCCATTCCAATTTAATAAATTATTGTTAAATCCTTTCATAAGCCTTGAGCTCTTGTCATCTTTGGTTGAACACAATAATTAATTCTCCTTTTTCACTTAATCCATACCCCAACCTAGGATGTTTGAATGAAATGAAATGAAAAATACCTTTATTGAAGAGGCCGAGTTAGGGCTATCAAGCCCTCTCTACCACTCAACCCCATTAGCATTAGTACGATACAATTACGGTAAATTATTAACTTATATTTTAATTATAAAATAACAAAATTGCGTAACTCCTTCACTGCTGGTCTATATTGTGTTCTTGTCTTGTCTGGAGGCTACTTCGCACTAGTGCGTCTGCCGCAGTCAACGTGCTAACCTATACAAAATTAAACGAACTTAAAATAAAAAAAACTATATGTTGAAATAAATTATATATATATTTATGTAAAAAACGA
Source organism: Homalodisca vitripennis (assembly GCF_021130785.1). Lineage (NCBI taxonomy): Eukaryota > Metazoa > Arthropoda > Insecta > Hemiptera > Cicadellidae > Homalodisca > Homalodisca vitripennis. The sequence goes on from NC_060207.1 coordinate 137,849,895, forward strand.
AGTTTTTCCGGTTCACTGCGTCCTATTGGCCATACAGATGAAGTGCAATTTATTGTATATCACTACCATATGTTATATAGAATGTGATTTCCAACCCGTTAAATTATTAGGAATGCAATATTGATGATGGGTATATTGATAGTAGTTTACACAAAAAGAACATTAGGCCAATTTTATATGAAAAGGGGAAATTTAGTGAATTACAATAATTGACAGCTTTTAGAATTGACATAATTAATTTGCCTATTAGAAATTCGTTAAGGAATATTTTATGACTAGAACGTTACTTTAAAAAAAACAATTACAATTCATATTCTTTAAATATATTACTGATATTATAGTTGTGTAGAAAGTAATAGGTACTCTAGTTTAATTATAAAAGTAAAATGATATAAAATGTTACTATAAACACCTTTTATTATATACGTCATACCACGATTTGCGTAAAAAGCTTTGCTAAGGTTGCACGCAAAATATCAATGGTATTCCTCATTTCATTCTCGAGATATCTTGCAGGTACGTACACAGACAAAACATCATATAGAAAAACATTGTTACATCCCTTCGGCAGGCAAAAAAGAAATTGAATCAGTTCTAATTATTACAAATGACGCTTAGCCAAATTTAATGGTCGGACATGCACTATGAGAAAACTAATTTTTGTCTATGTAGAAATGAAATTTCACACATTTATTGCCTGCAGATAACCTTTGTAGAGACACCTTGCCACCTGATACATTCACATTTTTTCATTGAGAAAGGTTTCATTGCAGTGTTTAAATAATAAAAGTTCCGGTTAAGCAAGTAGGGTATTACAAATAAATAAGAGTGCTCTGGAATCTGATCGTTTTCATCAAACTTTAACATTGATTTTCACTACTTTATTTCGTTTTTTTTTTTTTTTCCTTTGGGATATTGGGGTGGATTCCTAGATCCTCACACGTCAACCTGAGCTTATTGTGTGCCCCTTTGATGTTAGAGGGGTAAGCCTATCTTCGTGCCCTTAATTAGGCTAAGAAGCTTTTCCCCGATACTAGCATCTGGTTCGTCGCCTGGTTGTTTATCACCGAAAAGAGCCCTTCTCCTTGCTCCCAGTCTCTCACAGTCCAGTATTATGTGTTTTGCAGTCTCTTCAGACTTATTGCAGAGTCTACACTCCGAGTCCTCATTTCGTAAACCTAGAGTGTTTAGGTGTTTCCTGAAGTGGCCGTGTCCAGTGATCAAGGCAATCACTTGCTTAACCCGATCCCTCCCCAGCCCCATCAGCCATCTGGTGAATCCGGAGCTAGAATCGGCAAGCAGTCTTTTGCCGAGTGCTTGTCCTTGGTGACTCTGCCACCGCAAGCGGTGTGTCTTCCTGGACCATTTGTTTATACTTTGATAAGCGGCTGACTTGCTTATACCACAACTCGGTTCTGGACCGGTGTATGGCATGCTTGCTCCGCTTTTGGCAAGCCTGTCGGCGCATTCGTTGCCACCTATGCCTGTGTGGCCCGGTACCCAACCAAGACGCACACAGTTGCGTGATCCAAGCTTGCAGAGAGTGTTAAAGCACTCCCACACACAAGCTTGGATGAAATGCTGTTGGATTCAAGAGCTTTAAGAGCTGCCTGACTGTCTGACATTATACAGATGTTCATTTCCTGGTACCTTCTGGTGAGGCCTAGGTTGGCACAGGCTAGGATACCATAGATTTCGGCTTGAAATATGGAGCAGTTCCGACCCAAACTGCCGCTAAGGGCAGTTCTAGGGGATTGACTAAACACTCCATATCCAGTTCTACCCTTAATAAGCGAGCCATCCGTGTACCAGACAAAGCTCTTTCTTATTGTTGGGATGTTATCTTGCGATTTCCACTCATCTCTGGAGTAGAAGTCAACAGAGAATGGCTTATTGAATACGAACTCCGTTCTCATTGTGTCGGAGACCATTTCGAGAATAGCGCTTGGGTTTACAGCTTCAGTGATGGCGCCATGGCTCGCGTTAGACGCGCCATTCCTCCACAAGCCAGCAACCATCAGCCGATAAGCTGACTTACGCGCTTCAGCTTTTATATGAACATCAAGAGGTAGAAGTCCTAAAGCCACCTCGAGGGTCGCTGAGGGACTGCTCCTGAATGCTCCGGTTACAAAGATTGTGCCAAGCCTTTGTAAGCTTTCAAGCTTGGCTTTGGCAGTTACCTGATTCACCTTTGTCCACCAGACTAATGAACCATAAGTGATTTGAGGCCTTACAACTGCTTTGTAAAGCCATAGTGCTATATGGGGTTTTACGCCCCATGAGACTTTATTTCGTACTTTTACTGTATGAATAATCTAATGTCTTATTATGTCACAAGTAAAAAACTGATGTGTTTATACTCAGTTTATTTACATATTTATTAATTAATTCTACTAATTTCTAGTTGCTGTCATGGTTACCCATATGACCATTGTAGAAATATTTGTTTAACGCTTAGCCAAATCTCATGGAGTGACATGGAAACTCATCTATGTAGTAATGAAGCTTACTGCAAAATTTAAAATCTAAAGGTGAAAGTCAGATACCGTTTTTGAGATATCGTGTGGACAGACAGACATACATACATTTTACAAGAGATATATAAATAAATAAAAAGGTGAGGAAACTATCCACAGTGTTAGGTTGGTAGATAAAGCCTACACTGGCATTATACAAAACACTTGAAAAGAGAACAAAGCCAGAATTATTCAAACTAATTCACCAAAAATATTTAAAGTAGAAACTCTCGAGCGTTTGGAAAACAATAATAAGGAAGCGAGGTGATACGAAAATAATACAAATTTTCTACCCTCATAGGCGACAGACTTCGTTAACGCTCAGACAATAAAGAATGCTATCCCACATAAGTTGTGTCTCAATATGGGGAATAATTATAAAGATACCACACAAATGTTTTGAATAATGTAATAACATTCAATCACCAAACCATTCAAATATCTAGCTAGCATTTATAGGCATCATTAAACATGTTCTCATGTAGGGTAATCGAGCGAGAAAACGTTCTTAAATGTTTCAAATGCCTTATAGGTAACGTGAACAATTTTAAAGGCTTTTAAATACTTGGCTTTGTTTGACGTGTATAAGTGAAGACAAGGAAACAGACAAGTAGCGACAGAAGCAGTAAAAGTAGCTGCGGCAGTTGCCGTAATCGCCGTTCCGGTAGACACGCTCAGTCTACTGAATTGTGTCCGGGGATCGCACATTTACTTTTATGTTGAGATACTGACTTGGCTTCCGACTTCCACTAATCACTCCTCGCGTTATATTTGTTGTAATAATTCCTTTCATGTCTTATTTCTCAATATATATTAGAATATTACAAGTCAATATTACAACTTATTGAATTGTAAAGTGACATATACTAAATCCACACATCCAAATCAGTAAATTTGTTCATAGTTCATTTGATAAAGTTTGTCTGTAAATTTGACGGTAACAAAAATTATTATCACTCAAGCTTTGTATCAACTGTTAAATTGTTCATTGCCTAAGTGGAGGGGAACAGCTGATTACATTCAAACAACAGGAGGCTAAACAGTTTCTTATATTTTATTTATATTAAATGCGTATAAATTAAAATGTTGACGGTAATTAGTGGCTCTGGAATTATTTAACGCGTCCATTATCAAGCCATTCAAATAATATTGTGTTGGATGTACAAGTGAGTAAGGCACATGCACGTTATTTTCCAAACCTCACTCTAAGTAACGAACAAATAAATCAAGAGTTAACACGTGCCTGCTTATTCGCGCAATCTTTGAGTGACTTATGTACTTCATAGTAACCACGACAACCTCTCAAGTTATATGTGGATGAGGTAAATTGTTACGGACTTGTTAAACGCAGGACAGTGGATAGAGCCCCGCTGACAGCATATGTATAATTTTTGAAACAAAGAATGTTATTTATTTTAAGTCCAAGATTGTTTTGGATGTGTTTAAAACAGTTCAAGAATTTTAACTCATTTTCAGTTTGTTCTTATTTTAAAGTATTTTTTAATCTATTTAAACACTAGAGCAGATTAAGATTGCATTTAAATCCAGAACTATTATTTATTTATTGTTATATTAAAAAGAAATCAATTTGTTGATTGAACAATCTAAGAATAACAAACCTCTTATCCACTACAAATACAGCTACTACCTTGTAATTTGGAAATGAGAATTAATTATAAGAGTGTTGAGAATCCCAAAAGTCGACCGTTTTTACAATTGTGTGACTCCATCTAAAGACAATCTTTATGAAAATGTTTAGCGTACATTTTCCTTCTGATAGCGCGTAATCATTCACCACGTGGTAAATAAACGCCATAGTTCTGTAAAATTTAGTGGTGTAATACAGGATATATTCTGTATTCTTGACGTGTTAATGCCCAGCTCTGGTATAATCTATGATAGAATAATCGTAAAAATAGATATGTTTTAAAAAACTAGGTCAAATCATCGTATTGACAAAAAATACAACTCAAGTTTTTCAGAAATTTGATTTAATTAGAGTTAATATGACAAGAGTAAATAGAAAAGAGATATTTTTACTTTAAATGAAACTCATTTGTATAACTGGAAAAACAAAACGTCAAGAAGAAACAATGGCTCTGACAATAGTCAACTTCGGAGCTGATGAAAACCGGACTGCTCATTGTATGTCACTGGGAACTTATTGTTGTTTTATTTCGAGATTTAAAAACTTATTCTGAAAGCCTGGTAATAAACACTAATCATGATATATGGCGTAGTGAAAAGGAATGAAAAGGAAATACAAGTTTATATTTCAAATGTCGAGAACAAAATGTCTGCATAGAATCGAAAGTAAACCTTTATACTATAAGCGTATGAGTAAACCTCATTACAATTGACAGTATTTGTTTGATGTAAGTTTCTTCTTCCGATGTAAGGGATAAAATTTAAAATTCTTACTACTATGTTCATTTCAAATTTCTACATAATCGTTTATAATAAGCTTGATATAATTTTTGATGTTTTCGGACTGTATTCTAGAAAATAATGAGTCGTTGAAGCCCCTGTTTTTTCTGAAGTCACAGTAAACATATACACTATATCAAGGGACCAACCAGTTTGGATTACTTTACGTGCAAACGTTCACAGCTTTGTTCATTAAAGTGAACTTTATAATAACATTTAAATAGTATTTCCAGTTCATTACATAGTTTAAATTGATCACTGGTAAAATCTGTAATAAAAACTAGATAGTAACTTTGTCTTTGCAGCCTTCACGGTACTACTGATCAAGCGCTATGTACTTAATGTTTTTTAATTTTATAATTAATTTAAATATAAATAAATGTTTCTGTATCTTAAACTTCAGCTGAAAATTTCATATAGAATTTGGATTGTGCTTCATGAATATTATAATTATTGTTTCAAATTATAAAATGATTTACCCGAAGAGCCGGTGACGTCATTGGAGGAAGTAGGTCTAGGCTTAACTGGTTTTGGAGTTGAAAAATCACGAACTTTTCTATTCATGGTACACTATTTCTTAAATCTGCTGATATATGGACATTTTAAATTTGGAATGGAACCAAAAATAGTAATAAACACCAATAACTAACCGCTCAAGTAATTACTTAGTTCATTTACCACAAAAAAATTCGGCATCTAACATCATAAACATTACTGAGCATAAAAACAATAATAAAAACAATTTAGGTTCAATAATGGTTTAGACAAAAAAAATTAATCTATTCTATGAAATCTGTGTACCAGAATATGCAAGACCAATTATTTACCATTTCAAGCTTTAGAAAACTGCAAATTGAAAAGAATCATTTGTGACTGAAGAGTTTCTATTAACTGAGAAAGGCCAAGGATATGATTAAGTAGAAATTATAACCTAAACCTTTCCTCAAATGCTGTTTGACTTTACTGTGAAATGTTATGGAACTTTCCATATAAATTCTCTAGCGACAAGCTTTTATTACAGTAGTCTTCTTCATGTAAGTATACTGCCGTCATTACGGTGATGTCGTTAGGTAAGTACTGTTTTGTGAATGCAAACATCCGTTAGACCACCTTTTATAACGTCACTGCAGTTTAATATTTTCTTCTGTAAAACTTAAAAACTTCTGTTGTAAAACGTCTTAAGTAAAAACAAAGAGTTCCATTACCTTAATCTCAATACATAAATGTTAATTTAATACAATATAGATGATTCATCAAACTGTACTGTGTACTGCTTCTTTAAACTATAGTCCAGAATAACTTGTGGAGGAAAAGTAATTAACTGCATTTTTATTTTAAATCTATCTCATAGTTACGTTTAAACCACTACCTTGTGTATCCGCTGCAGGTGTTTTTATTTTATGCCATGTCAAGAAGGAATTCTCAAAACTCGGATTGTGTTTGCGGAAATTACTGACCAATTTTAATAAAGTTTTAATTTTTTTTTGTCAGACCACCTCAAGAGATTTAAGGTGACGTTTTTATATTTCACACTTTTCTTGTCTTCAAGCACCACGAGGTCCACAATTATTATGTATTTTTCGCAGATATTTTATAACTCTTTAGTTTAACGTAGTGTTTAGGCTAATAAATGTATGACAGTATCCGATAACCTTCAAACATCTCATATTACTAACTTTTAAATAACTTGTTATTCGTAGATATTAATGAATCAGTATATGTGCATTGTACGTTTATGGACGATGACGTAATATAACAGCCACATTCTATCGACCGTGGATTCTTCGTATTCCGAAATGCCCAAAATGTTGTTCTCTTTCTCTATGAAAAGATAATACCATTATATGGAACTATAGTATTATTTGCTTTCGCTATGTTACTATTTTTATTGAAGAATAGTTTCAAACCTTAAACACTTTCAATAAAACTTTGTGAATAAACTTTTCTGACGGCTATAGTAATGCATTGATAGTACAGGTTATTATTTGGTCAGGGCTTAGTGTTTGAGCCTGGATTGAAAACTACTGGAGGTCCACAAAACTATACTTACAGGCAACTTAATTATAATTTTAACGTGTATTGTATACATGGCCAATAGAATAGCTGTTTTTGTAATAGTTGTAAAACGAAGAAAGAAAGAAGTTATAGTTATTCAATTTGGTTGGAAAGCTTATTTACACCCAGTAACAATGAGAGGCATTGATTGCTACCGCACACAAGATTATTATTGAGACATGAAATGGTTGGTCGCTTCTCCATACATCAGCCGGTAACAGCAGCTGTCAGAGAGACTTGTGATGTATGACATTATCGTCATTGTATTGTGCCATATAACACCTGCATACCTTCATTTATATGTAATATATTATTTTGTTATTCGATGAAGAAATGTGAGATAAATAGTTTATATGTGTTTATGTGTAACATTAGCCTAATGCATTTAATGTATAACTAGATCGATTAACATCCCTTAAAGTAAATATTTAAAGTCGTCCTGGAAAAATACTACAGGACTCCAAATTTTTCTTAAAATGTATTGAAATTTTTTGAAATAACATTTTAAGATTTATTTCTATTTATTTTAAAAATAACTTTTGAATTATACATCTAAATAACTATCCAAGCATCTACATTTAAAATAATTAAGGATTTTTATTGTTAGATAAATGATATTAATGGACGATAATAGCTTTAAAAATGTTTAACACATATTGTCATATAAGGACAAGGCACCAATCATTTTGTTACAAGTGGTTGAACTCGGGAGCGAAGTACCCTAAATGTGGTGACAAAGATTTCACTATGTAACTTTGTTGTCACTGAGACGATTGCACTCGCGTGTAAGAAATTAAAAAAAGAAATATATTATATATTTCAGTTAACAAAGTTTGAAATAGTTTAAAAATATATTGTATACATTTTCTCCATAGTATGATCCTTTCAGAGAGACTCCTGTTACTCAAGGAATTGGATTTGTCTTTGTGGGAGATTATTATCAAGAGTAATTTTCTTGTACAAATACTAATATATTATTACTCATGACGATCAGGAGAAGAGTCCTGCGATTTTCCGGAAACGTTTCCAAAATAAGTAATTTGTTTATAATACATATAGAAATTAGCGTAATTTATGCGGTCGTATACCGACGGTAAGGTGAACAATAGTGTACAGCGCGGGTGCAAGGAACGAGCGTGCGGATACTTTACACTCTTATATCTCGCCCAAAACTGAGTTCAAAATTTAAAATGCTATAGTTTCAGGTAAAAAAACTCAATTACTTATCTTTTCCATTGGCAACGATATTCTTGGCCTCTGTGCCGTGTGTTATATCTTTATTAAAACGAAATAGTCTCAATTGCCTATATATTTAAATGGAAAACGTTGAGGGATTTTTAAGTAGTACAATTTTGAATATTAAATAAATGTATGTACAGGTCCAGTTTTATTAAAACGTATAAAAAATATTGCAACTTATTAGAAAAAAATTCCGAGATAGCTTTTGTGTTTGTATTTATTCAACACGTATTACGCTAATGAATATATGATCATTTCAAATTGATGCGTAAAGGAATGATAATAAATTCATTTTTCTACTTAGAAACAAAACCAGAACTTTGTGGAGTATACATGAGTACCACCGTAGGTTCTGCGTTTTACTTGTTTAAAACTTTGACACTATGGATTTGGTAGGCAAGAGGACTGCTAGTAATGATAAAATTAGGAATTGGTAGTGTGGACACATTTTAATCCTAATTGATTTTTTTTTATAACAAGTTTTGATGAACACAGCATTAGACACATTTAGGCTATAAAATTTGTTGTAAAGAAAGTTTTAATAATAACTATGAGTCACATTATTTAGGAACGACACTGAAAATACTTTTTAATTCTATATCAATAGTTATATGTGATAGTACATTTTATAAGGAATGATACATTTTTTTCGCTATTTGCTGCATGGAAACACAATACAAATACATTCAACAGATATTTTGGTTTGATATCGAACCATATAATTTATGTGGTGGTATATCCAATATTGAACAGCATAAATATCAAATATAAAATCAGATACATACTGTAATTTATAAAAAAAGCGTATATGGTGTTAATAATATATATATATTATTAACACCAAAATCATTCTATAACAGTAAACGATTTAGACAACGAAGAAACATAAATAATTTAGAATATTATATATCTACGACGAGAGTCTTTATAAGAAATGCGCGTAAACAAATAAATAAACGAGATGTGATCTCCATAGAATGTTACTTAGTGTCAAATTCCTTTGACATTCAAGACTCGCTTTTCTTCTTCATTTCCAAATCAATTTCCAATTCTATACTAAAGGGCATTGATGAAAGGTACACCACAATATGTACCTTTAGTTTAAGTATTTTTGTGTCATAATTATTAGCCTCCTGAAGCACTTGCATGTAATTTGTATTGCTTATATTAAATTCAGTCCTAGTTTACACCAATAAAAAATTTTTTGGTTAGCTTAACTAATAGTAAAAATTTGCTATATATTTTTGGCGTGATTGTAGACTTGTGTTTCTACGTGTTATGTATTTACTGAAATTAACTTTAGATTTGTGTGAATTAAAGTGTTCACTAGATTTCCACAAGATGTCTTTTAATTAATAATAACAACAAAAGAGTTTTATTATTAATAATTTCATACAATACCAAGACTTAATTATTTATCGTTAGGATGCCAAAGGCAAGATTGTACCTATTATAAATATCTGCTCATTCAATAAGCTGAATACAATTGCTAAGCTTAAAAAACCATAAGTATGTTAGTAATTAGGTTTTTTCAGTTAATTCTCGTATGAGACCATAAAAAACACGATTGATATATGTTGGTATGTATATTTATTAATATGAATGTTTCAATTGGAAGTTTTTCTATATTTTGCTGTATTACGGATTATCATAGTTTTCTACAAGTTAAATACGTATATACATATTTAACAATTTTAACGTATTTACGTATATATTAAATATTTAACCAATATTGTTATAATATTTTATTTGGTCTTGTAATAAATATAAATTTAATCGTGAAATATACCGTCTCAAGAATTACTTTACAAAGCGGCGCACAAATAAAAGCTATACCACTAACTACACTTTTATATCCAGCCATCTGCGTTGCAACGTATTGGGATGCTGCGGTTATGTTGTAACTGTGTGTGTGTGTGTGTGTCTGTGTTTTATATTTTACTCCATCACCAGAAGACTACTGGACCGATTGTACTAACATTTTACATATATATGCCTATTGCTATTTCGAAAATCCCTAAATATGAATACGATGGGTTCCTACACCTAACATATTAAACTATTTAAAATTTCAACATGCTCTATGTCATTAAGACGATTATGGATTCATATTTATGTTAATAATTATTTCAGAATTATATAGACGGTAATGACGATGACTAACTATAAATAGTCCACATTTTAACACATTAATTGTTTTAAAATGAATTAATAATTAATGAAAAATGTATATAATAGTGTTGACATAACAATAAAAGTGGAACTGTTGGTAAATGTACAATATGGCGGGGAGCTTGCCTTCCGTCACCTAGTTCTGGTCGCTACAGCACTTCCCTTATTACTTTGCCTACTATGGAGAATACTTCATAGTTTGTAAACAAATACCCAAATACAATGTCATTATTTTTTGAAAATTGACAGGTAATATTAATGATTTTAAATAGGTATGCACGAAAAAATACAGAAAAGAATTAATTATACTAATATATACAGCTGCAATATATCGCCAGCTTCCTTTGCTTCATCAGAATACGCGTATTTTACTCATTCGTAGAAAAATTAAGCTATTGTTATTATTTGGAGCGTTTACGATATTCATTTATATAATTCACATTTTAATTTCCCTTCTATACATTTAATAAGCACAATAATCATAAATAGAATGTTTAATTTCAGACTTTCCGCGTCAAAAAGTGGATTTGAAAAATTCAATCGTAACAGTTGTATTGTATTTCAAATAACTTTATGTTCATGAATGCTCGGATTCGGTCTTTATCTAAAAGTTTTCTAAGGGGTTATTGGGATAAAAATATCTGTTTGATAACAACTAAGATTAAAAGTTTTATTGAACTTTCCTCTGCATGTACTCGTATGTATGTCATATATCAATTAGAAGCAGAAAAGATGGCGACTCGCTTCTGTGAAGGATTTGTACTTAAATAATAAAGATTAAACTTTGTTTTATGTTATTAAATGCACGTAAAATCGTGATAGTGATTTTGTGAAACATATAGTATTGTTATATGGTTGACTTGTTAACCTAATTAATGTATATTACCAATCTTAGATTGATACCAATGTTAACGTTGTTATTTTCTTATTCACTGATTATATAAGCTCAGTCTTTTCTTCTAACTTACTCAATTTCATATAAAACACGCAGTCAGTATTTTGAGCACCGGGTGAAGCAGTACTTAATGAAAGCCCCAGCATTTATGTCTCTACTTTCCGGTTTATCATGTCGATCCAGAACTACTTTACTAAATTAGTCATAGTTTCCATAGGCGTATCTATGATGACATAATGGGGGGATGAGGGAGTTACCACTACCGGAAATTCTGGAAATTTTCCATGCATCCCAGTCAAAATACGACCCGGGAAACTCCTCCGGAATACGATAAAATGCTATAATATTAACAATTTTAAGTTTGAAAGAGTTGAAAGCCTTCTAAGAGCATATTATTTTTATTTAATACCCCAAAAAATAGCTATAACTTAAATCAAAATATTTGGAAACCTCCTGACAATACATTAAAATAAGCAAACAGCTTTATTTTTAAGGGCTTAAAACTGCTGTATCTAGTCAAATCCTCTACATTTTACCTTGAATTCACACAATATAAATTGGGCTTTCTCGTATGTATTTTGCTTCCCAATGGGAATTTACTTTTACTATTTAAATAATATGTATTGTATGTTTAAATGTTTATTTCAAACCGTGCCATCTATGATAAATAGGTACTAGCATTTAAACCCGTATATATTTTCATAGAGAATATATTTAATGTACATACAACTACACAATTAATCGTGACACGAAATTCCTGCTTTTATAACAGTTGAGTGGTTGACATTCACGCACAGACGTATCAGACGATCGGTGTGTCTTGGTGTTAAACAATAAAATATATATTTAAAATACATGTCTTCTAGATGAATATGTTTCATAGCACAATGTTTTGTTACTTTGGTTGTTAATTTCGGGTTTTACACTTAAAGTATGCCACAAACTCATGTTAGCGAAAGGTAAATAATATAATGATGAACGACAATTCTGTGTTACTCCTCATAAGAAAGGCCCTAATACTATATTAGATATTCATCTTAAACGCGCGCGCGCACGCGTGTGTGCCCGCTTTTGTATCTGTAGATGAATATTATTGCACTTTTAAAATTAATACAGTTATTAGAAGATTATCAAGCGATTCATATCTATCTTGATTTCTACAATAAACTGCATTTAATATCTCTACAATAAGAATATCTATGGAAACTAATGAATGAAGATAAATTTTCAAAAAATATTTGTAATATGTTAATTTGTATCCAAGGTTACGAGTGTTTTTGGTTAAAGATTTAGCCGTTTACTGACGTAATAAGTCGAGTTCTCGGTTTTTTCAAGCTTTCAAACGTTACGCCACTTCCAATTTTAACAAACAAACGTATAAAATCAAGAGCGACATCGCCAGTAGAAAACTACTGATCAAAATCTACTAGTTCTTGGGCTTTTTACTCACAAAAGAAGGCAGCGGGAACATCGTCAGTAGAAAACTACTGTATCAAAATCTACTACTTCTTGGGCTTTTCGCTCATAACTGAAGGCAGCGGGAACACCGTAAGTAGAAAACTACTGTTTCTACAACTACTAGTTCTTGTGCTTTTTACTCACAACCGAAAGCAGCGGGAACATCGACAGTAGAAAACTACTGAATCAAAATCTACTAGTTCTTGGGCTTTTTACTCACAACCGAAGGCAGCGGGAACAACGTCAGTAGAAAACTACTGAATCAAAATCTACTAGTTCTTGGGCTTTCTACTCACAACCGAAAGCAGCGGGAACATCGCCAGTAGAAAACTACTGTATCAAAATCTACTAGTTCTTGGGCTTTCTACACACAACCGAAGGCAGCGGGAACACCGTAAGTAGAAAACTACTGTTTCTACAACTACTAGTTCTTGTGCTTTTTACTCACAACCGAAGGCAGCGGGAACACCGTAAGTAGAAAACTACTGTTTCTACAACTACAAGTTCTTGTGCTTTTTACTCACAACCGAAAGCAGCGGGAACATCGACAGTAGAAAACTACTGTATCAAAATCTACTAGTTCTTTGGCTTTCTATTCACAACCGAAGGCAGCGAGAACATCCCCAGTAGAAAACTACTGTTTAAAAATCTACTAGTTCTTGGGCTTTTTACTCACAACCGAAGGCAGCGGGAACATCGCCAGTAGAAAACTACTGTATCAAAATCTACTAGTTCTTGGGCTTTCTACTCACAACCGAAGGCAGCGGGAACATCGCCAGTAGAAAACTACTGTATCAAAATCTACTAGTTCTTGGGCTTTCTACTCACAACCGAAGGCAGCGGGAACATCGCCAGTAGAAAACTACTGTTTAAAAATCTACTAGTTCTTGGGCTTTCTACTCACAACCGAAGGCAGCGGGAACATCGCCAGTAGAAAACTACTGTATCAAAATCTACTAGTTCTTGGGCTTTCTACTCACAACCGAAGGCAGCGGGAACATCGCCAGTAGAAAACTACTGTATCAAAATCTACTAGTTCTTGGGCTTTCTACTCACAACCGAAGGCAGCGGGAACATCGCCAGTAGAAAACTACTGTTTAAAAATCTACTAGTTCTTGGGCTTTTTACTCACAACCGAAGGCAGCGGGAACATCGCCAGTAGAAAACTACTGTTTAAAAATCTACTAGTTCTTGGGCTTTTCACTCACAACCGAACGCAGCGGGAACACCGTAAGTAGAAAACTACTGTTTCTACAACTACTAGTTCTCTAGCACTTCACCTTAAGATCGAAGAATGTCTGACGAGGCGCTTGAAAAAATGATGATGGGTGTATTGAAGCTCATCCTTAATGCTTATTTTGACATGGTCTTCTTGTATGACATTTTCCATTTGAGATTGTAATGAAATAAATTTGTGAATCTAAAATAGGTTTTGTTTTTGTATATTGAACTACAAAGTATATGTACATTAGAAATAACCATTTGCAAATCAACCCTTTAATATTCAAGAGACATTTTAGGGTTTAATTTTTTTCCGAACATGAAGTATGAGGTACGTGGTCCATTTTTAGAAGTAACTGACTTGCAATTTTAATATTGGATTTTTAATAACGAAAAAGTTTTTTTATGGGTACTAGATGATTGTCATATATCTTTTATACTAAAATATGAGAAGTTACAAATTATAATCTGGAAATATCACCTCAATTTTATTAAATAACATGATATCTTATTAACACGAAGGGTATCTAATATAATTTGATGTTTGATTTTCGAGTCATTTGTGGTTTTAATTAATCAAAATCTGAATACGTTTTTATTGGATTTCAAAGTTATTTTCCCCTGAGAGAAATAAAGAATGAGATGGAATTCAAGAATTTGAAAATGATAACACGTAGAGTTAACTCAAATTGATGGTCCAGATGAGAAAATCCAACAACTTATAGGCAGACAAGTTCTGAGCACACTATTCGTAATGGCTACAGTTTAGACTAGGATAAATTCTAAATTTAATTTACAATATTTTTTGAATGGAAAAAATAAAATTCAATGACCTCTAGTTTCTTAAGTTGTTCTTCTTTTATGAAGACCATTTGAATAAAGTGTCACATGATCATATTAATGTGTAAAATAAATTAGGCTTCATTAAAAAACAGGTTTTTTGTAGTTAAAAATAAAATGTTGCTTTACCTGATATGAGTGAGACCTAAAGTACTGGAATATCTCTCCTCTCTAGAAATGGTAGCAGGTATTCCATTATGATTTTTACAGTAATGTTTTCTCTCCCAAAAGATACTGAATAACCCATTACTCTTAAAGCAATGCCATTATTTAGCACGTGCAGTTTTGTTTAATTAGATTCATGAAACTCAATTAATTAAAAAAAGTATAAATGCTTTACAACACAATATGCTGGTGTGGACATTTTTAGGAATCTCGTATTGGTTATGCTGTTTATAAGTTGCACTGTACACTGTAAAAAGTAAATGTAAACAGCATTATATCTTGCAGAAAACCCATGTTTCAGAGGTAAGGAAAGCACAGGAACACATTTGTATAGTAAGAACAAGTCTGAACTTTAATTATCGGAAAGGAGATATAAATATTAACGAAGTAAATACCGAGGCTCAATAAAAGACACAAAGTATTAACCAAAGCCCAATTATTTAATAGAGAAATATTCTTTACCACAAGAACGGTGTTATTCAGTTTTATAGCATAACTAATGTAATATATTCTTGTAATTACCATGATATATAATGCAATTAAGCATTGGCAACCTATTCAATTCTTTTATTACAGATATTTTTAAAGATGTTATTACTTATATTATTTTTTACTATCTGTTGTGTTTACAATCTTCTTTTGTTGAAAAGTCAATATGTAATTCAATACTTATTCTGATAAATTATTTTATTTTAGGACTAGTATGCATGCAGCGACAGTATATTTATTTATGTAACCCAAAATTAACATTTGATATATTCTATGAATTGTCACATGCAACTGAATCTCAAAACGACTGCGACTATACATCTTATCATATATTGAGATAAATCTGATCGGATACGGCTATATATCTGATCGTATACTGAGACACATCTGATCGTACACTGAGACACATTTGATCGTATACTGAGATACATCTGATCGTATACTGAAATTGTTACTGACAATACTTTCTGTAAAAGGTTTTATTATTTATAAGTTATAAGTTATTAATCTAAACAACTTTATGTCTTTCATATTTACAAAGATACTGTAACGCAAACTATCTTAGATACATATGCACAAAGCATTTTCACAATAACAGTACATGAATTAAAACATTAAAAATTTCAACGCAAATTATGAAAAATAAATCTTTTTTTGACTAAAATCAGTGAAATAATGTAGTTACGAGTATTACGTATATTGTTCCAACACATTTCAAACCTGTAATAATAACAGGTGGTACATGTAGTAACCCTTAAAAATATTTTCGATTACATTTTATTGAAGTCATCCTATTTTATAAAAAGTGATATTAACAATGACAGGTAACTAATTGTTGTTACGATTCTACTATGGACGTAAACTATTTCATTATACTGTGACGTACCACCCTTTGAAGAGTACAATAACTGCAACTCACCAAAAGTAGTCTTCCTGGGTTCAGCTGGAGGATGGGCTTCTTGGCTGTGAGAGAGAAGTTCAACGAATAACACTTGCTTTAACTATTAACTTATTTTATTCCACATCCAATATTAGGGCTCAGTCTAAGATTGACCATAGCACAGTCTCCGCCCGGCGCGACACCGCATCTTACTGGCTCGCCACCCCCGTTCCGCGATGTCCGCTGTCTTACCCGACCACGCTGTCTTACACACCTCTGTAACTTAGCGGTGACTCACTGAACTGTCCCACTCTGACTCCTCCCCTCTACTTCAGAGGACTGCAAATGGTCCCTGTCGTGATAAATTCCCTTCTTGAACGGAAGCTATGGTTAGGTACCCCCTTCTCGGATCGTTGCGCTAAAAACGCCATCCTATAGGCTCTCTCTGAAATTGGACTAGACAGGGTATTTTATAGTAACGACAGATGCTAGCGGAATAGCCGTAGATGGTTGTTTATTACAAGAAAACGACCGAAAAGAATTAATCCCGGTAGCCTAGTACTCCAGAAATTTCTCTGGTGCCGAGTTAGGTATGCTATTTACGAAAAAGAAGCGTTAAGTGCGATATGTATAGAAAAATGTCATGAATTTTTAAAAACGAAATCGTTTAAGTTATTTACTGATAACCAGGCTATGTTCGCAACCACAAACGAAAGGTAGGGAGACTTGCTTGGTGTATAGAGAGGATTTTGAATTTGTCCTTCAAAGGAGAATGTATTAAGTTCTACGGATAATGAGATAGCAGACTGTTTGTCTGTGATGTTTGAAAGGGAAGGATGCGAACAGGTTGAAGCAGCTGTTGTGAGCGACCTTGACCGAGTGAACGACCTCGATCGAAATAAGGTAATAACTTATTGCTCGCTGCCTGTAATTCAGACTCCTCCCGAGGGCGAAAATCTAAACAAAGGCCTATATCTAGTTTAAAGCTTAAAATATATTTTAAAAGTAAGAACAATAATAAAGACACTGGTGGTTATTAATAAATGATTTACCATTAACTATTAATGACTTAGAAAAATACGATCTTCTGGTTGTGGATACTCATAAAATTGTTCAGTCCATCAAAAATAATAAAAAAGTAAATGTAATATGCCTAGCAGTATCCCTGACATTCTTATAAAATAATATTATATTCACATGTGCAAAAAAGTCACATACTGTCAACTTTAGAAAATTTTGAAATTTACAAAACTGCCAAAATTAATCCTAATTTATTATTAAATGACAAAGATTTCCTAACAATAAATTTACTATTCGATAGACTTTTAAGCGATATAAATTTATTATACATAAAATTAAACAAAAAAAATTTGCCAACAAAAACGTATGACTGTTTGGTTTCAATTATTTATTTACTTAATATACCTTAACCTACAAGTACCTGATGATGAATTCATTGAATTAGAAATGTACATTGTGCAAAATATAATCTAAGTAAAAGTGTATTATTGTATATTAAATACATGTAATAAAAACGACAATTGCGATCAACATATATTTTTATATAAAAACATTATAGATTTAACCATAAATTTGCTGTCAGACAACTCAGTTTATTTTATACCGAAAGAATTAAAATATTTGTGTTGTTGTTATAATACCTGGCAGATTTAAAAATTAAAATATAAAACAACTGCTGTTAAAAAAATGTTTGTAGTTATTACAATTTTTACTATTTATCTTATGAACACTATATTCATATATTAAAATATAAATTGCTTAGCACGATCTTGTAATTCTTTACATTGCTGTATAGTAAAAAAATAATGAGTTAAAGTAATAAAGTAATATTATAATTTTCAATAGATTGTAGTATTTTTTTAAATAGATTATAAAGTATTTTAAAATTAATTTCAAATAATGTTTTATGTGAATTATTAATAGAAGTTTCTTTTGTATTTGATGCTACTCCCACTTACAGTATGTATTTTAATTAAGTTTCACCTATAACTTAAATTATCTACTTTGGATTTATTGCTTTTTCTATTGTTATGTCACCATTTTAGTTATTTTAAATATTCTAGTAACTCCACGATATAATTTTGAGAAAATATCAATTCTTTCCATATGAAAGTAAAGTGTAGGTGTATGCTCTTCTACAGGAACGTTTACACATGGAGTGGGAGTCTGCTAGCAGCAAACATAACTTCTCCATTGTTGATACGGTTTGACCACTGCCGTAAATACAGTGACGTCAAAGTCAGCTGACCGTAAATCCTTAGACACACGTCACTCTGTCGACTCTTACTTGATTTATACAGAGTGTCTCGTAAGTAGCCTATACGAGAATATTCAAAAGTATGAAAGTTCAGCCAGTGATTAGTATATTCTGGTATTTTATTGAACTATTGACTGACTAAAATAAATTTAAAACTTAAAAAATCATAGGCAGTTCATAATAATAATTTTGATTATTATAACTATTTAATAAGAAAAATTGAACATAATATTGGTTTAAAAATGTTTCAGATAGGGAATATTAAAATTTGAAACTCAGTAAGAAGATAATAACAATGACTTAGTGGTGGCCGGCCACCAATGACATGACTCTCGGAGACCGGGGCTGACAGCAGAAGTGTTGAAGCAGCCATAACCGCAGTCCTTCCCATCGGCTTGACCACTGACCACAAACCACTTACTGTACTACACAAATTAATTACTGTCCGGCCACTTAGTCGGTATACATACAACTAACTTGATTTAGAGTTGTAAAGCAGGCAGTTTACTGCATTATTTTCTTTATTTTCAGACAAAATTCTTTCCAGCGTGTACGGTTGTAAATATTACGCATTTAAAATCTCTATATTATTATATCCTGCTAATATATTAGAAGAGGTATAGATCAATGATAATTCAAATTTAAAATGTCAAATAAAACTATTAATCCTATTTTACATTATAAAAAAGAGGTATTACACCATATTTTACAATATCACGTTAACATTTTCATTTTGAATATCTGTGCTGTATACATTACTAGATTGCTCCATAATGTTTGGTATTCGTACATTTACTAATAATTTATCGCAAAAAGAGGATTGCCATTTGAATATGTTGAGGTAGGTGAAGACCCCCCTTCGTGTAGCTTTTTGTAAAATTGTTAAATTAGATCGAAAGGTAGCTTAAACGGTTATAGAAAATGTTGATAGATATTTTAAATTTTGTAATACTATAATGTTCACGTTTAAGCGATAGACTTTTATTGGAAAAGGATTTTGTTGGGAACCAAACAACCTCCCACGTGTAGTGTAAATGACACAAATACAAATGCGCCATCATTCAATTTATTTGATTTTTGTGGCAAGATTCCTTTTGATAGTTACCTCCTCAACTATGTCAAATATTTAAAAACTATGTTTATATTGTGCAGGTTGCCTACCTTATTTTGACGAAGGGCTCGTTGTTTACTGTTTGTTTTCTCTCACCTGACCTTGTTATCATTATTGTAAAAACCAGCTTCTAGATAGTTGTATGAAATTGCATGATTACGTGATTTTAAGCTGTCCTATCGCGGACATATAAATTATATTTTTACATTGTCATTCCTTACATAAATCTAAAACTAAAAATCAGGACATACAGGTGTTGAGGTTTAACGCCGTTTTTACGGGATATAACTCGATGTCATTTCAATACAATCTTATTTAATTATGCTTTAATACAAATCTACAAAATTTTGTACGTGGTAAACAGACTAAAATCACAACGATATCTATTTAAACTCTATGTTTATTATTTCGGTTATACTTTATAAATCTCAGACCTTTCAATTTCAAAGACGAGCAATATGGCATTCTTCGTGATTTACCTGAGTACAACTTAACCACAACTGATATTGTGTTAGTTTGCTCGCCTGAGCTTGTAGGACTGCAGGTCCACGCCTTTTTTTGCCGAGGGTTGGACGTCAATTTTCTGCAGGGTAGAATAGTTAGTCCATGCCGAAACCCGTGGACAAACTGTCCTTTCAAAACTAAACTGGCCGCACGTTAGTTTTTCCATCTGTTCTCATTCTTCATTCTGATCAGTGATGC
The DNA here is from genome assembly GCF_021130785.1 of Homalodisca vitripennis. Classification (NCBI taxonomy): domain Eukaryota; kingdom Metazoa; phylum Arthropoda; class Insecta; order Hemiptera; family Cicadellidae; genus Homalodisca; species Homalodisca vitripennis. The sequence goes on from NC_060207.1 coordinate 137,870,343, forward strand.
TTCTACTATATACGCACAATGTACTGCTAATACTATACGTAGTACATGTTAAATGAAATGGAGAGTAAAGTTATTGCAAAATTCGTTCAAATAGTGATCCAGGAACGACAGGAGATAATATTCTTCGTTACTTGTAGTTACAAGCGACTTTCCTTTTTCGAACGCAACAAATTCTTTTTTTTTAACCATATTAGTGTAATCCCTCTTTAAAATAAACCGTTTAAACCGTTTAAAATTTGGAATATCATTAGTTAATAAAAAAACACAAATGCTGTAAGGTATTTGAAAGGAACACTATTACAATTAATTTTGAAACTAGTAGTTCTCCGCGGTTTTACACGCAATTTCGTATGAACACTTCTGGTTCGAGTGAATTATACTCGTATATCCGACGCCAATGTTGAGATTTCCTTGTTCCTACAATCAAGAAAATATTTCTAAAAGTATATACTTATGGCCATTGTAATTTATTCCAGGCTTAATATATTTTGTGCCTTATTTGATATTGCCTTGTTTTCTCGATCAATGAAATATTTAAACATACAAAGGTCTGAGAAGCCTATTTTTAACTAAGATGTGTTTTATGACAGTCATTAAATGTATGGTAAAATATGTATAGTAAATCTTTCAGTATAATACTGCATTACGGTACTCACCAAGCACTGCACACCTAATATTTCCTCAAATGTACAATTAAAAGTAGATTTTGCTAATACTTAATTTTCTTATCAATTATTCAGAATACTTTTCTTTCTCTGTGTTCAACAGTGGTTTTTTAAAAAGGTTGAAATAAGAAGTGCTGTATCAAGCTTATTCTATGCTTTTATGACCAAATGTAAACAATTCGAAAATAAGTGGTTAAATTAATTATGTATATAACTGTGCTACCAAAGTTTACATAGTTAACTAAAATTAACAGGCTTTTTCAATCTATACTATGTAAATAAAATAAAATGTAATCGTTGTTCTGCTAGTCGGGACGAAAACTAATTCCAATAAAGTAAAGACCATTATAACCGTTATAGCCATTGTTAAGTTAATGGTGTAACTAACCCGACTTTATGTATATAAATTTTGTTTCATTCTTTCTGTGGCCTATGCTTGGACCATGGATCCACTGTCCACCCCTTAAGAAGTAGGCAAGAAATGGTCTCGACAGTTTTACGACGTGGCCCTACAGTCCGTTTACCCTCGCCTGAGTGTTGTGCCCTTTTTTATGTTCCCTCCCGGTCACGTATGTTTGCTGAAATGACTCTCCTTTATACCTTGTATTGGTATGTTGTGTTTCCTTTCCCTTAACGACACCTTAGATTTTTTGACCAATCAATAACGTATCCTTCTATTAACTTAATAGCAATAAGGCTAAACCTGGTTCTAATATAAACTGCAAAAAAAAAAAACAACAGATTATTTCGGAATCTTCATTCATATTACATAAGAACAGACTACCGTAACATGTATTGCAGTAATTCGTAGTAAATCTTAACTTCATAAAAAGTTTTAGTTTAAATTGAACAGAATAAAGGTACTTGCTGGAGGTCACATTTATAAGTCCGTTTACTGGATTCAGTGAAATTTCCATGATCGTTTACAAAAGTCCTGTCTCTTTTTTTATACTAGTTTACTAGTTTTTATATTTATTGTTATACTTTCAATATGCATAGTTTGTTTTAATAGTTTCTGAAAATGTTAGTGTAAATACTCACCCAGATAAGAATAAATTTAATAACGTATGTGTAAAATGATTAAGTTTTATTTATTTATTTTTTTAATCAGTCAGACAAAACGTATTAAAAGGGTGTTAGAAAGGCAGAAAAACTGCTTGAAATATGTAAAACGTACACAAGTGGGATGATTACAAGTAATTTAAAAAGAATATTCCGCTAAAAACAAAGAATGAATTTGTATGTAATTCTTTTTGTTTTACGCGCAGTAAAGTTCACCCCGCTGGTCAGAACTTGTCCCGTAGTTCGGAGCACTTTTAATGGTTGTGTGAGAGGTGAGACAGAAGACCGGGAATAATTTATACCGTCATCGGCGCCGCATTGCGAGCATCAAATATTCACCTTAACAGCGGAAATGTGTCGCCGCCGCGCCTCAACCTTTCCCAACCTCGGTGGAACCCCATCTACTACACGATGTTTCTTGTCAATCTAAATATCAACATTTGATTCGATCAAACAATTTAGGTTGTACTATTACTTTGCTTGAGAACACTGATACAATGTTTTTATACATTAGCTTAGTAGCAATTTCTTCTAGAACGGATAACCCTTCATTTGTATAGAACACACATATTCCTAGAAGACAGTAGGATCTACAAATAAGATTAGCCAAACAACGATATAGATGATGCACAACAGAAAGCGACACGCACACAATATCAACCATCAGATACTGAGTTTCTTTTTATAAATCACAGCATCGATAATGTCTACGTTGGTTTCAAGCCCTATCAAAGCCCTAGTACTTTAAAATCCTTCACAGAATCTTCAATTATAACTTTGAAAGGTAATATAGGTTTTTACTTTTGCCGAATGTACTAATTTTTAACCTACTTCCAGTCTCTTTTTTACGTCTAGGTGTATCCTCTAATACCACGATTAACAAAGAAATTGAAAGTCTGCCGCAAACCATAAATAAAATAGCCTTCTTCTATGACACCATTATTTCTTAAATATGTGCATCGGTCCTTTCTCCAAGTTTGCAAAAGACAGCTGATAGACAGCGTGAACAATTTTGAATTAAATTTATGTAGACTGACAGAATTCATTGACTCTACATTTTCCTTAAATTACAGAAATCCGCTGGCCTAATCTAAAGAACCTAATACATTGTAGCGCAAGAACAACGTCTTATGTTTTGTAATTTTAACTCAATCGGAAGGGCCGACTAATTCAGTTCTAGACTCGCCCTCTAACTTTGAAGATATACGTTTTCATCTTATGTGTCTAAGGTATCTGTAGTTTATAATCATATCAAAGATCTGATGTTCAGTCTTCTAGAAAACACAAAAGCCAGGTTCGAATACAGAAAAACATGAATAAACTGTTCAATTTGAAAGTGGTTTATTCAAATTTAGGAACTTTGTAACCGTAATCAATAAGGTAGTGATTTATATAACGTTTAAAATCTCCATAAATACGAACTTTGCCATTTATCTTACGGATTACAACAATAGGTGAATCACATATAATTGGGGCTACCCATGGGTCAACTGGCTGTACATCACGTTGCCTTCTGCAAAGATAATGGCACTAATCTTGTTTGTGAATAGGCAACTGAATATTATTATCAATGCGTACTAGAGCTTTAAAAATAGTTTCTGCTCAATTTGTCTTTTACAATGTCATTTACTTACGTCATATCTCTGTTGTGACAACCTTCTTACCAAATTTATGTTCAGAAGAAATCTAGTCAATTTAAACATTATTTTCTTTAAAAACTAATATGAAAATCACGATATCCAATTTTTAGCAAACAGGTGTACCAACAGAACCTTCTATCACAGCAACATTCAACTCTGTACGGTTGGCCTTAACCGTTTGACCAGGATATTTATAAGAGTAGTTAAACTTACTGACACTGTTAGTGTTGAGAAATGGATTTGCTGACAACTGTCTTAGCTGCACCTCTGTCTTGTTCCTTTGTAAGAGGAACATTTTTAATTGTCATATTAGTTACATAATACAAATTACCATTAAATAGTTTGGATTGTATAATGTTACTTATTGGTTTTAAATCAGGTACTCCTGAACTATGATAATCTTTAGGGCCCTCTCTCTCGTTCTGGTCTATATGTAATACTTGTTTAAGCGAATTGGATGTTGGTTTTTTATTATACAATGCAGTACTAATTCCAAAAAATGTAATAGCTTTAATAGTAGTTTTAGATATATTATCTCCACTATCTATATAATTAACCTTGACTCGATTAGATGTTAAAAACCCCCGCTGAAACTTTTAATTCTATCACATGATCTACAGTTAGAATTTAAAGCTATACAGTGTCTAGATCTCCTATGCTTAGTTAAGCTACATCTCACACATTGAATACGAAAATCTAATAGCAGCAATACCTTGTACGGATGTCATAATACGTTTAGAAGACTGGACTTTGTGTACATTGTGTTTCAAATTGGGATAAATATGCACTAGTTTTCTTAAGCGGATTAGAAATTTTGATTTAACTGGTTAACAATTGTATTCATGTTTTTAGAGGACTAAGCTTAAGGACTAATAAATTTTAAAAATTTTGTTTATCAAATAATGGTTCTCATATCACCATACCTTTTCAATTCAAGTTAGGACAAATTCTAAAACAGATTCATATTACAATTTTCAGCCCCTCTTCCCTCGTTCGTGTTGGAGTGAAGCCAAACATTGCTACTTAAATATTTCAAAGCCGGAAGTTCCTTGCACATCTGCCACGATGCTTGCCTCCACACGGTTTAATTTTTCATCTCCTTTGTTCTCACCTTGAGTTTAACCAAAAGTATCCAAATACTGAGAAATGTAATTAAGGCTGGAGTAATGATTTTGACATACAAACTGTTTGAAGTATCTCATATATCAGTCATGGACCAGAATTTAAGGATAAATAAACAAGGCACTATGTACACATACGAAATTGTTTATAGAAATATAAAAGTATGTTTAAATAAAACAATAAGTATGTATAAATAAAAGTATGTAAAAATAAAAATTGCGTCAAACATGTCACAGTTGACAGGTATCAGTTACTTGTTGCTCTCGGCTTGTGCAAGTGTATCTTTAATTAAAGTGGTTTTGCTCGCTTATAAATTGGCGGATTTCATTGAAACAAAACATTGCCATAGAGATTTTAATAAGAAGGTTAAAATAGTTGGCTTTCAGTAACGTTTTATAACTATGCTGGTGCTTTTGTTATTTTACTTTTCAACAGACGCTAATTTGTTAGTGTTTAAGAAAATAACAAAACTATGTGTATTATCTGTTAAAACGTATTTGTTAACTTTGGTTTCTTTAACTGAACTAGATTTAAAGATAACATTTTTGTATGAAAAATACAAAATGGAGGAAAGCGGCTTGAAGAAACATTCCTCGACCTATGTTTATACGACATATTTTGTTTTAAATGATAAATACATCCCACACACACATATGCTTAGGATACCCTTTTGTGAACACCCTGTATATTTCAATTAACAGATAAGTTATAATAATACCATTTAAAAGTAACTTGTGTCATCCAGGAAGTTCCTAGATCTATCTAGGATATAAGCTATTGGGTTTAGAGATACTTGGTTTATTACAGTTCAACCATGTCAAGAATAAAAAATGAACTAAGTTGGAATTTGTAATACACTCGGGACCATCACTTTTGCTGTCTTCCGTATTGAGTTTCTTGATGATGTTGAAATTACAGAATGGATAAAAAAGTTATGCAATATTTGTAAAGTGATGGAAAATGTTACGATTATACCAACAAAATTGTTACGAAACTTGTAATAACTTTTGGTTTCATTTTCAGAGAATTTAACATAAATTACATTTGTATATTCATTTTATTGAGCTTTCGAATAATGTAGAGTTTTAAGAAGTGTTTGTTTTATTCGTAGTATTTTGTATATGCTGTACAAGCCAATTTAATATTTCAGATATTCGAAGAAAAACATTTAATTAATTCATTTGTTATCAATTACATTATACTTCAGTTTAATAATTGAGTACTTAAATTAAATTAAATTACAAGAAATACAACTAAGCTGAAATCAATAAGTTGATTAGTTCTAGTAGTTAAATTAATATTTTAAATTTACTATAAGGAGTTAATATATATAATACAAAAGTGTAATTGTATACTTACAGATATTTGTTGTGATCTCGTATCTGCTGCACGACTTTGTTCAGTTGAATAAATTAAACAGTTTGTAGAATCTACTGGAAAAATATTTTAGTATATAGTGAAAAGAGTAATAAATTTTAGCTGGGTTTATGCGTTTAAAACAACTAAAAACATTAATTTATTACTTAAGTTTTGAATTAACGTATATTTAGTTTAATTTATAGTTCAATTAATCTTTATTTAAATACGTGATTTTAAGTTAGGTTTTGTAATATAATTATTTGTCAAACATTAAAATTTATTTTATTTCATTCTATTGTGGTGATTGCTAACATTTAAAATTACATATATTCATTTAGTATTTTACACTTTCGGGTCCTTTAAAACTAGTCGATAATCCATGGCGTAACTCATCTAATTTATAATGATGTTGAAGGCCTATAGGGGTGAGAAAATATACTATGTATATTTCTCGACCTTTTTAAAAGGCATGTGTGTATCACGCAACATTGTTAAACCAGTTGTGAACAAGTGTTCTTCGGGATCTGTCACATAATTGGCTCTCGTCCTATTTGAAAATTAGAGCTTACAGATTGTGGATACTTTTTCAGACAGTCAAAATAGTTTATGGCGTCCCACAAGGATCAATATTAGTGCTAGTCTTTTTCCTTTTTTTTTTCAATTCAACAGGTTGTAATCATCAACCCGATATAGAAAAGTGATTTAATATGCTGACGATATGACTCTCTGCAGCAGATCAAAGTCAAAACATGATCTTGTTGTGGGGTCATTCATTGAGATGAACTCTTTCATTGAGATAAAGTCATTAATTGAGATGAAATTATTCATTGACCATTCCTCTAGAATCAATTTAAAACCAACAGTTCAAAAAACTTCTAGCCGTGGTGATGGTGGGAAGACTTTCTTCTGGAAGAAGCTGAACCCACTCAGTTTATTTCAATGTACCTTGACCGAGGGCTGAAATTAAACAATTAAATTCAAAGCGTTTGCTCTATATAAAACTTGAAAGAGTTTTAAATAAAAAAAAATCCTGTCAGAATTCGTTTTATATTAAACTACAAAGAGTCTTGCAAAGAGGCTTTTAGGGAACTGGGATTACTGACAGTATATATATTCTCGAGGTCATCCTACTCTGTCAACTTAAATGCGAGTTAGTACAGGCTAATGATGTCCATCAATATGGAACAAGAGGCAGAGACAGCTTTCGAATCGAACAAGACAGAACGACAGCTCTTGTACGCTTGCCGTCTGAAGTTAGAGTCAAACTAATTAATATCTCTCTGATGGTATCGAACAAACTCAATGATCCACAAAATTCAAAGCTGTTCTGACACATTTCCTGGTGACAAAGGCGTTTTATTCCATTAGCAAGTCCATGATAGGACGCAAGGGATGAACATTCTTGAGACTTTTGAACACCATAAGTAAAAACACGAAAAAATGGCGTAATATTCCATTGGTTTAGAAATAGATTTTGGAATATTAATTTTACTTCAGTAATAAGAGTATGATTACATTCGATATTGCATTAAATAATCAACATTTTATGAAACTTGTGATTGATTCTACAGGGTGAGTTTTAAGTCCCTTCCCCCCCAATTTTTTTTTAAACCGTATAAGTTAGGAGGTTTAAACTCCGTACATATTCGTTAGACCTAAATATCTTGTTTTTCATGGGTTCATTGACTCTCCACCTCCAATGGGGGGACGGTCCACGAGGAGTAAGCCGAGATTCTTAAATGTAAGCACAGGTTGATATGCACATCAAATTAAAGGTCTCTGTAAGTAGAATACAATGCCGCAAACCGGACCTCAAAAGGTTCATCCTAATGAAAATTACAGGGTGTTAAAATGTACAAAATAGTAATGTGTTATTATATGCGTTTTATCGCGCAACTTTTTAAAAGTTCATTTCAAAACAATTTTTCTATTGCTGTTTATTCTTTAAAAGAAACTTTATTTTGTTGTGTTTAATGATTTTAAGGGATCACTGGAATGGAAGTCCGAGATCTAGGAGTTAACTAAAGGATTTAATAAGAAGTCGATCATGTGTTGTGTCGCCTTGTAAGTATTTTATTTAAAGAATTGTTGTCTTACAAAGGTTTTAGACCCATTTATTTTTATTTCAACAGCGATTCCGGTTATAATATTGTATGATTCCGATACTAGTAGGTTGTTACTTACCCTTTTATTGTAGTAGATGCTCAAACTGATTGCCTGTTACTTCCTGACAGTAGTATAGTCTGTTAACAAATTCACTCCTTACACGGGTTAGGATTTCTGGTGTTACCTTCCTGCAGGCCTCAGTAATTCTGTTCCGAAGATCTTCCACACATGCGACTGGTGTTTAATAAATCACAGACTTCAAGTGTCCCCACAAAAATAAAATCCAGTGGGTTCAAGTCAGGGGACCGTGCCGGCCATTCTATTGCCCCGCGTCGTCCTATCCACTTCTCACGAAAATGTACATTAAGGTAACCACGAACATTAACATCGTAGTGTGGAGGAGCACCGTCCTGCTGGAACCTTACTTCTTCTCGATTAAACTTCCCAACATTAGTGCGAATTGTATTTTCTATTAATGGATGAATATTATTTTGGAGCATATGTAAATAACTTTCTCCATTTAAATTTCCGTCAATAAACAGTGGTCCAATCACGTGGTTACCAAAGAGACCTGCCCAAACATTTACTTTCTGGGGATACTGGGTATGATGTTCTCTGTGAACATGGGGATTAGAGTTATCCCAGTATCGGCAGTTGTGTCTATTCACTAAACCATTTACGTAAAATGTACTCTCATCACTAAAGCAGATATTATTTACGGTTGTTGGATTTGCTATAATTAGTCTATCCATAGTTTCACAGAACTGCAATCTTCTGTCCGGGTCATCTTCATTTAATGCGTGATGTAGCATAATTTTGTAGGGATGAAATTTGTGCTTCTTCAGGGTAGTTATTGCTTTGCGTTGTGATACCCCGATATTGTCTGCTATTTGTCTCGAAGAGGTTTGAGGATTTTCCACGACTGTACAAAGAACCTCAAAATCAACTTCTTCTGACAAAGGAGGAACAGCCTGAACGTTTTGCATCAGTAACGCTACCAGTCTCTCTAAATTTTGTTATTAACTGCCTTAAATAGGTTCTGCTAACAGGTCTTTCTGGATGGTTTTCATTAAATCGTCTCATTGTTTCGTGGTAATTATTCCCAGAAGCACCAAAAATAAACACCATGTCAACTTTTTCTTGAAGAGTGCGAGACATGTTTCTAACTTTAACAGCACTAAAACTAACAAGGTCAGTAGCCACACTGCAACTAACAAGGTCAGATACTTAATGGCCCAAGTAACTGAAACCAAACATAACATGTCTGCCAGATAACAAACAACTTTCACTTTTACAACGACACAGGGACTATGTCAAAGATTACATTTAAAAATGCAGACCCCAGATTCTGTACAAAATTATTATTAACAAAATTACGAATTATCCTTTTTTAATTCAGATTGTAGCACCGTTTCCAACGTTAAAAGGCAATGTTAAACGACACATCACATGACCGACTTCTTATTAAATCCTTTAGTTAACTCCTAGATCTCGGACTTCCAGTGATCCCTTAAAATCATTAAACACAACAAAATAAAGTTTCTTTTAAAGAATAAACAGCAATAGAAAAATTGTTTTGAAATGAACTTTTAAAAAGTTGCGCGATAAAACGCAGATAATAACACATTACTATTTTGTACATTTTAACACCCTGTAATTTTCATTAGGATGAACCTTTTGAGGTCCGGTTTGCGGCATTGTATTCTACTTACAGAGACCTTTAATTTGATGTGCATATCAACCTATGCTTACATTTAAGAATCTCGGCTTACTCCTCGTGGACCGTCCCCCATTGGAGGTGGAGAGTCAATGAACCCATGAAAAACAAGATATTTAGGTCTAACGAATATGTACGGAGTTTAAACCTCCTAACTTATACGGTTTAAAAAGAAATAGGGGGGGAAGGGACTTAAAACTCACCCTGTATGTGACTTTCAATGTACAGCAAATATTACGAACAAAAAATACCAAATATGTTCTTTAACACAAATACGATAAACCGATTTCAAACCAAATGTGACATGTTTGAGGTTATTAAAACTGGATTAGTTTTGTTTTCATCAATCCATCAATTCGTCATGTTTATGACAGACATTTCCATCCGTCATCTAATCCAGAGACAAGTGAAAGACAGTGATATGGCAAGCAAGTATGACAACTGGTCATCCTTTGGGACAAATATAACGTAGGATAATTTCAAGTTATAAAACGGGTTTGCTTTTTCACATATCAGTTATATTTATTATTTAAGTATTAAGAATGAACTGGGGGTTCAAAAATGATCGCAAAAACTATTTGTCAAATTTGCTTTATTTCTACGAAATGCTAAGTTCAAAACATTTATTACATACATGTAATTACTCTCGGAGAGACACAGTAAAAAAATTTAGTCTCTGTGATTCAGTGCTACCCTCAAAGACTCAAAGATGTTAATAAACATTATGTAAGAATGATCAAAATGACTTTATTCGCTTTAAGACTTGTATTTTATAAGCTATATATAGTAACTCAAAGTATTTACGAAAATTGTTATGATGATAACGTACATTCTATATGAGGAAAAATAATAAACAGTTCGAAGCTTTAATAAAAACTTGCTCTTTGGTTTTGTTTTGAAAAAGATAATGCGACTAGGCAGTTTTACTTATTCTGAACACAGATAGAGGAACCAACATTAACATTTCCATAGTTTATTTCTTTATGTCTGTCTAAGCCAATTGATTCTCCAAATGTCCAAATCCAAAAATATAATAGCGCATGTTTATATTTATTATGAATGGATATGTTTCTTTCGGATCCACGGATATCAAACGGTTTTTATCAGCTGTTTCATAATGCTTACGTTACACCGCTACAATGTAGCTTAATTATATTAGTCTAGTAAATGAAGGAAAATGCAAAATGGGAGGAGTAAAACAGTAAAACTAACTTAGAAAACACAGATTTCTGAAATATATCTCTTCTTTTTTCTCCTTCTCTCTCACTTTTTCTCGCGCACTCTGTCCACACTCTCTCTCACTTTCTTATCTCACTACCCTTTTCTGTCTCACTGACTGTCCTTTCATTTAAATATCAGGTATAATATTTCGCTGTTTCTCACCAACAGAAAGTTCTGAAAACTCTATGTTGGCCTATAATTCAAATTTTGTTATTTTTCGTGAACCGATGTTTTTTATTAAAGGGAACCAAAATCGTCACATTTAATGATAAACACAATACTTTTTTTCAAGATCTATAACAACCCCTCCTCAAAAGTTTCAAGTAGGGTAGTACAATGGTACACCATACATATTGTAGATACTTTGTGATATGGTATTTTAAACGTGTGTCCACTCACAAAGTAACCACACAGTTTGACGTGATAGTATCCCAACCATATTGTCAAAACTGTTTCTACGTGCTCTACTGTGTTAAGAGTTAGTTATATTTAAACATCCGCTAGTAAGAATGTTTAATAAAATTCCCCGTTTAATATAAATTATTTTAGAAAGAAAATTAGGCCACCTCACAAAAGCTCCAGCTTTAGACCATAATCGGTTACAGATGGAAATTAGAAACTGCTAGTTCTGTATACTTGTTGGTAGCGAAGATGTAACCAAAAAAAACTTTGATAGTGTTATATTTTAGCTAGGAAACTTTTACTGACTTAAAATACAACTAATCTATTTATGAGTAATTTAAAACATGAAGGTATATTCAAGTAATAGTTTACACAAAACTGAAAATATTGTACAGGCAAGATGCAACATTACATTTTAATACCTTTTGTTATACTATTTTACATTTTTTTTGGTAGGCCTAGACAATTAGCACATAAATGAGTATAATCACTCAGTTTAACGTGACAGTCTTTCTCATATGTAGGAACACAAAGCGCCGGCGTACTGTAGTGTAACACTGGAAGGCGGGTTTATATTTTACTAATATTATACCTAAAATGTTATTAAGATACCTAACACGTGGTTTGGTGTAATAGAACAATAAGTTTAAGACTACACGAATAAAAAAAATAATAAACCAATATTGTAAGGCAATGTATGTTAGGCAATTTTAAAATAATGTACAATGAAAATGAAGCTTAATTTTCAGATAGAGTGGCTATTGAAGAGGGTCATTGGATAACAACACCCTTATTATCGCACCTTTAATAATGTACCTAAAAATGAAATGTTTTCCGTATATTTTTGAGAGAAATTTTAGCTTTTCTTTCGAGAATTCGATTTCCGGATCTGACTGTGAAATTACACAATAAATACTTACAAAAAGTAATAATACATGCTAATACCTAATTTTAAACCACAAAAGTTTTTAAAATTATTTATAAGTAATTTTGAAATAGTTGTTTCCTATAAGTTCTAACGATTACTTATTCGGTGAAGAGTATTGTTTTTAATAAGAATAGTTGATTATGTTGACTCGAGGGAAACCCTAGTTTTTGGCATTATGTGATTGTCATGAGTAATTTTAATCCTCATAATTGAATCCTTCTACAAATAGCAAACAAGAAACCATTTGAAATTCTTCAAATAATTTTGTTTTTGTTTAATGCTCGTTTTTTTTTTGGGGGGAAACGATGGAGTAAGACTAAAATAAACAAAGAACAAGATTTATTTTTCATCTAAAAACCCATCAGAATTCTTATAGAACTACGTTACTAGTCAACCAATAAACAATAGCAGCTAACAATACAATGACAGCCTGGAACAGTACACTTTACTGACAGCTTTGCTCGCACGTCATATCATGTCCGCCGCACTGGTATCTGAGGTCGGGCAAAGTGACAGACTCATTCAAGGAAGATTCACTGAAATAAACCTCGGAATAATACCTGCCAATAACACGAGATAGCTAACATTGTGCGTTTTATAACACGATGTTTTTGGCAATTGTTACAGCGGTAACTGTCATGCTATTTAGAGAGGAAACTAGACATTTACAAAAAATCTATTAACAGACCTATTCAAGAAAGATTCATTGAAACAAAATCTCGGAATAATACCTGCCAATAACACGAGATAGCTAACATTGTGCGTTTTATAACACGATGTTTTTGGCAATTGTTACAGCGGTAACTGTCATGCTATTTAGAGAGGAAACTAGACATTTACAAAAAATCTATTAACAGACTTATTCAAGAAAGATTCATTGAAACAAAATCTCGGAATAATACCTGCCAATAACACGAGATAGCTAACATTGTGCGTTTTATAACACGATGTTTTTGGCAATTGTTACAGCGCTAACTGTCATGCTATTTAGAGAGGAAACTAGGCATTTACAAAAAATCTATTAACAGACTTATTCAAGAAAGATTCATTGAAACAAAATCTCGGAATAATACCTGCCAATAAACACGAGATAGCTAACATTGTGCGTTTTTATAACACGATGTTTTTGGCAATTGTTACAGCGCTAACTGTCATGCTATTTAGAGAGGAAACTAGGCATTTTGAGCCGGTTCAATACCTATATCTCCCCGGCTCATGTGTGTTTTATATAGTGTGTGTGTGGTTTATTGGCTGCAGAGGCGACTGATTTTGAAGGCGTTTGGCCTTTCCGGCAGAGTGGCGTAAAGACTCTGAGCTGTAGTGTACTAGTTAGGAGTAGCTCCTGTTTAAAATTTTGGTTTATTTTAGTAGTTTGTTAGATTTGCTGAGCTGATTCCTTCTAACATGTGCGGCTAGGTTTACGGCCCCTCACTGATGAGGTCCAAGGGATGAGCTGTTTATCTCCTGTCATCTCTCCATCATGCGTGGTCGCAGAGAACCTTCACTTTGCGCTCTGCTGAGGGACGGCCACCATGATGGACATTTCTGCTAGTCAAAATCTGTGATACCCTGCATTCTTTATTTATTTGTTATTGTTATTGTTGCCATTTATATAGTTTATATTTTGTTATTTAATTTTAAGTTAGTTTTAGATATTATTTAGTTATTTCTTGGATTTTCATTAGGAGCCCGCCCTTAGCCGAAGGATACCGGGTGGAATTTGGCATTTCTTGTTTCAAATTATGGCGTGTCTAATTTTTTGTATGCAGGTGCACCTGACAAGAATTGTTCGAGGTATATACTACTGCAGGCACTTTTTATTTTTTTATTTATAATATATATATATATATATATATATATATATATATATACTTAATTATATTGACTGGATAGGCTGTGTTTTCGTAGTAAATGAACCTGAGTATACTGACCACGGTGTTTTTTTTTTTTTTTTACCTAGTTTTAATTTTTGATCCGGCATCCCGTTCGCCACCATGGGCGCGCGTTTCCCTGTTGGTTTGCTGTGGGTGTGCGAGCGGCGATGTAAGGTTTCAATGGTAGCAGAGCGTGGTTACCTGCTCTCTCAGCTGTCCTCTCAGTTCTGGTTTTGTTTGTTGGTGTAGGTTAGTGTTAGGTAGGGGGAGGTTAGAGTACACATTTTTTTTTTTTATTAGGAGCCGCCCTAGCACAGGATACCGGGTGGAATTGGTTTAGTGTCTTGCTTCCTGCAGACTTACCCTTTGCAGGGAGCAGGGGACTCTAAATTGCTTAACCGCTAAATTTACCTAACTGTACTCTACTTCTCCCCTATCAATGTGTTGTTTTGTTATATTTATTGCTTCTGTGTTTGTAGGTTGTGGTTAGTGTATATTTGCAGGGTATCCTTCTATTAGGTAGCAGGTATTAAGTTCTTCACTTGGACCTCGTCAGTGTAAGCCCTTTGTGAGTTGAGTCCACTTAGTTTACTAAGTAATTGTTTGCGTACGCTTTGTTGTATTTATTTTGTCTTAATTGTTTTGGTATGGCGTTTTCCCTGGTGCCTGAACATCTGCGCAAGCCCGAGTTGGTTTTTGAGGTCCTGGCGAGAGGACAGAAGCCCGAGGGAGATGTGAGGGCATTAAGAGCTCAATTACGGGATTGTATAGCGTTGGACCGCAGCTGGAATGCAGAGTTCCAAATTAATACTGAATTTGAGTTTTGTAAAACCCGAATGGAAGAGTTAGAAGACGATATTAATTTTGAGTCACTTCCCATGTCCGGGTCAGCAAAGGCTAGATTGGCATTTCAACTTTTACATTGGCGTGACAGAATAGTTTTTACTTATGTCAGCTCCTAGTTTAGACTCTGATATTAAAAGTTGGGTCTTTTCGGCCAGTAACAAATTAAAACAAGCCTTAGATGGTTTGAGTGAGGTGCGCTCGGTGAAAGAGAAGGGGGTACTATTTACCGCTGTCACTCCAACGGAGGTTCCCACTACCATTACCTTTGCTAACCGTCCTCCGGCTCTTTCTTTCGAGCCTCCCAGAGTTACTATGTCTCCGATGGGTAGTGGCCCTCCTGAAGCGGCTGGTGAGGCATCATCTATAGTTGTGCCTTCCTTTTCTAGCTTTGGCAAATTGCCCCATCCTTTGGGGAGTGTTTTACAAACACTTCCCCAGAGTTGATGGGCTTGACACTAATTTACTTATCCATTTCCTTCTGGAAGTTTTTAAGCTGAGAGAATTTCCTGGTATGACAGATGCCATGCTTATGCAGATTTTAGCGCAGTTTTCCTTAAGGCCGCTTTTTGATCGCCTTCTAGACTGCCTTAAGAGAGGTGCCACTTTTGACCAGTTCCACGCCGAGATCTTGGAGTTCTTTGTAACCTGCTCGGGTTAGGGAGCGCTTGCGGGTGGAAACGCGTTTACCGTCCTCAGGCACCAGACGAGACGTTGAGCCATTTTGTCGGGGAGATACGGGATGTAGCCCGGGTGTTGCGCTTGAGCTTGAGCGAAACAGAGTTGGTGAGCCTTATTTTGGAGGGCATTAAACCTGAAGAACGCTCCCGTTTGATTTTTTGTAGCCGTCCCGCATCTTTTGCGGATTTGGACCGCCTCTCACATCATCTCTAGAGGGGTTCAGGATGCGGATGATCAAAGGGAGGCCATGTCGAGGCATCTTCCTCACTTGCCTCCGGGGCCGGTCCATGCTCCGGTGCGGTCTGAGCCAGCAGCTGCTCCTTCCCGTAGGCAGCCTCCTACCTGTTATGGCTGCAAGCAAGTGGGACATATTAGACCGTTTTGTCCACTTAATAAAAAAAAACTAGTAAGCTTGCGGACGAGTAAGCCCGACTCGTGCCGTAAAGGTAATTTTGAGGGCAAAAATGTACATAATTTTGATGGTAAAAGGGTAGCTGGTTTAATACAGAACAGAAAGAAAACAGAAAGAAATAGACTTGGGGACAGTTATCATCGTTGGCCGAGAGGGGAGGTTGCTGCTCTGGCCGCGCAGGGAGTAAGGGCTGCCCGCTCAACCTGCCCACAACTGGATGTGCTTGTGGGGAATGTGGTGCAGAAGGCCCTGGTTGATTTCTGGGTCAGCACGCAGCCTGATTTCTTTGTCGTTTTTTGAAGATCTAAAATCCTCTGGGCTAATACGGCAGGTTGAGCCTAGTTCACTTATCTGCTGGACTGCTTCACGCACACCTTTACCTATTATCTGTAGTGCCCAGATTCACATCAAAATTAATTATTTCTCTTGGGATTGGAGCTTTTTGGTGGCTAAGGACCTGACTTTTCCTTTCATCTTGGGAGCAGATTTTATCGGAAAAACTGGCATGATTTTGGATTTGGCCTCCAGTCATGTTTTCTTTGCTTTCGCCAGGCGGGTGCTCGTTCCCTTTTCTGATGTCGAGTCTCGTGGGACTGCTGCCTTAGAGATGGAAGATAAGAGCTTGACTCCTCCTGACTAACTAGGACATCTTACGCCGAAAGAGGCTGAGGACATAAGGCAGATTTGTTCCAGTTTTCCTGAAGTCCTCACTGACAAACTGGGCACGACCAATCTCTTGGAATACGAGATTCGTCTTACAGACACCCGTCCTGTACGTTCCCATCCATATAAGCTTGCTCCGCCCAAGATGGAAATTCTGAGAAATATGATCGATGATTTACTTAAGAGTGGGGTAATCGAGCCGTCCTTGCTCAAATTTTTCCAGTCCAGCGTTTCTAGTGCCGAAACCTAATGGGAAGTCCAGATTGGTCCTGGATTATCGAAAGCTCAATGCTCAGATAGAAATTGACTCCGTGCCTCTCTCCCCGATTTGCATTCTGCTTTCGACTGGTTTGGTAAGGCCAAGTATTTCTCCATTTTTTGATCTTAATCAGGCCATACCATCAGATTCCTCTAAAACACGAGTCTCGACCTCTCACTGCCTTTTGTGTGCCTTGGAATTTGTACCAGTTCACCCGAGTGCCAATGGGCTTGGCTGTGGGGGCCCAAACACTCACCAGACTCCTGGATTCTATCTTTCATGATGTCAAATTTAAGTTCGTGTTCAACTATCTGGATGACCTGCTTGTGTACAGTGAGAGTTACGAGGAGCACTTGACTCATCTGGAGGAAGTTCTAACTAGGCTGCGAGAGTCTGGCCTTACCGTCAATCCTGAAAAGGTGAGTTTTGCTCAGCCTGAAATATCGTTTCTGGGTCATCTTGTCTCTTCTCGAGGTGTTTGTATTGATCCAGAGAGAACCCAGGCAATCAGGGAGTTTCCTCCTCCTAAGGATGCCAAGGGGATTGCCCGTTTTGTGGGAATGATAAATTTTTATCGTCGTTTCATCCCCAATGTTGCTGAAGTGGGCGGCCCCCTCTGAACTCTCTTAGGAAAAAGGGTGCCAAGTTTTTGAGTGGGGTGAAGCGCAACAGACTGCTTTTGAGCAGCTGAAAGAGGCAGTGATGCAGCCTCCAGTCTTGGCTATGCCTGATTTCAGTCGTAGGTTCGTCTTGCAAAACTGATGCTTCCTCCTTAGCCGTTGCTGCTGTTTTATCCCAAGAAGTAGATGGTATCCGGCAGCCCATAGCTTATGCTTCACGCACGTTAACCCCTTGTGAGAAGAAGAGTTGTTCTGTTTATGAGCTGGAATGTTTTGGCTGTCGTGTTTGGAATTAACAAGTTCAGGCGTTACCTAGAACATAAAGAATTTTTGTTGGAAACCGACACACCAGGCACTTTCTTGGCTCCTTGCCCACCCCCGTCAGCTCGGGAAGATTGGTCGCTGGGTAGTCCAAATTTTCTGCCCTTAAGTTCACAGTGCAGCACGTGCGAGGCACCCAAAATATCATAGCGGACACTCTGTTCACGCATGTATCACTTACCCAAACGACCACCAGAATTTATCAGAGCCGCCATGTTGTGGCGTGCTCCTAGACTTTCCTCTGGCATTTTCGGACATTGTTCCACACCAACTTAAGGATCCCGAGCTGACTGCTATCATCAATGAGCTTAAAAAAAAACGGAGGTGCCCACACCTCCTTATTTTCTGTACCGAGGTGCTCTATGCTGCCGTGACAAGCAGCGGAGAGAAAACCTAAGTTAGTGCTGCCAAGCTTTTCTTGTACCGATGGTCCTTTCAGTCATTTTCATTCTTCTCCTGTGGGGTGGACATCTAGGAATTCATAAGACCATCGCGAAGATTAGGGATCAGTTCATCTGGAAAGGTATGGGACCGGGATATTGCAACTCGAGTACGTTCTTGTGAACTGTGCTCGCTAAGCAAACCCGCTCAAAATACCAAGTTGGGTCTTTTGTCATCTGAGGTGGCGGAAAAACCTTTGGAGAAGGTTTTCATTGAACTATGTTGGGCCTCTCCCGCGTAGCAAGTCCGGAAATAAGTTCCTACTTGTTTGTTGTGGATGCCTTCTCCAAGTTTGTTTGGTTGTTCCCATTGCGGAGTGCTACCGCGCAGCTCACGGTGCAAGCACTTCGTAACCATTTTTTTCAAACACTTTGGAATCCCCGCCACCTTAGTTTCCGATAATGGTTCCACAATTTTGTCTCTAATATCTTTAAAAAGAATGTGCTTTGGGCACGGAATCCGCCATGTGACTACTTCCCCTTTCTATCCTCAGCCTTCTCACGCCGAACGGTTTAATCGCAATCTTCAGATTCTGCTCTCATTGGCACTTTCATGCGGAAAATCAGACCACCTGGGGATCATACAACTACCTTGGATCCAATTTGCCTTTAATACGGCCCAGCATGAAAGTCACAAGGCGGTACCTTTCGAGTTATTATTTGGCTTTCCGCCAAACAACCCTTTGGCGAACCTTTGGAAAATTTAGCGATCTTCTGCCACCCTCCTGGTACTCCCGATGTGAAAGCCACTTGGTGAGGCAGCCAGGCGGAAATCTCATTCGGGCTAGGGAGTTAGTAAGGAGGAAGTACAACCGAGGTCGTATTGCCAATCCCTTCCAGGTGGGGGATCTAGTTTTACTGCAAGGCTCACCCAGTCAGTTCGGCTGTGGACAAAAGAGCTGCTAAACTTTGCTACAGGTGGACTGGTCCCCACCGCAATCTTGAAGTTTCTGGACTCCGGTGACTGCCCGACTGGGAGATCCTCAGTCCGAGAAGATTTTCAGGAAGGCGCACATATCCCATCTGAAGCCTTGCCGGAGTCATCCGTGATTTCTCTTTAGTCTGTGCGGAAGGGTTTTAGGTCCAGAGGCCCTGATCACCTCTGCTCCTTCTTCCTGAATCAAGGTTCCTGTTTTCTTCTTTGTACCCACGCTACTCTTGGAGGGATTCTTGCCTCCAACTGGATTTTCTTGGTTTTCCCTTCTGCATACTTCAGGGTTTCCGGTTTATAATTCTTCAACCTTTGGGGGGGGGAGAGGCATTTCGTTCGGTTCTTCTTTTTGAAGAGAAATTTAAACAGAGGGAGAGTTCCTCCCTTTTGGGGGGGGGGAGTCTGAGCCGGTTCAATACCTATATCTCCCCGGCTCATGTGTGTTTTATATAGTGTGTGTGTGGTTTATTGGCTGCAGAGGCGACTGATTTTGAAGGCGTTTTGGCCTTTCCGGCAGAGTGGCGTAAAGACTCTGAGCTGTAGTGTACTAGTTAGGAGTAGCTCCTGTTTAAAATTTTGGTTTATTTTAGTAGTTTGTTAGATTTGCTGAGCTGATTCCTTCTAACATGTGCGGCTAGGTTTACGGCCCCTCACTGATGAGGTCCAAGGGATGAGCTGTTTATCTCCTGTCATCTCTCCATCATGCGTGGTCGCAGAGAACCTTCACTTTGCGCTCTGCTGAGGGACGGCCACCATGATGGACATTTTTCTGCTAGTCAAAATCTGTGATACCCTGCATTCTTTATTTATTTGTTATTGTTTATTGTTGCCATTTATATAGTTTATATTTTGTTATTTAATTTTAAGTTAGTTTTTAGATATTATTTTAGTTATTTCTTGGATTTCATTAGGAGCCCGCCCTTAGCCGAAGGATACCGGGTGGAAATTGGCATTTCTTGTTTCAAATTATGGCGTGTCTAATTTTTTGTATGCAGGTGCACCTGACAAGAATTGTTCGAGGTATATACTACTGCAGGCACTTTTTATTTTTTTATTTATAATATATATATATATATATATATATATATATATAATATATATTATATATATATATATATATATATACTTAATTATATTGACTGGATAGGCTGTGTTTTCGTAGTAAATGAACCTGAGCTATTACTGAACCACGGTGTTTTTTTTTTTTTTTTTACCTAGTTTAATTTTGCATCCGGCATCCCGTTCGCCGCCACCATGGGCGCGCGTTTCCCTGTTGGTTTGCTGTGGGTGTGCGAGCGGCGATGTAAGGTTTCAATTTACAAAAAATATATTAACAGACTTATTCAAGAAAGATTTATTGAAACAAAAATCTCGGAATAATACCTGCCAATAACACGAGATAACAAACATAGTGCGTTAAATAACATCACGTTCATGGCAACTTTTGTAATTGCTAGCTGACATGGTATCTGCAGAGGAAAAAACTGTTATATATATAATAAAAATATATATATATAATATATCAAATTATAGTTTTAAAATTTCAAATTTATAACAATCTAATAATAATTATTGATTTGAAAGTTATATTTATACGAGTGGAAGTAAATGAAACAGATGCCTGGTGAATACTACTAAAAAGACATTATTATGAATTATTATGAATAATAAAAACTGTTAGATTTTTGTGTTTCAATTTTTATTTAATAAAGCAAAATATATGCAGCTTATTTTAACCATGTGAGCATTTTTTACATGCATGCAGTTTTAAAATATATAATGTACGTCTTTTAAGTATACGACATCGCGTGGTAAAATATGACATCTTTACATTTTTACTTTTCATACGATTTCAGATTTAGTTTTGAAATTAAATTAAAAGTATATTATTGGAAAGAAATAGTAAACAAATGTATACAGAAGTTTAAAAAAAATGAATGGATCAAACTGATAAATTAGAATACCTCTTTTTAAAGGAAACAGCTACAGTTATATTTCCCCGAGGCTTTTCATCGTTCGACATTTCCAAGTCCTTTGTTTTTCATTCAGCTTTTGCTTCGATTGTGGTATATTATAGGAAACAAACAACTCGTTCTGTGTAATGCATTTTCCAATTAATTGTATAATCTTTAGAAGAAAGTGCTAATGCAATAAGTGCTTAGATTAATACAAAGTTGTAGTTTTATAATGTGTGTAAGCTTTTTAAACTAATTATTTTAAAACATTCATTATTTTATGTATCTAGTAGGAACGCAAGCATTGAAAACCTTATGCTGACTGTTGATGTGCAATCTCAACTGTACATTATGATCAGTCATCGATATTAAGGCTTCTGGGAGCGATGTAAAGTTTTACGGTTAGATGAGAGGTTTAATACAAATATTTGGTGTAAATTTGACAAGGATTGATTGTAATTGATGTAATGCTTGCCGCGCTTCCGGTTCCGGGTCCAGCGTCGTCCGGCTGCTTCTCCTCGGAAGCCAGCCGCCTGAGTCTCGCCAGGAGAAGCGTGCGGTTTTTTCTGCCGCCACGTGTTCGTTCCCGTTCCTGCGATGGCCCAACCTCCACCATTGGTCCAACATCCCGCTATGTCCCACCGAAGAAGACCGCACCACCGTAGGCCCAATGCAGCCGTTCTATCCGTCATCACTGGCGGATATGAAGAAGAGATACCATTGGGCCTACGAGGTTGGTGAATATATGAAAGTCCCCGAATATACGGAATGCGGTGGAGACCATATCCTGTCAGGACATGTTGCGGATGTTTCACACTCCAGGCGGCGAGACTCCGGGACTATCACTGTTATTATTTCATATGGGTATCAGGTATATGCATGAGAGAAGCAGCATAAGGAGATGGGGAAGCCGACACGGTCCAGCACCCAGTTCAGCAACCAACTGCCAAGAAAAAAGAAAAAATCCAAGAATCAGTAGATGTATGATGAAACGTCCCTACAACACAAACAGGTATTACGTCTAAGATATTCCGTCTGTTCAACAAATATTCTGTTCATCAAAACCCAAACCACTAACTATCATATAAGGAAACAATTCTGAATTGTCTGAATTAAAACAATAAAAAGAACTCTTAATGTCGTGAAATACGGATTGACAAGT
The DNA here is from genome assembly GCF_021130785.1 of Homalodisca vitripennis. Lineage (NCBI taxonomy): Eukaryota > Metazoa > Arthropoda > Insecta > Hemiptera > Cicadellidae > Homalodisca > Homalodisca vitripennis. Next base: position 137,892,726 of record NC_060207.1, read on the forward strand.
ACATTGATGTTTTGTTCCTTTGCATTAGTTTTGTTACCAGGTACATGGTTTCAGTTTACCTGATAGGATACTGATATGTGCTGGTTGCGTTAACATGATATGGTTTATCCAACTACAAGTACCGGTGGACGACTATATAGTAGTATCCAGTTCTGTACAGTTTGGTTAGTAGTAGTCATATTTTCTGGTTAATAACCGTCGCGTCGGTTAATAATGGGCCCTTTATTGTATAATCTGAAAGGAGAAAGAATGTTTTATATATATAATTTTTAATAAAATTCTACAGCTTATATCAGCTAAGCTTGGAGTTTCTATGTTTTTTTGATACAAATAAGTGTTTCTGATTACCTCTGTTAGAATTCACGACATTCTTGGACCTGCGCATAAGTATAAGAAACTATTACATATCACAGAACTGAAAATCTAGTTTTGTGTAGAGAAATTTGAATGATAATAATCCTGAATTTCCAGTGATGCTTTAAGAGATTTTATGCCATCATGATTCTTGCTATTTCTTGTACGAATAAAGGGAAATTTATTCCGACAATTATACCTAACGGTAGCTATATACGAGTAGGTTAGAATTCCTAATTAATTTGCGGAACCTCTATCCAGAGAGATCCGGAAGTTTAACAAAATCCCTTTATTTAATTTTTTTGACTAGTTTAACTGCACTTAATAATATAATTTAAAAATTAATTTATTATATTCGTTAGGGTAGATAAACAGGAGATACTTTCCCTAATAACTGTACAATCTGTTTAATAATTAGCAGTTCATTAATTTGGACTTAAAATGTCAATCCTTGTACTTTGTCAGATATTTTAAATTTAATTCCCTAAGCTTTACACAACCACTTTTGTTGTAAAAGTTTTCTGAAGAAAGAAGTTTCGTCTAAAAAAGAAAACTAAATTAAAGTTAACTTATTTCTTAAAAAATGAAAATGAACTTTCTTATAAAATTCAAATAAAACAAAGATCACAATTAATTTAAAATAAAATGTAATTTTTCTCTATTATAAACGAGGCTAAATAAAAACTGAACTGAAAAACTTCTTTGTGCCACTTCTGTCACAATCTGTTTACTGTTGGGAACTTACTCAAAGTTCAAACTGTAATTTTAACTACGTATAAAAATATTTGTATAACTATATTTACAAACACTTTGTAGATAAATTTTATATGAAATTTCCTTTGTATAAAAATTTATACAATATCCCTGTAAAAGAACGCTATCATTCGTAAACAGAAAAACTACTTTACGCAAAAATCCTTCGCAGATGGGTAAAGGAACTATAAAGACGGCAAACCACTAACTAAATTAATTGCAAAATATACACTTGAAAAAAACGCCGAGAGTCGCGTGTCGTAGTTATTTATACACCCCTTCCAGTAAAACCAGCAAACTAAAAACCAAGTTTATGATTGGCCTCCAACTATACAATCACGAGAGTAGAGAGAACAAAGTAATCTTCAAACTACCCTTATTTTAATCCCGGTTAACAAACTAGACTACCAGAAAAACTTGCTATCTCGCTATATCATTCTACATCCGCAGACCCCTTTCTTGAGAAAATTACATAATTTAATTTACCTATACTTTGTCATCAGTAAATTATTCTTAAAATATTTTTTCGCACATATTTTTTCCCATAAATACTTAAAACATAAATTTTTAAATTGTCCCCCCCCCCCACCCCCCCCCCCCCCCACCCCCCCCCCCCCCCACCCCCCCCCCCCCCCACCCCCCCCCCCCCCCACCCCCCCCCCCCCCCACCCCCCCAAATATTTCCATTTCTAAATTGATAAATTAACATTTTTACATAAACAAGAAACAATACCGGCATTAAAATTGATTCCTCATGGGACACCATAATATGCCATTTCAACTTTGCTTGAAACAGTGTTACCAATATTCACACACTGTTATGAGTCTGTCAGATTACAACGAATCAAGCTATTTATGTAGCAGGCCTCAAACATCCCACCCTCTGACTGGTGAAAGTGTTTCATGATACACACAGTCGAAGGCTTTAGAGAGGCTAAGAAACATGCGGAACATGTGTTCTCCCTTCTCTAGTGGGAAGAAAACGATATGAATGAAATTGAAAATTCAATCAATAGTTGATTTGTTTTTTCTTGAATCCAACTGCTCCGGATTCAGATTCGTAAATCTGTAAAAAATCTATGAATTTTGAAATGAAAATTTTAATATCTTCCCAGAGATGTTAAGAAGATCCTAGAGATCCTCGTTAAGATCTGAATAGTAATAATTTAATCTAACTAAACGTTTCGTGTTAATTAGGCTGGATAAACAAGTAAACAAATTATATAGTAGCATGACACGAGACTGGCGAGGCCGATTCACATTCATCACTTGTTGGACTATGTGGAGCCGGCCCCTGGAGGCAAACACTTTACAAATTATACCCAGTTGTCTAGTAGGTGGGGACTTTGATAAAGACCACAGTAATTCATTACTCCATTGTGTCCATAGTATTTCAAGCCTAATTCATTAAAAAAATGAGTGATGGGTAAGTAAAGTATAATTGGTGAAAAATGTGTAACCTTGTTATAGTCTAAAAGAATGAGTGTTTTTAAACAATTGTAGTTTGTATTGATGACAAAAATGCTAAAATACTGGCAGTACTAACAAAATATCTCTGATTATGCCAAACAGTAAATCACAAGATCCATTCCACATTACTCCTAATGGATGTTTCCTGTGGATTCAGCGCAGCTCCGAACGAGTAGTTTCACGGAACGGTAAAACTCCAAAAGAACGTGGAATATATGTTTTTATTTGATTACATTTTTCGAATGAATTATACATTGAAAGAAGAGAACAAGGAAAGTATATGTATGTGGAAATTGTTATATATGTTTATTTGTTTTTGACTTATAATTTTTTTAAATCACTAAAGTAAAACTACCATTCCTACCATTCTATAAAGTGGCATGTAATTAATGGCCAGTACTGTAAGTGCTCTCTTAATTCTCTATTAGCACTATACCCTCTCCACATATCGTTATCATCCATTCGAGCCTGCCGATCACAGATTCTTCCCCTAATAGGAGATTCCGATGAACCAATGATTGTCTGGAGATGTCTTCTTTCTTCTCCCAACATGATCCATAAGAAAAAGTGTAATACTGAGGCCGTAATTCTCCTACATACCGAGAGGACAAATTGTTGTTTCATTACTTCAGCAATCTTGAGCAAATTAGCTACGAATTATTAAAACTGGTGGAAAAATTGGTCAGATCAAAATTAACCTCTGTATATCCGCTCTACAAGCTCCGTCTGATCAACATAACATCTAGTTTTCTTTATAGTTTTTATATTTTATGACATATAAATGAGTTCCAATACAATTATAACAAGGTAGGAGTACGACATACCATGTTTCACGTAACAGGCTTCACTGAATCTGCTTGCAAAACTTCAAATTTATAGCTCATTTAATTCTTGGGATATCCTGTGGACAGGGAGATCAACATGAGAACAATCAGACAGAACAGAATATTTTTACATAAATTTCGGCAGACAAAATGTTTGACATGCCATCACAGAACCCATTGTTGTCTATATCAAAATTAAGGTTTATTCTAAATTAATAGGTTACAGATGAAACATCCCTTGAAATATCTCGCCACACAATACATTCACATTTTTATTAAGTTAGGTTTCATAGCAGTGTTAAAATAATAAGTTTTAGTGAGATAAGTATAAGGTATTATAACTCAAGAGCGCAGAAATCAAATCTTGCCTTTTATTTATAATATTGGTTTGCACTCTATTATATTTTTACCCCTATGAATAAAAATGTAACAAATTGAAATTTCATGTAATTTTACTTAGTTTTTTTCGAAATTTATTTATTCTACTATTTTCTCGTTACCATCGCGGCTACCAATAAGACCAGTGTAAAAACATTCGCTAACACTCAGCCAAATCCTATGAGTTGACATAAACCATCATCGCACTCAGTATATTGCTCATATAAAAATGAAGCTTCATGCACAATTTTAAGTCTACAGGTCAGTTCGTTTTTATATATGGTGTGGACAGGTAGACAGATCCAGCCTTTTGAGTGATAGGCTTCGCTAACGCTCATCCAATTACATATAAAACGAATGCTCTCTTACACTTAACCACAGAAAAAAATAAATATTGTGTGATATAATGAGTGTAAAAACCTTAAAATTAAGACCATCAATTGCTAATTAGTTTTTATATGTACGGTAATTATCTATATATATATATATATATATATATATATATATATATATATAAAAAGAAAGTTGTGTTAGTTACACTATTTATAAGTCAAGAACGGCTGAACCGATCTGGATGAAAATTGGTAGGGAGGTAGCTAAGAACTGGGAGAAGGACATAGAATACTTTTTATCCCGTTCCCGATTCAGGATTTCGCCCCACTGGTCTCTAAAAGTTACAGAAATATCCGTAAGAAATGCATTGCAGCAAACATATGTTATTAAGTGAAAGAGCCTTTTCAAATTTAATCAGCTGTTCTTTGTAAACATATATAATGTGACAAAAGAAATATATGTTTATATCATTTAATTACTATTTTAAATTTCTTTACACCTATAGTTTGAAAGCATAGAGTAAGCTTAAGAGAAGCATCAAATTTTGTTTCAACTGTTTCTGCAATCACTGTTAATCATAGACTTTACTATCCAGATAATACAATTCATATTTGACGTAAAAATTCACCTTTAACTGCAATATTTATCTAATATAAACCATGCTCGTGTTTGATCAGAAGAGCAATGCAGATATCAAAATTATTATCTTACGTTGGCTACAAATATAAAGAATGTTATAAACCAACCTTATTTGTTTTTTATTGACAGAAGTATGGTTCTCAAAACTCCGTGTGTACATATTCTCTCAATCGAGACAACAAAGCAAGCTCAATCATGGCATCGGAGATATAACTAATTTGATCCAGACGTGATACACGCTCAAAGCTTAAAATAAAAACCATACGCAATTTAGCTTAACATCTGAAGCTCATAATCATCAGACTGTAATAATATGTACCTAAAATTGCCTATTTTCGTTTCAAAATTACATAGAGTGCCATCATTTATTACATTGTATGTGCGCTAATGAATTCCGACTTTTTGACTCCTGTCCACGATGGTCTAATATAGTTCAATTGTATAAAAAATCATGGAATATTGGAGAAAAATTCCAGTTATTTCACAGGTGCATATTGAGACTGTTTCAAAATTTAAATCTTAAATAGATCATGAGCTTGGAGTATCTTTCAGTGACTATCATTTATCTCAGAAGGGTAATAACGATATTCAAAAGAAATATGCCTCCTATGTCCCAATTTTTCTGTAGGAAATCGTGTGCGGAGCCGTGGGTATTTGGTTGTAATTGGTATTTTATTGAAAATGATTGAGTTTTCGTTATGAATGAGTTTTCGTTATAATATACTACGAATTTATTGACGAACTAGCTGTTACCCGCAGCCAATTGCGCATAATTGCTTTTACTAAGTAATATAAGGACTTCAGTTCTTAAGATTTGCGTGCGAAGCCGTGGGTAACAGCTAGTTTTATATAAGAATCGACGATCTGTCACAGTTTAAAGAGACCTTCTCAGTAAATGTGACACATTTATGTAATAGTTCACATAACAATAAAAGTGGAACTGTTGGTAGATGTACAATATGGGGAGCGGCTTTCCTTCCGTCACCAGCAAGTTCCGGTCGCCACAGCACTTCCGTTATTGCTATATCCATCAGAGAGAGTACTTCATTGCTTGTCTGTCAACAAACATTATAATGCTTTTTATTATTAGAGTAAAACAAAAACATATCATTTAAAGAAGTATGAGTAATAAAATGATGCACATAAATAAATGTCATTAATAAGTAAAACTGCAATATGGCGGCTCCCTTGAGCCATCAACTTGTCCTTGCATACCGTTATTGTTCATTCATTACAGAATGTACTATTTCTTTGATTTGTACACATATGTAAGGTAATTTATACTATTCAGCGTAGTTTCCAAAGTATTAATGAAATTTATATTTTGCTTTCTCTGCAGTACACAATAACAATAGAAGAATGTATTGTTATAGTAAGTAGGAAGTTCCACTTTAAACTTAACTATACGAACGGAATGGTTTTGATTTAAGTTTTCACCCGGTTGGTCTTTGTATATGCCCGAATGTTTATATGTTAAACATTCCTAAAAAAAATAGCAAAAGTTATATTTTATATATAAACATAACCCTATACTTTTAACTTACGGTTTACCTCCCCATTGATTTTGACGATCACAACTAAGATTTTATTAGTTATTCATTGAGAAATAAAAACTAATATGTCATATATCTGTTTTTTTTCTTAAGAGATATAAATATGGTGTATAGCATATTATATATGTTTTCTATACTATATGGATAGAATGCGTGAGAAAAGCCAGTTAAAACTTCTTATATGTATGAATCGTTTATATTCATAGTGTTTTAAACTACGATATTTCCATAACAGGGACAATATTTCACCCCACATTACGAAGCTATGTGGTTTTTAAAATGAGAAATTTGACAAAACGTGTTTTGTTTTTTTGATAATTTTATTGAATTTTATATTGTAAGATCCATCCTAAAATGAATAATATTTATGTTTTTGATTTAAGTGTATCTTAAGTATCATAGATTATTTTGTTGATGGAGATCATATACTGCAACACTCAGTTTAAGGACCTCTTACAGTGCCGTAACAGAACATAGCCATGTTAATATTGAGCGCCCGCTGTGCATTGTCCCTGGGGCGTGTTTCCTCTAAATAGAGTGTGCTTTGCAGTATCTTTGACATTCACATACGATAGCAGCATGGCTGCATATGAACTTGAATTGTGTGTACGCTTTAGTACCGTATTCGGTTTGCAATCTTTGTATAGTAGGCTATGCTAGGTTATTACATATTTCTATAGAATAACTATATATCCTAGCTTATTTTCGTCTTTAACATAGATCTCTACAAATTAGTGAGGCATTACTATTCATGAACATTGTACATTTAATTTGAATTTGAAACCTTATTTAATAATGTTTATTATACGATATGTATTATGAAGTCATTAATATTATTTTATAAACATTAATAAAACTTTACATCAAATATAACTTAAAAGTATAGAAACATTTCTTATTCTTCTATACTTAGAGATAAATCTCCTGATTTTCTACTGATCTTTTTAGAGTTAAAATCAAAAATAGGTTTTTTTTAACTTCACGATGTTAACTAAAGATACACTACGCACCTGGCCTAACACTGAACTTTTACTCTAATTATATTGTCTTATAAATAATGCACTAAATAGGACAGTGTCTGTCTCTACACAAATTATAGCAAAACGCTGTGAACTCAATAAAAACTAAAGGTATTGTTATTCACATAAAATGTTTTAATATCAGTAAATTACACAATTACAAATGATCTGTTATTTATATATACAATTATTTATTATAATATATTATTTATCCTTACATAACGGTAATACAATTCTTGTTGACAAAACGCCTTGAATGTTGAATATTACATATAATGCAATAAAACTGCCATTGACAAAACATTTAATGGATTTTATAAATACTATATTCTCATTTTCAGGGATGAATGACTTAGCTTAAAATTAATATAAGATAACACAAAAGTACTGTTGAGGTAAACAGAACCAGTAAATAAAAACTAAAAGTTAATTTAATTAAGTTAAGGAAAAGATATTTAATTTCAATAGAGTTTAATAGTGTAAAAGTGATCTGAAATTCCTTAAAACACTTTTTGAATTTAATTATTGTAATTAGATGCTTACCTTCCATTAAAAGCTACTTCTCACAATATTTGGGGTAAATTTTGAACTTATTTATTTTATTCGTCTCTTTGGATTGATTTTCTTCCTTCCGTTCTATCAATATTTGATTAATTTAAAACCAAATAATATTACAACATATTATGAATATAAATTCTTTCAATATTAAAAAAGGCGCGCGCGCGCGCGCGCGCGCGCGCGCACACACACACACACACACACACACACACACACACACACACACACACACACACACACACACACACACACACACACACACACACATATGATTTTAATATTGATTGGAGTCTTGTTGTTTATGGTATTCGGTTAAATGATTCCTGTTTTGGTTATGTTTTTAGTTTTTTGTTTTGAGTTCTATTTTTTGTTTCATTAAATTAGTGTATTTCGGATGAAGGGTTCTGAAAACTCGAACATATGAAATATATAACATGTGACTTCTACACCTCCACAAAAATAGTCTCATATCCATTGAAATTTAATATACCACATATTATAAAATTTTGTAATACTAATTTCATATTTTGATGCAAATATTCATATTAGAAATGGTATAAAATCAATTTTGCCCTTATAAAATTAAAAATTGAAACCTCAAACGTATTCTATAAAGATTTAGGTTACACAAGATATCCTACACTTTATCTTTGCTTGTTAGATACAACGATGTGATATTTAACATTGGCTCATCTACCAAGGCATTAAGGAAAATTGAGTTCGTGCCAATGTGACCCAAGCATGGGATACAGCTTCCGTTATAGGCAGAACGAAACATTGCAATTGGCCATAAATGTCTACACTTGTAACAAAAAGATCGTATTGTGGGATATAGTTTGAGCTATGATATATCCCTAATTACAGATAACGTTGTTCATAGGTGAAACTAAACAACAAAATTCTTCTAAATCTATCGTCTATTTCGCTTCATTAGCGTGTCCAATTGCTTTAAAAGTTTTGATGGAAATCCCAAAATTTGTATATTTATGTATAAAAAAACTTATAAAAATGTGGTATGGGTCTATAACTGTGTAATACAATACACAGTACAATATACAATAATGGGTACAATACTGATCAATTAAAGACAAGTGTCAATAAATGAGAGTTTAATGAAATACTCAATGTATTTCACTCAAAATGTACCAGTGATAAAACACGCAACCCTGTCGTGTCAGGTGAGCGTTAAATGTCGAGTATTATAACCAACCACTACTCAACGGTGGAAATGTACTCGGTTTCAAAAAAAGTTTTTTTTCATAAAATGGGAAATCCATCTTTTTTACTCAAATCTATGGATTCATTCATATATATATATATATATATATTTATGTAAAAAACGAAGTTTTTTCCGGTTCACTGCGTCCTATTGGCCATACAGATGGAGTGCAATTTATTGTATATCACTACCATATGTCATATAGAATGTGATTTCCAACCCGTTAAATTGTTAGGAATGCAATATTGATGATGGGTATATTGATAGAGTAGCTGTTAATCAAATGTTTCTGCTAGAGCTCCAGACGTGTCTATCCCGTTTGACTCAATTGGCGCTTATTGAATGTTAAGTTTTAAATAACACGTTTTTCATAAACCTTCTGGTTTAAATTTGGCCCAAGCCCATGAAACCATAAAACGTCCATAGTAGTTGTACGTTGTATGGAGTTTACACGAAGTGCTCAGAAGGTAATCCTTCACGAGCCATGGTCAAAGTGAATTTCACAAATTGCCCATTCCAATTTAATAAATTATTGTTAAATCCTTTCATAAGCCTTGAGCTCTTGTCATCTTTGGTTGAACACAATAATTAATTCTCCTTTTTCACTTAATCCATACCCCAACCTAGGATGTTTGAATGAAATGAAATGAAAAATACCTTTATTGAAGAGGCCGAGTTAGGGCTATCAAGCCCTCTCTACCACTCAACCCCATTAGCATTAGTACGATACAATTACGGTAAATTATTAACTTATATTTTAATTATAAAATAACAAAATTGCGTAACTCCTTCACTGCTGGTCTATATTGTGTTCTTGTCTTGTCTGGAGGGTACTTCGCACTAGTGCGTCTGCCGCAGTCAACGTGCTAACCTATACAAAATTAAACGAACTTAAAATAAAAAAAACTACATGTTGAAATGAATTATATATATATATTTATGTAAAAAACGAAGTTTTTCCGGTTCACTGCGTCCTATTGGCCATACAGATGAAGTGCAATTTATTGTATATCACTACCATATGTCATATAGAATGTGATTTCCAACCCGTTAAATTGTTAGGAATGCAATATTGATGATGGGTATATTGATAGTAGTTTACACAAAAAGAACATTAGGCCAATTTTATATGAAAAGGGGAAATTTAGTGAATTACAATAATTGACAGCTTTTAGAATTGACATAATTAATTTGCCTATTAGAAATTCGTTAAGGAATATTTTACGACTAGAACGTTACTTTAAAAAAACAATTACTATTCATATTCTTTAAATATATTACTGATATTATAGTTGTGTAGAAAGTAATAGGTACTCTAGTTTAATTATAAAAGTAAAATGATATAAAATGTTACTATAAACACCTTTTATTATATACGTCATACCACGATTTGCGTAAAAAGCTTTGCTAAGGTTGCACGCAAAATATCAATGGTATTCCTCATTTCATTCTCGAGATATCTTGCAGGTACGTACACAGACAAAACATCATACAGAAAAAAATTGTTACATCCCTTCGGCAGGCAAAAAAGAAATTGAATCAGTATACTAAGTTTTACAAATGACGCTTAGCCAAATTTAATGGTCGGACATGCACTATAAGAAAACTAATTTTTGTCTATGTAGAATGAAATTTCACACATTTATTGCCTGCAGATAACCTTTGTAGAGACACCTTGCCACCTGATACATTCACATTTTTTCATTGAGAAAGGTTTCATTGCAGTGTTTAAATAATAAAAGTTCCGGTTAAGCAAGTAGGGTATTACAAATAAATAAGAGTGCTCTGGAATCTGATCGTTTTCACCAAACTTTAACATTGACTTTCACTGCTGTATTTCGTACTTTTACTGTATGAATAATCTAATGTCTTATTATGTTACAAGTAAAAAACTGATGTGTTTGTACTCAGTTTATTTACATATTTATTAATTAATTCTACTAATTTCTAGTTGCTGTCATGGTTACCCATATGACCATTGTAGAAATATTTGTTTAACGCTTAGCCAAATCCCATGGAGTGACATGAAAACTCATCTATGTAGTAATGAAGCTTACTGCAAAATTTAAAATCTAAAGGTGAAAGTCAGATACCGTTTTTGAGATATCGTGTGGACAGACAGACATACATACATTTTACAAGAGATATATAAATAAATAAAAATGGTGAGGAAACTATCCACAGTGTTAGGTTGGTAGATAAAGCCTACACTGGCATTATACAAAACACTTGAAAAGAGAACAAAGCCAGAGAATTATTCAAACTAATTCACCAAAAATATTTAAAGTAGAAACTCTCGAGCGTTTGGAAAACAATAATAAGGAAGCGAGGTGATACGAAAATAATACAAATTTTCTACCCTCATAGGCGACAGACTTCGTTAACGCTCAGACAATAAAGAATGCTATCCCACATAAATTGTGTCTCAATATGGGGAATAATTATAAAGATACCACACAAATGTTTTGAATAATGTAATAACATTCAATCACCAAACCATTTAAATATCTAGCTAGCATTTATAGGCATCATTAAACATGTTCTCATGTGGGGTAATCGAGCGAGAAAACGTTCTTAAATGTTTCAAATGCCTTATAGGTAACGTGAACAATTTTAAAGGCTTTTAAATACTTGGCTTTGTTTGACGTATATAAGTGAAGACAAGGAAACAGACAAGTAGCGACAGAAGCAGTAAAAGTAGCTGCGGCAGTTGCCGTAATCGCCGTTCCGGTAGACACGCTCAGTCTGCTGAATTGTGTCCGGGGTTCACACATTTACTTTTATGTTGAGATACTGACTTGGCTTCCGACTTCCACTAATCACTCCTCGCGCTATATTTGTTGTAATAATTCCTTTCATGTCTTATTTCTCAATATATATTAGAATATTACAAGTCAATATTACAACTTAAAGTGACATATACTAAATCCACACATCCAAATCAGTAAATTTGTTCATAGTTCATTTGATAAAGTTTGTCTGTAAATTTGACGGTAACAAAAATTATTATCACTCAAGCTTTGTATCAACTGTTAAATTGTTCATTGCCTAAGTGGAGGGGAACAGCTGATTACATTCATACAACGGGAGGCTAAACAGTTTCTTATATTTTATTTATATTAAATGAGTATAAATTAAAATGCTGACGGCAATTAGTGGCTCTGGAATTATTTAACGCGTCCATTATCAAGCCATTCAAATAATATTGTGTTGGATGTACAAGTGAGTAAGGCACATGCACGTTATTTTCCAAACCTCACTCTAAGTAACGAACAAATAAATCAAGAGTTAACACGAGCCTGCTTATTCGCGCAATCTTTGAGTGACTTATGTACTTTATAGTAACCACGACAACCTCTCAAGTTATATGTGGATGAGGTAAATTGTTACGGACTTGTTAAACGCAGGACAGTGGATAGAGCCCCGCTGACAGCATATGTATAATTTTTGAAACAAAGAATGTTATTTATTTTAAGTCCAAGATTGTTTTGGATGTGTTTAAAACAGTTCAAGAATTTAACTCATTTTCAGTTTGTTCTTAATTTAAAGGATTTATTAATCTATTTAAACACTAGAGCAAATTACGATTGGATATAAATCCAGAACTATTATTTATTTATTGTTATATTTAAAAAAAATCAATTTGTTGATTGAACAATTTAAGAATAACAAACCTCTTATCCACTAAAAAATTACAAATACAGCTACTACCTTGTAATTTGGGAATGAGAATTAATTATAAGACAACTCAAAAACCTACAATTTTCACAACTGCGTGACTCCATCTAAATACAATCTTTATGAAAAAGCATAGCGTAGATTTCGTGGTGTAATACAGGACATATTCTATATTCTAGACGTGTTGATGCCCAGCTCTTGTATAATCTATGACACAATAATTTTAAAAAATAGATATGTTTTAAAACCTAGGTCAATCAATCTTACAAACAAAAATACAATTAAGTTTTTCAAAGATTTGAATTAATTAGAGTTACTACGACAAGAGTAAATATAAAAGAAATATTTTTTTACTTTAAATTAAACTCATTTGTATAACTGGAAGAACAAAACGTCAAGAAGAAACAATGGCTCTGACAATAGTCAACTTCGGAGCTGATGAAAACCGGACTGCTCATTGTATGTCACTGGGAACTTATTGTTGTTTTATTTCGAGATTTAAAAACTTATTCTGAAAGCCTGGTAATAAACACTAATCATGATATATGGCGTAGTTAAAAGGAATGAAAAGGAAATGCTAGTTTATATTTCAAATGTCGAGAACAAAATGTCTGCATAGAGTCGAAAGTAACCCTTTATACTATAAGCGTATGAGTAAACCTCATTACAATTGACAGTATTTGTTTGATGTAAGTTTCTTCTTCCGATGTAAGGGATAAAATTTAAAATTCTTACTACTATGTTCATTTCAAATTTCTACATAATCGTTTATAATAAGCTTGATATAATTTTTGATGTTTTCGGACTGTATTCTAGAAAATAATGAGTCGTTGAAGCCCCTGTTTTTCCTGAAGTCACAGTAAACATATACACTATATCAAGGGACCAACCAGTTTGGATTACTTTACGTGCAAACGTTCACAGCTTTGTTCATTAAAGTGAATTTTATAATAACATTTAAATAGTATTTCCAGTTCATTACATAGTTTAAATTGATCACTGGTAAAATCTGTAATAAAAACTAGATAGTAACTTTGTCTTTGCAGCCTTCACGGTACTACTGATCAAGCGCTATGTACTTAATGTTTTTTAATTTTATAATTAATTTAAATATAAATAAATGTTTCTGTATCTTAAACTTCAGCTGAAAATTTCATATAGAATTTGGATTGTGCTTCATGAATATTATAATTATTGTTTCAAATTATAAAATGATTTACCCGAAGAGCCGGTGACGTCATTGGAGGAAGTAGGTCTAGGCTTAACTGGTTTTGGAGTTGAAAAATCACGAACTTTTCTATTCATGGTACACTATTTCTTAAATCTGCTGATATATGGACATTTTAAATTTGGAATGGAACCAAAAATAGTAATAAACACCAATAACTAACCGCTCAAGTAATTACTTAGTTCATTTACCACAAAAAAATTCGGCATCTAACATCATAAACATTACTGAGCATAAAAACAATAATAAAAAAATTTAGGTTCAATAATGGTTTAGACAAAAAAAATTAATCTATTCTATGAAATCTGTGTACCAGAATATGCAAGACCAATTATTTACCATTTCAAGCTTTAGAAAACTGCAAATTGAAAAGAATTATTTGTGACTGAAGAGTTTCTATTAACTGAGAAAGGCCAAGGATATGATTAAGTAGAAATTATAACCTAAACCTTTCCTCAAATGCTGTTTGACTTTCCTGTGAAATGTTAAACATACAGGAACTTTCCATATAAATTCTCTAGCGACAAGCTTTTATTACAGTAGTCTTCTTCATGTAAGTATACTGCCGTCATTAAGGTGCCGTCGTTAGGTAAGTACTGTTTTGTGAATGCAAACATCCGTTAGACCACCTTTTATAACGTCACTGCAGTTTAATATTTTCTTCTGTAAAACTTAAAAACTTCTTTTGTAAAACGTCTTAAGTAAAAACAAAGAGTTCCATTACCTTAATCTCAATACATAAATGTTAATTTAATACAAAATAGATGATTCACCAAACTGTACTGTGTACTGGTTCTTTAAACTGTAGTCCATATTAACTTGTGGAGGAAAAGTAATTAACTGCATTTTTATTTTAAATCTATCTCATAGTTACGTTTAAACCACTACCTTGTGTATCCGCTGCAGGTGTTTTTATTTTATGCCATGTCAAGAAGGAATTCTCAAAACTCGGATTGTGTTTGCGGAAATTACTGACCAATTTTAATAAAGTTTTAATTTTTTTTTGTCAGACCACCTCAAGAGATTTAAGGTGACGTTTTTATATTTCACACTTTTCTTGTCTTCAAGCACCACGAGGTCCACAATTATTATGTATTTTTCGCAGATATTTTATAACTCTTTAGTTTAACGTAGTGTTTAGGCTAATAAATGTATGACAGTATCTGATAACCTTCAAACATCTCATATTACTAACTTTTAAATCATTTGTTATTCGTAGATATTAATGAATCAGTATATGTGCATTGTACGTTTATGGACGATGACGTAATATAACAGCCACATTCTATCGACTGTGGATTCTTCGTATTCCGAAATGCCCAAAATGTTGTTCTCTTTCTCTATGAAAAGATAATACCATTATATGGAACTACAGTATTATTGGCTTTCGCTATGTTACTATTTTTATTGAAGAATAGTTTCAAACCTTAAACACTTTCAATAAAATTTTGTGAATAAACTTTTCTGACGGCTATAGTAATGCATTGATAGTACAGGTTATTATTTGGTCAGGGCTTAGTGTTTGAGCCTGGATTGAAAACTACTGGAGGTCCACAAAACTATACTTACAGGCAACTTAATTATAATTTTAACGTGTATTGTATACATGGCCAATAGAATAGCTGTTTTTGTAATAGTTGTAAAACGAAGAAAGAAAGAAGTTATAGTTATTCAATTTGGTTGGAAAGCTTATTTACACCCAGTAACAATGAGAGGCATTGATTGCTACCGCACACAAGATTATTATTGAGACATGAAATGGTTGGTCGCTTCTCATATATCAGCCGGCAACAGCTGTCAGAGAGACTTGTGATGTATGACATTATCGTCATTGTATTGTGCCGTATAACACCTGCATACCTTCATTTATATGTAATATATTATTTTGTTATTCGATGAAGAAATGTGAGATAAATAGTTTATATGTGTTTATATGTAACATTAGCCTAATGCATTTAATGTATAACTAGATCGATTAACATCCCTTAAAGTAAATATTTAAAGTCGTCCTGGAAAAATACTACAGGACTCCAAATTTTTCTTAAAATGTATTGAAATTTTTTGAAATAACATTTTAAGATTTATTTCTATTTATTTTAAAAATAACTTTTGAATTATACATCTAAATAACTATCCAAGCATCTACATTTAAAATAATTAAGGATTTTTATTGTTAGATAAATGATATTAATGGACGATAATAGCTTTAAAAATGTTTAACACATATTGCCATATAAGGACAAGGCACCAATCATTTTGTTACAAGTGGTTGAACTCGGGAGCGAAGTACCCTAAATGTGGTGACAAAGATTTCACTATGTAACTTTGTTGTCACTAAGACGATTGCACTCGCGTGTAAGAAATTAAAAAAAGAAATATATTATATATTTCAGTTAACAAAGTTTGAAATAGTTTAAAAATATATTGTATACATTTTCTCCATAGTATGATCCTTTCAGAGAGACTCCTGTTACTCAAGGAATTGGATTTGTCTTTGTGGGAGATTATTATCAAGAGTAATTTTCTTGTACAAATACTAATATATTATTACTCATGACGATCAGGAGAAGAGTCCTGCGATTTTCCGGAAACATTTCCAAAATAAGTAATTTGTTTATAATACATATAGAAATTAGCGTAATTTATGCGGTCGTAATTTATGACGGTAAGGTGAACAATAGTGTA
This sequence comes from Homalodisca vitripennis, assembly GCF_021130785.1. Taxonomy (NCBI): domain Eukaryota; kingdom Metazoa; phylum Arthropoda; class Insecta; order Hemiptera; family Cicadellidae; genus Homalodisca; species Homalodisca vitripennis. Next base: position 137,909,417 of record NC_060207.1, read on the forward strand.
CAGCGCGGGTGCAAGGAACGAGCGTGCGGTTACTTTACACTCTTCTTATATCTCGCCCAAAACTGAGTTCAAAATTTAAAATGCTATAGTTTCAGGTAAAAAAACTCAATTACTTATCTTTTCCATTGGCAACGATATTCTTGGCCTCTGTGCCGTGTGTTATATCTTTATTAAAACGAAATAGTCTCAATTGCCTATATATTTAAATGGAAAACGTAGAGGGATTTTTAAGTAATAAAATTTTGAATATTAAATAAATGTATGTACAGGTCCAGTTTTATTAAAACATATAGAAAATATTGCAACTTATTAGAAAAAATTCCGAGATAGCTTTTGTGTTTGTATTTATTCAACACGTATTACGCTAATGAATATATGATCATTTCAAATTGATGCGTAAAGGAATGATAATAAATTCATTTTTCTACTTAGAAACAAAACCAGAACTTTGTGGAGTATACATGAGTACCACCGTAGGTTCTGCGTTTTACTTGTTTAAAACTTTGACACTATGGATTTGGTAGGCAAGAGGACTGCTAGTAATGATAAAATTAGGAATTGGTAGTGTGGACACATTTTAATCCTAATTGATTTTTTTATAACAAGTTTTGATGAACACAGCATTAGACACATTTAGGCTATAAAATTTGTTGTAAAGAAAGTTTTAATAATAACTATGAGTCACATTATTTAGGAACGACACTGAAAATACTTTTTAATTCTATATCAATAGTTATATGTGATAGTACATTTTATAAGGAATGATACATTTTTTTCGCTATTTGCTGCATGGAAACACAATACAAATACATTCAACAGATATTTTGGTTTGATATCGAACCATATAATTTATGTGGTGGTATATCCAATATTGAACAGCATAAATATCAAATATAAAATCAGATACATACTGTAATTTATAAAAAAAGCGTATATGGTGTTAATAATATATATATTATTAACACCAAAATCATTCTATAACAGTAAACGATTTAGACAACGAAGAAACATAAATAATTTAGAATATTATATATCTACGACGAGAGTCTTTATAAGAAATGCGCGTAAACAAATAAATAAACGAGATGTGATCTCCATAGAATGTTACTTAGTGTCAAATTCCTTTGACATTCAAGACTCGCTTTTCTTCTTCATTTCCAAATCAATTTCCAATTCTATACTAAAGGGCATTGATGAAAGGTACACCACAATATGTACCTTTAGTTTAAGTATTTTTGTGTCATAATTATTAGCCTCCTGAAGCACTTGCATGTAATTTGTATTGCTTATATTAAATTCAGTCCTAGTTTACACCAATAAAAAATTTTTTGGTTAGCTTAACTAATAGTAAAAATTTGCTATATATTTTTGGCGTGATTGTAGACTTGTGTTTCTACGTGTTATGTATTTACTGAAATTAACTTTAGATTTGTGTGAATTAAAGTGTTCACTAGATTTCCACAAGATGTCTTTTAATTAATAATAACAACAAAAGAGTTTTATTATTAATAATTTCATACAATACCAAGACTTAATTATTTATCGTTAGGATGCCAAAGGCAAGATTGTACCTATTATAAATATCTGCTCATTCAATAAGCTGAATACAATTGCTAAGCTTAAAAAACCATAAGTATGTTAGTAATTAGGTTTTTTCAGTTAATTCTCGTATGAGACCATAAAAAACACGATTGATATATGTTGGTATGTATATTTATTAATATGAATGTTTCAATTGGAAGTTTTTCTATATTTTGCTGTATTACGGATTATCATAGTTTTCTACAAGTTAAATACGTATATACATATTTAACAATTTAACGTATTTACGTATATATTAAATATTTAACCAATATTGTTATAAGATTTTATTTGGTCTTGTAATAAATATAAATTTAATCGTGAAATATACCGTCTCAAGAATTATTTTACAAAGCGGCGCACAAATAAAAGCTATACCACTAACTACACTTTTATATCCAGCCATCTGCGTTGCAACGTATTGGGCTGCTGCGGTTATGTTGTAACTGTGTGTGTGTGTGTCTGTGTTTTATATTTTACTCCATCACCAGAAGACTACTGGACCGATTGTACTAACATTTTACATATATATGCCTATTGCTATTTCGAAAATCCCTAAATATGAATACGATGGGTTCCTACACCTAACATATTAAACTATTTAAAATTTCAACATGCTCTATGTCATTAAGACGATTATGGATTCATATTTATGTTAATAATTATTTCAGAATTATATAGACGGTAATGACGATGACTAACTATAAATAGTCCACATTTTAACACATTAATTGTTTTAAAATGAATTAATAATTAATGAAAAATGTATATAATAGTGTTGACATAACAATAAAAGTGGAACTGTTGGTAAATGTACAATATGGCGGGGAGCTTGCCTTCCGTCACCTAGTTCTGGTCGCTACAGCACTTCCCTTATTACTTTGCCTACTATGGAGAATACTTCATAGTTTGTAAACAAATACCCAAATACAATGTCATTATTTTTTGAAAATTGACAGGTAATATTAATGATTTTAAATAGGTATGCACGAAAAAATACAGAAAAGAATTAATTATACTAATATATACAGCTGCAATATAGCGCCAGCTTCCTTTGCTTCATCAGAATACGCGTATTTTACTCATTCGTAGAAAAATTAAGCTATTGTTATTATTTGGAGCGTTTACGATATTCATTTATATAATTCACATTTTAATTTCCCTTCTATACATTTAATAAGCACAATAATCATAAATAGAATGTTTAATTTCAGACTTTCCGCGTCAAAAAGTGGATTTGAAAAATTCAATCGTAACAGTTGTATTGTATTTCAAATAACTTTATGTTCATGAATGCTCGGATTCGGTCTTTATCTAAAAGTTTTCTAAGGGGTTATTGGGATAAAAATATCTGTTTGATAACAACTAAGATTAAAAGTTTTATTGAACTTTCCTCTGCATGTACTCGTATGTATGTCATATATCAATTAGAAGCAGAAAAGATGGCGACTCGCTTCTGTGAAGGATTTGTACTTAAATAATAAAGATTAAACTTTGTTTTATGTTATTAAATGCACGTAAAATCGTGATAGTGATTTTGTGAAACATATAGTATTGTTATATGGTTGACTTGTTAACCTAATTAATGTATATTACCAATCTTAGATTGATACCAATGTTAACGTTGTTATTTTCTTATTCACTGATTATATAAGCTCAGTCTTTTCTTCTAACTTACTCAATTTCATATAAAACACGCAGTCAGTATTTTGAGCACCGGGTGAAGCAGTACTTAATGAAAGCCCCAGCATTTATGTCTCTACTTTCCGGTTTATCATGTCGATCCAGAACTACTTTACTAAATTAGTCATAGTTTCCATAGGCGTATCTATGATGACATAATGGGGGGATGAGGGAGTTACCACTACCGGAAATTCTGGAAATTTTCCATGCATCCCAGTCAAAATACGACCCGGGAAACTCCTCCGGAATACGATAAAATGCTATAATATTAACAATTTTAAGTTTGAAAGAGTTGAAAGCCTTCTAAGAGCATATTATTTTTATTTAATACCCCAAAAAATAGCTATAACTTAAATCAAAATATTTGGAAACCTCCTGACAATACATTAAAATGAGTAGGCTTCAGTAAGTCCAGTTTTCATTAAGTCCAGGACCTTGTATTTTGCCATTTTAATACTGGCTGTTTCATAAAGTCCAGTTTTCACAAAGTCCAGTTCTCTAATATTAATTTAAAATATAACGCAGTTTCATAAAGTCCAGTTTTCAATAAGTCCAGGAGTTTAATATTATTAAAATACAGCAGTGTCAGTAAGTCCAGTGTCACAAAGTCCAGATGTACAGTCTGTACCAGAGCAAGTCGCCGGCGACCGTCATGTTGCTATGTTGCAGGGGCAATTCTGAAGGCGTTCCAGCCTCAGCGCAAATTTAATAATTCATGTGCATTGTTATGTAAAGCAGCCTAAAAAGAATTAGTTTGAATTCAAGCTTTAAATATTTATCTTTATTTTATGTATATTTGCAATTGTGTATCTAACTTATAGTTTTAAAATGTGGTTTTTCATACAAATCATAAAATAAATAGAAAACAATATTTTAATTATTAAACTTTATTCAACCTAACATTAATTAATAAATATAAGTATACATTTGGAATGTTTATTGTATCTGTACTATGTATGTCCAATTAAATCACCGTAAATAAGAAAAAAACAAACAATACATTCATAACAAAATGTTGTATTATTTTATTATATGAAAACTCAAATTCTCAATAATGCCAGACACTCAACAAATGTTTTGAAAGTAATGAGTTTAGCAAACAGACATAAAATATATATTTTTGACGTATCATATGTTCCAATGCTAAAATAAAATTATATAACATTTTCCTGTATTAAATATGTTGTCTTTTATTAAGTAAAACAGGAAATTAAAATTAATCATTTTGTAAGCAAAAACTGTCATTTCATTATGAAATTTTATTCAGGAGCTAGTTCTCATAACCAATTAAGATAACTGGTCTGTTACGTATTATGTATAAACCAGTGTTGATTATTTACTATTAAACGCTATTACTACAATGTTATTGATCAAAGCAATAAAAATTATAAGTCTTATATATTTTACATAAATGTTAGCTCTGATAATGGCAGTAAAGAAAGAACCTGCTATATATTTATTATATATAATCAACCAAACAATAAACAGCATCTGGGCCCAGTCGGGCCCCTTTAACTCAATAAACTACCTTGCCCCGATCATGAGGTTATATGACAATTGACTTAGTGGGGCTGGACAACTTTCATTTAAAACTGTCTTTCCGCACGATATATCAGAAACTAACTAACATATAGACGTTTGTTTATGCATGAAGCTTCAGTACTATATGAGGAACACTTCGTTTGATTGTGGTAAACGTCACACCATGAGATTTGGGTGACATTTAGCATGTATTACATTAGTCTTATGGGTAACCATTGTGATATTGATAACAAAGCACAATAAATATATTTGTAAACAAACTCAATTTACCCATTATATATTTTAACGTCCTAATAATATTATATATGCGACAGTGCCTTTGTTTCTTTGTTTTGTTTTCACGCGTAAACTACTCAACCGATTGTACTGAAACTTTACATAGACATTCCTACGGTTCCTGGAACGAATATGGGCCTATTCTTATTTCGAAAAACTTTCTGGGCTCCACCATAATGGACTTAAAAATAGCGAAAGTTCCAATTCTTGGTCTTTAAAGTTTCGTAATTTTTATTGAATGAGCCTGTCAAGTAATCAACCTTTCTGTGTAAACATTATACTAAGGCAGCACACCAATATGTTTATTTAATTTAAGCACTATTTTATTTATATTTCATAATCAAATTTATCTGACACTAAACTCCTGTTCTCAGTCTCTTAGGACTGTATATATTTTTTCGCCAACATTTTGTTAATCGGGTAAATGAGGCAAATTCAACTATGGAACCGTAACTACAATAGACTCGAAGTCAGTTGAAATGCTCGGAACCAGCGAGAGTTTTGATCGAAGTAGGCTTCTCATTCCTAAGTAGGCTCGTCAGGACAACGATGAAAACTCATCTATGGCACTAAAAATACATTAGACCGGCAGTAGATCACAATAGCTGGAAATAAGCGGTTTTTAAGCAAAGCTGTTTTCGGAGACCAGTGTAAATAATTTCTTGATGAGAGCAACGAGGTAAATTCAGTTTTGGTATCGGAAATATGATTAATTTGAACGAGAAATGAATGCTCCTATACCAACCAAACATGATATAAGATTTTGTACGCCTGATCGCCTAACTATAAACATTGAAATTATATGAACCTGATCATATGACTACTTCCGTTTGAAAACACATTATAGAGGACCATTATATTACATCATACGTGTTTTGATAAAGTTGGCTTCGGACTTTGATTTTTTTTACCCGCGGGTAACAACTTGTATGACGTATTAACACATGTAGACTAATTATTCCAACACATCCCACACCATTTTTAAGGTGAATGGTAACTAGATGTGTAGACTTTTATTATTTAAACACTAATATGAAACGCAATGAAATGAAAAGAACGAATTTGTGCTACATTTGTGCTACAATAACATTGTGCTACATAAAGAACGTTATTCTTATACAGTTTACACGTCACTAATAAGACGGTGAATTAACTTTACTAATCATTCGAGTTCTGGTTGCTGAAGTGCTTGCATAGTTCGATTATTATAGGTTAAACTTCTGCTCATACTTACCAGCCATACCAAGTTTTCCTACCAGTATTTACTAATACGTAACATAGTGAGTATTGGTAATTGTAATAACACCCTGTACTAACCCTCCAACTTTTATTCTCACATATTATTCAAATACATTTCATACAAATTTCAATAGTTCATAACGAAATCTGTTCAGGCTGGACCTGTCATGTCGACGGGTTCAGCCACTGACGCTCAATTGAGCGACATGGAGACAAATCAGGCGATTGCATCCATAATAACCAGTGAACATAACTACACTTTACAAAATGACAATGAAAATAAAAGAAAATTTATAGAACTTGAAAAAGAAAACAATGACAACTCAAAAACTTCTGTTGATCACAACATGCAACAACACAAAAAACCACATATACAACGACTCTATAAACCTGAAAATACTGGACCCTTTGAGATTATTGTACAAGACAAGAAAAGAAATAAAATGAATCCATTTACCATTGGCAAAATACTAAAACAGCACTACACGGATATTGAACACATCTCACGTGCAGGTAAAAACTTATCCATTGTGTGTACTAACTTTACGGCAGCAAATAACCTAGTTAACTCGCAACATCTATTAGAATATAATGTATTTGTACCCTCCATTAGAGTTCATACCATAGGTGTAGTGTACGCTGAACCGGAGGTAAGTGAACAGGAAATAATGCAAGAGGCATCATCAAACTATCCCATCATACATGCTGAGAGGATCAAACGACGAGTTAATGAACAACTCATTAACACTCATTTTATTAAAATTACATTTGAATCTGAGAAACTTCCTAACCATGTACATTTGAATTTTGTTCGCATGAAGGTAGACCCTTACATGATTCGTGTAAAACAATGTTATAGATGTGAAGGAAACAGGATTTTTCCGGACATTTGCCATCGTTAAGTGAAACAAGAAAACAGTAACACTACGTTTCGAGATCTGCAATCTGATCTCTTCTTCAGGTAAAGAACTAACCTAATACATAATTACAAACTAGGTTAAAATAAACAAATCTTACTAAAGCGTTGTGGCACGCCTGAGTCAGGAATCACAACCTACATGTTGTATGTCAATTTCACTAACACTAAAGACATGCACTCAACAAAAAAACTATACAAAACACTAATCACTAAACTAAACTACGGAATACAGGTCACAATATGTCTTCACTCGTCTACTAACCATCTACGACTGACCAGAGGGGGTAGCCAATGGTAATCGAGGCGGCCGGCTAAAACAAGATGGCGGAAATACAAGGGAAGGGGAACAGGAATGGGGCCCTTTCGTTATTATTGGTTCATGCGAGATGAACTTCTTAAAACCATATTGTGACTCCGCATTGGTTTATTGCAAATATCCGATCCGTTTGATACTTTTGGTATTCTCTTTAGTTCATTTTTTAGAATTGGCAACCAAAGCGGCCTAATCTCGACTGATGGTTGACTGATTGGTTGGTCTGCCAATTTAATGTATGTTGCCTCAATTAATTTCCTTTTGAAGAAATGTGGTTCCCGATGTATTATGTTGGCTTCATCCCAATTCATATGATGGTCTTCGGACCAACAATGGTGTGCAATTTTTGACTTTTCTGTTAGACCCTTTCTCGTGTTTTCTTTGTGCTCTTTTATCCTTACGTTTACACATAATACATCGGGAACCACATTTCTTCAAAAGGAAATTAATTGAGGCAACATACATTAAATTGGCAGACCAACCAATCAGTCAACCATCAGTCGAGATTAGGCCGCTTTGGTTGCCAATTCTAAAAAATGAAACTAAAGAGAATACCAAAAGTATCAAACGGATCGGATATTTGCAATAAACCAATGCGGAGTCACAATATGGTTTTAAGAAGTTCATCTCGCATGAACCAATAATAACGAAAGGGCCCATTCCTGTTCCCCTTCCCTTGTATTTCCGCCATCTTGTTTTAGCCGGCCGTCTCGATTACCATTGGCTACCCCCTCTGGTCAGTCGTAGATGGTTAGTAGACGAGTGAAGACATATTGTGACCTGTATTCCGTAGTTTAGTTTAGTGATTAGTGTTTTGTATAGTTTTTTTGTTGAGTGCATGTCTTTAGTGTTAGTGAAATTGACATACAACATGTAGGTTGTGATTCCTGACTCAGGCGTGCCACAACGCTTTAGTAAGATTTGTTTATTTTAACCTAGTTTGTAATTATGTATTAGGTTAGTTCTTTACCTGAAGAAGAGATCAGATTGCAGATCTCGAAACGTAGTGTTACTGTTTTCTTGTTTCACTTAACGATGGCAAATGTCCGGAAAAATCCTGTTTCCTTCACAATCCTTCCATCGTCAAAAATAACCTTCAAACAAAGAATGTTATAGATGTTTTGCATATGGACACGTGGCAAGTTCCCCTTGCAATAGAAAATAGAATCTGTAGGGACTGTACAGGCACTTTCCATACAGAGCCATGTCAAACACCTCGTAAATGTATACATTGCGGTGCACAACACAGCAGCAATTCTAAATTCTGCCCCGAATACGTACGACAAAAAAATATAAAAGACAGAATGAGTATCATGAAGGAAAGCTATCACATTTCCTCACAATTTTTTCCCATCACCTACAAAAAAACAGGTAAATATACAAAAAGTTTATCCTATACACAGGCCGCTCAATTGGACCTAGCTGATGATGAATCCTACCCATGCTTGCCATCCTCCAAAGCCTCTACTCCAAGTAGCCAGATAACTGTAAGAAACAAATACACACCTCTGTTGTCAATCAGAGAACCAAACACCTGCAACTACCAACCCCCTGCTAGAGAATTTAAGGTCAATACACCTAACAGTATTAGGCCTAATAGGATTAATGTCATGCATACGCCTAGATCTACGGTTGATAGATCAAAACAAACCTCCACCAAGCCGGTTCAGATAGACAGACTCAGCGCACAAGAAAGATCACATCTTTCATCACTCCTGAAAACAAAACTCGAGGAAATAAGAGGTAAGCTTAATTCAAGCACAATAACAAATCTTAAACAAGTTGATGAAATTATAGTAAGTTTTATGAACAGTGATTCAACTGTTCAAACAAAGACGTGCTCATTAACTAACAAAACCAAACCTAACTTAGGAAACTCATCAAATAGTAAACAACACTCGATTAAATCGCCAGATAAAAATGGCAGTAAGTAAACTTAACTTAATACAATGGAACGCTAGATCTCTTAAGCCTAAATGGCCAGAGATAATGCAAATGTTTGCAAAAAAAGAAATACACATTGGTGTTATACAAGAGACCTGGTTACAAAAGGATGATATTCTATCCGATAATAATTACACAATATGCCATCTTGATAGATTGGATGGATATGGTGGCACTGCTTTTATTATTCACAATACAATCTCCTACAACATCATTTTAGAACATAATGATAGCACAACCCAACTTCAGGCTATACAGGTGAATAATTACAATAGGCCTATTAATATTTATAATATATACTGTACTAATAAGAAGATAAACAATAATCTCTGGCACAATCAACTCTTCAGTAAGGACACAGGTTATACCTTGCTGTGTGGTGATTTTAATGCTCACCACCCATACTGGAATGCCACACAAGCAAACAACAGGGGATGTAGAATATTTAATGAATACAACCAATCTCAATTCATACTATTAAATAATAATAAACACACCACTGTACCAACTATGTACCATCAGGCATCCACCATTGACCTCACCTTCGCCACTCCCAACCTTCATGCTTTGCTAGAAGAATGGGTGGTAAGTAATGATCCATTAGGAAGCAACCATCTACCAATTTTTATGAAATTTAATACTTGCCCTATTAGTTATAACTATGACATTAATTCCATGTGTGTAAAACTAAGCAATAAAAGGAACTTCAAAAAGGCTGACTGGGCGCTATATACAGAAACTGTAGAAAAACAGGTAAACGAACTACCAGCTATACCACTAGATGTACAATGGGATGAAATACTCAATATCATAGAGTTAGCAGCTGACAAAGCAATACCAAGGTATAATATATCCAACAGAGCAGGTTTTACACCAAAAAAATGGTGGAATGAGGAATGCTCTCAAGCTGTTGCCCTTAGACGGTTAGCTTTTAAAAAGTTTAAAAATAACATGACAGCAGTTAATTATCAATATTATCAAACCACACAATTGAAAGCCAGGGAAATTATCAGGAAAGCCAAAAAGGAAGGATGGGAAAAATTGTGTCAGGAAATAAGTAGTAAAAATAATTCCTCATTTGCTTGGAAAATAGTTAAAAGACTAAAATCTTATACAAACGTAAGTACACCATCCATATTAGCAGACCAAAACTTATGTGAAAAATTTATGTGTCACATAGTCCCAGATCATGTACCAATGGAACATGAAGTAAGAGGTAGCTCTAGCAATAACTCTTCCGAAAACTCTGAAAAAATAGAAAATAGTTTTAGTATTAAGGAATTGAATGTAGCAATGGAATCTAAAAGGAAAGATACTGCACCAGGTTTGGACGAAATATCCTACAGTATGTTACGCCACCTACCAAATAATGCACGACTATACTTACTGACAATATTCAACAATATTTGGAATGGAATCACTGATCTACCAAGTAAGTGGAAACAATTTAAAATTATAGCACTTCTCAAAAAAGATAAAGACAAACAATTGGAAACTTCATATAGGCCTATAGCATTAATACCATGTGTTTTAAAACTGCTCAATACTATGATTAAAAATAGATTGGAATGGTACATTGAAAAGTCAAACATCTTACCTAGTACTCAATATGGGTTCAGAAAAAAAATAGGATGCAATGATTACTTGATAAATTTTGTAGCAGATATTCAAACTTCACTAACCTTCAATAAAACAACTATTGCAACCTCACTAGACTTATCCAATGCATATGATACAGTTTTTATACCAGAGTTGATAAACAAGTTGAAGTACTACAACATTCCATCAAAGTTTGTGACTTATATTAACTCATGGCTCATAAACAGACAAATGACTCTCATTAGTCCTAAGTTTATCATAACCAGGTATACTAATAGAGGATTGCCCCAAGGCAGTGTGCTCAGTCCTTTATTGTTTGCACTATATATAGCGCACATAAATGTTCATATACCAAACCTTGTAAAATCACTTCAATTTGCAGATGATATAATGATTTATTCATCTGGAAAACTTGTAGAAACAGTACGATCAAATGTTCAAAACGCACTAAGCAGAATCCAAAGGAACTTCAACCAACTTCACTTGGAGTTTAACGCTACTAAAAGCAAGGTAATAATATTCTCACGCAAGCAAAACACTAACGTCGAAAGACAGTTAATAATTAATGACCAAGTGATTCCTACTGTAAATTGCATTAAGCTCTTAGGTATACTTATAGATAATAAGTTAAACTTTAAGAATCACATCAACAATACTTCCTTAAAATGCCAGAAAGATATAGGAATTATAAAATCCATTATATGTGGTTCAAAGGGCGCAACACCAGAGTTTGCAGTGAATATTTATAAAAGTTTGATAAGAAGTAAGTTAGACTATGGATCATTTTTGTTTGGTCATGTCTGTAACAAAGAATTGAAGAAACTAGATGCAATACAAAACCAAGCTTTAAGAATATCATTAGGGGCATTTAAGACCACTCCAATCATTGCTCTACAAACTGAAGCTAACATACTACCATTAAATATCAGAAGATCAATACTTACAGATAAGTTAGTTTATAAAATATTATCAGAACAATGTCATCCTACATACAGAAGTCTCATGTTTCTCAACATGCTAACTGAATGTAGACCATATTGGAGAAGGAAGACTAAACCATTGTATTTACACTCCCTTACAAAAATCAATTCTTTTGACCCAAACTTATCACTTAAAGAAAGCTGTAAAACCTTCTGGGACTTTAAACAACCTATATTAACAATGGACAATGAAATAAAATTTGTCTTCACACTCGAATATCCAAAAAAGGTAAGCAACAACACTATTGTAAAACAACGTTTTCTCGAAGTAACCTCAGAGAAAATATACAAACAATCGCTAAAAATATATACAGATGGATCAAAAACCGACAATGGTGCTGGTGCAGCGTTCTACATTCCAGAATTGGATATCAGAGGTAAATTCTCCCTGCAAGAAGGAATATCCAGCTACTCAGCTGAGCTTATAGCCATATTGCAAGCAACCTTCACACTCGCCACCATCAGACAAAAAGACATCATAATATTCTCCGATTCACAAGCAGCCATAACAGCACTGAGTAACGTATACAACTACTCCAAAGGGGAAGGTATTCCGGTGAGTATCATCCATAATGTAATAGACAGTGGCAAGGACGTCACTTTTCACTGGGTTCCAGCACACGTAGGTATTTATCATAACGAATATATAGATAACCTAGCAAAACAAGCCATAGCAGACGGCACAAAATTGTTCAATATTTACATCCCAACATCTGACTTCAAAGCCTATCAACAAAGGCAGTATGCAGTAGCATATAAGCAGGTATGCCAACGTACACCAAAAGCGGCATGGTACAAAGAAATAGAAAGTACGACAGGCCATAGCCCTTGGTTCATCATGACAAACTTCAAAAGGTGGGAGATAGTCAATGTAATTAGAATGAGATTTGGACATGCTCGGGTCAATACAAAGTTGTTTGACATCAAACAATATTTCACACCACTTTGTTTAAGTTGTACCCTCGCTGAACGAGAATCCCTTGACCACGTTATTCTACGATGCCCAGCCTACGATTTTGCGAGAGACCTACGCTTTAAGATATTAAATAATCTACTTAGATCACATAATATGAATTTGATTGATATATTAAAACTTCATAACATAGAAATATACAAGGAACTCAACCAATTCTTAAAACAAATAAAAAAACACATATAGCTTCAAAGACAGTACACCAACATATATGTCTTCCTGGATATATGTCTCCCTGGAAAAATAAATATTCAATGAAAATCCATAGTAACACAAAATAACATATGTATGGCAGAAGTTTAACCCCCAGAGAACCACGAGGCGTCATGGGAATTCACCCGAGCCTGTTTAATTAAACGAAGTGAAAAAAAAAAAAAAAAAAAAATGAAAAGAACGTGAATGTATCATATGACAAGATCATGTGTATCATTTCGAAAAATATTTCATAATTAGACTTAATTGAAACTTCATTTCTACATAAACAAGAATGAGGTAACCATTGAATTTGGCTGATAACACTGAGTTCGATAATGGTGAATGTCATTCCATGGGATATGGCCTAGCGTTAGCTATTCTATTTTTATTGGTATTATATGCAAACATTGTGACAATGAAAATATGGCAGAATAAATAAATTTGAGAACAAACCTAGTCCAATAAAGACTTTTTTACATGGAAGATTTTTATTCATATGGTAAAATGAAAAAATTACCAGAGTGGAAAGTCAATGTTAAAAGTAGGTGACAATATTTAATTTCAGAGAACTCTCGAGTTGCAGTTCCACAATTTAGCTCACCGAAACTTTCATTACTGGAAAACTGCTATAAAACATAATTCAATATGAGACTATAATGTGGTAAGTTATCTCGAGAAAGATTTCTTATGTTAACTTCATTTTGATATTCTAGGCTAATTGGTTGGCCTAGGCTATAATTATGTCAGGAACCTATTGCAGCTGGCAAATTCAAGGATATCGAAATCATATTCGTAATGTACTCTGCTGTATTGATTTTTTTGTCGAACCCTTTTATACGGACGTGGACTCCAGATTCCAGTAGTCAAGGCTGTGACAGAATGTCAGATTTCAAACGCTACACAAAGTGGAAGGTGAAGTAGAGCTAAACTATTAAAATTCCCTTTTGATTGAATCAGCCCTTCCAATAACAGTTGTGTTAAAGTGAACAAACTGTAGTAATTAATGTATGATGGCAGTAATGATAAGAAATTATTTCTGTAAACATTGATACTGATGTGGCATTTTTATGTACTTCCTACGTAATCTCATAGTTAATCCTATAATAAAACAAGACTTCCAGGACATTTCTTAAGTCACGAATATCTAATATAATAAGATAAAATTTAACTAGAACACAATTAAAAAACCTCGGCTTGGTAATACAAAAATAAATTATGGCACTGTTTAAAATTCCATGTTTTATTTTGTGAAATATAATTTTTCTTTTTAAGGGAGCATTGTTGGAATGATTACTAAAAGTATATATACATATTTATTTAAATAACTGTTTTTCTACACCAGTTTCAATGAAAATACTGTGTTAATCTTTTTTTTAGTATAGTTTGAATTCTTACTAATGATTTTCATTATACTTTTTAAGTTTTTTTTTTCTTCTGACAAACTGCTAAATAAAAGGCCTTCGTGATCAGACATGGACATTGGTAAGAATTTAAATGTAAGAATAACAAATGTGCCTATACCATGTCTCTTCTGACGGATCTGAGGTTGTTTCCTGTAATACGAGTAGTTTTCTAAAACTGTAACCAAAAGGACTATCTATTGGAAACTGTTAGACTCATGTTATAACTATTAGGATAATATGATAAACTCCAAACTACAAAATATATTTATTTTCGTCGATTTATATTTTTTAACGTTCATCCATTATTACAATAGTTATTTACCGATCGATAACACGTGTGAATTTCTTCATCAACCATGTCAGATATTCCATAACTGTTATGCCACCATAATAGAACAAACTATGCAACTTTTTTGAATAATTCCACAACACAAACAAAATAGTGAATTGCTTCAGTGTTTCAATGAAAACAAATGTACAACAATGATCATGATTTGCAGGAATTTATTTAGTAATTATGTGTGGGAGACGAAAGCTACAGACAGTATAATGTGTCAGAACTGGATACGGGAGGTCCTCCATAGCATGTTGCACCTGTCAATGACACATTATCTCAAAATGTGACGAGGGTGCAATAAACCTCCCTCGCCCCTCGGTTCTAGCCGTGAGCCTGACAAGCTAAAGGAAGTCCTAGCCGAATATTTCTATTGTTTGAGTTTATCGTACTCCAGAAATCAGATTGTTATCTAAAAGTGTCTATTTTATTGCTAATATAAACTAATCTATCAGAACTGTTTATACAATTTTATGTATAAAGTTAAAAGTGTTTTAATTTTTACATTAATGATGAACTTCTAAACGAGAATTAAATAAATTTACATGAATTATTAACATAATGTAATTTATTCCTCGGGTAAAGTACCTTTATTTCAATGTATAATGTTGTATATCGGTAGATTAAAATAAAGAATCAAAGATACAAATTTCTTATAAACTTTGACTAGTGTGTATACGAACATTTTTAAATTATCTGGTTACTTTCAAATGACAAAACTACTTGCTGACGCGTTCAATGGAGTGTTTTTACAATTAAGTACACATAACAAAAAAAACCTAAATATAAAAAATATCCATCTATAAAACAGTACAGAAATCTGCTAGATGGGGAGTAGTATAAAAACAAAACAGAGCTAAGGCAGTTTTCGGGTAGCCTACAGCTGACTTCACACAGTCCACAGATCTCAGAGGTAGATAACGATGAAACGTTCTCTATCAAATTTGATTCGTTCCATTTTACCCTTGACATTGTACTCAACTAACAAAGTATAATAGAAAAGGGTGGATTAATTATAAAAAATATTTTAAATCAAATTACACGTTATTGTTTTACAACCTCTCTAAGTTACAAGGAGGAAAGAGGGCCTAGACAGGCAAATATCTATATCGTTATTAATGTATCATGTTTACCTTTTTACTTAGTAATATAAGCTTCTCAATTTATCCTTGTATAACGTTGAATAAATTTGAAAATTGCATTTAAATGTTTGATCGGCAGGTTTAGTGAGACGTGTTTTCTTGTCTAGTACCGTGCGGGCTAGAAGAGTTTTGAGCACTTTGTCACCCAAATTCCTTTGGCCCGGTTCCTTTTTTAGAATTTCTTAACATTCTTGAACCAGATAAAACTCTCTAGCGGCCCACCTCAACCATGACATTTAGATTCATTTACTATAGTCTATTGCTTTTAATCTGGTTAATGGGTTATCTTCAAATACGGATTTACTGGCTTTAGAGTGTTGGTAAGGAATACAAATTAACATAACAAGATTATAAAAATATGTGAATTTAATTAAATGTCTATGTTAATTAAGCAAAAGCCATAAATAATTTCATATAGGTCAGTTCATCGCTAAACATATTTCTATTCAGACTAAAATTGTAACCGATTTGATTGCGTTTGATGGAAACTAATTGTGTATGCAATATTTTCCAAAGCACACAATTTGCGTAACTGATGACTTGAGTTGTTACTCTGAGTTGCCAATTTTAATGGATAACGTTTTAACATGTATAGTCTACCAAATATCCTAAGGAGGCTTCAACAGGAGCGCCCAACACCGGAAGTTCGTTTCCTTTCCCACGCGTATAAACTTACTGTAGGCTATCGCTTAAAATGTCGTTGAGTATGTTCTACACTTACGGTAATTTTTTAATTGAACCTAGGGTTTATTGCCTTCGTTATGATTCTATTGTTTACTAATATTGAAAGGTTTATGATATTCTGTACAGGCCTACACCTGCACAAAACATAGATGTTTTGCAAATTGTTGTGTAGTAAAAATCAGGTATAGTACAGAGTTATTTTAAATTTGAGTTAACAGGTAGGAAAATCTGAAGATTTTGTTAATGTTACTTGTACCTTAGCGGGTTGTCACACGCTATTAGCACAAAGCAAATAAAAAAACCTATTTGGGCTATTGTCGATAGGCCGGTTATAGTGGGCTTTTTAGTGGGAATATCATATTTGCTTCGTATTCGAAAAGTGGCTGGTCGAAATGCTGGAAGTCATAAAGATTGACAGAAATGAACGCTGAGCACCATGGTAAACGGATGTAGGTCCACGTCATAAAACTGCCGGAAGCATTTCTTACCTACTTCTTAAGGGGTGGACAGTGGGTCCACAGTCCCGGCCTGGGACCCACTGTCCGACTCATGGGTTTCTTTTGTCGAGGGGTTGACAAGGGATCGTCGTACTCACACTGCAGCACTTGAATGGATGTTTCGAGATCTAAACTCTATATTTGCTAAATAGTTTTCAGTACACTACATAAGACAGCTGCAAAAAAATGAAACAAAATTATATACATCAAATAAAGTCAGGTTAGTTCCGCCATTTCTAACTTAAGAATGTCTGTAACGATTATAGAGGTCTTTGCTTTATTGGATACGTTTTCGCTCCGACTAGGAGAACAACGATTAAAATATCGTAAGAATGCAAAGAAAAATCAGGTAAAGGGAACAAGACATTTATATAATAGTATAAGAACCTGTTAACTTTAGTCAATTGTTCTGTGTAAACATTGTTTTATGGTAGCACAATCATAAATTACCTTACATTTAGTCGTGAAAGCATAGAGTAAGCTTGCTAATAACAACACTTCTTATTTCAAACTTTTTTGCTACCAATGCTGAGCACAAGTAATACAAATATTTAGATAAATAAACTAAAAGTTTTATTAAAAGTCTACTTTTAACTGTACACTTTAGTAAATATTGAGTATGCATGATGAGTACTGCATGCAGACATGAAAGGAATGTACTATATAACTTTTATATAGTTATAAAACGCATAGTTTATTTGACTTTTGACAGAAGTAGGCTTCTCAGAAGTTTGTATGTACCTTGATCGAGAAAACAAAGCAATGTTAACTAGGGCTTTTTTATTAACTAAACACCAAATTTTAAAACTTTTAACGGTTAACGGTTTATTTTAAAGGGGGATAAAACGAAAAGGGTTTAAGAATAAATTTAAGAATTTGGAGCGTTCGAGGTCCTTATAACTGCTAGTAATTAAACATGTTATCTCCTGTCGTTCCGGGATCACTATTTGAAATAACGTTACTTTTTTTCGCAGCGAGATATAGCGATGAATAGCAATTGGAAGTCTGAATGAAACTAGACAAATCTTTTAGCCGTTTATCGAATTCCTGTTTGAGTGATATTTACAACGTATCGTTAGCGGCATAAGGTCACTATTATGTAAGTTAGTATATCTGTGTAGGCAGATGTTTTGTTTACTGTTTGGATTAAATAGTGGCCAAGAGCCACTATTTAAGGTAATAAAATATTTTTTCTTCGTATCTATTTAACTTAATTTGGTACAACTTTAAAAATGATATATTAGATATGAACTAAATGGTTATTTTAACTATTAACAATGTTAATAAAACAATAAACCATCCATTGCAATTAACGTGTACTACGAGTAACGTGTCTACTGGTATATACAGTATTATACAAACGATGGTCCAATATAAGGAATAACTAATACAAACTTATTGTAGATATTTATGATTCATTAGGACAATGCCAAATTAATCAGAAAGTAAAATAATGCTATATGGAATTCGTTAAGATATAATCCCTATTAGTAATCCACTTCATATGTGATAGCTTGAGTAAACTGTTGTTAATATTTACTGATTTAGCAGTACGCTGTGCGAATGTAGTGGAAGCATCACTGACCAGAATAAAGAATAAGTGCAGGTAGAAAAACTAATGCACGGCCAGGTCAGTTTTGAAAAGTATGACAGTTAGTCCGCAGGTGTTGGCGTGGACTAACTGTCTTACCCTGCAGAAAAGTGACGTCAGCCACCCTCGTCAAACTAGGCGTGGACCTACAGTCCTACAATCGAGATCCATGGCCATCAACTAAGGCACGTGACTTCATTAGGCAGTGTCAATACAAACACAATTACTATTTCACCTCGGTGTACTTAAATACCCAAATTAATAAATAAAATTATTTATCACTTTGAATTAGTATTATTAATGATAATAAATTGTCACTGAACCTGATATGTAATTTGTACCCAAATTGTGACAACCAAAATGTCCTGCAGATTCGCCTTACCGGACGTTTATTGGAGTAATAACAAAATAATTGCTATGTAAGCTATTCTATCTTTTACATCAATCACAAACCATTGAATGTAAACAAATAAAATGAGTAGGCATATACTTTTACAATTGTGTCTATATGATTTAATACGTATCTCCTATCAACTCGAGCTTTGCTAATAAAGTTAATAATTTGAACATTTGATACCGTCAGATCGAAATTACAAGGGAATTCAGACATTGAATACAAATCATATGATACGACTATCGCGTAGGCTAGTGAATCGCTCAGCGGGTCATCCATCCAAGCAGCAGCCATGTCGACGTTGTGATAAACCTCTGTACTCACTGCACTACACCATTTTATGATGTAACATCGATTACAGAATAAATCAGATTTGTTTTTATTTAAATGACTTTAAACTTGGTTCTTCTTTGGTACTTTGGTGGTTCTAATCGTGAGTGGTTGTGGTAAGTTATCTCGAAAACATTTTTTGCTGTAAACTTTAAATTTTTCAACAAAACATTATTTTGATATAGACAAGATTGGGTAGCCATTACTCAGTACGCCAACACAGTTTATATTTTGCCTAATGTGGGTATATAAAAATGTCTGTTCTGTGCGACTGTCTGCCATTGTATCGGCCAGCAGGTAAATAAAAAAGTGAAATTTTGCATGCAACCTCAGTCCGTTACACAACACGGTGGTGTACGGTATTGCTATATTGTTACAATTATATTGAACTGATAAAACGCATTACTTTTAACACGCAAGCCTCTAAAGCAAAGTTAGAAATGTGAATTTTGAATTTAGCTCCATTTTAATTCTGCACCTGATGAAACACTGAGAATGCCTATTCTAGTGTGTATTGTTTCTTGGTAAACGAGACTCTTTTGTAATATAGATGTCTCTGCTACCGAGATCGCGTTTTGAACATCTTGATGGCTAGGCTGGTTCTAAAACCGCTGTCCCCCTTATATCGGTACCCAAGTAATCGGGCGTGTTCAAGGAGCCCGAAATAATGGCAAGTACTAAATAGTATTCTCAAAGTACTCTCCTGTTTCGTTCTTGCTGAATCCCTTCAGTGAACGTAGACTCCAGATTCCAGGAGTCAAGGCTCAGAGTCAGAATTCAAACGCTTCACAATGTGGAAGTTGGAATGGAGCTAAACTAAACATTACATTCAATCAACCCCTCCCTCAGCAGTTGTGTTAAAGTGAGAAAACTGTAATCAGTGAGGTCAATAATGGCTACGCATTATATATTGTAGTTCTGTAAACGGTGATGTGAATGTTATGTTGTTATTTCATTAAAGTCAATTTAGCCATAATTATTTAAAAATGTGGTATCATCACTATTATTAGAAAAGTAACTGTTGTTCACTCTATAAATATGCATATAATATAAATATATTGGAGAATATTGAAAAAAGGTAACTTTTTAAGTAACGATTATAATTGAGTAAATTGGAAAGGGAAAATGAGAATCACAACTCCTTTTCGTGATGTAATCACGGCCTGTATAACGTCACATGACGCAAGTAAGAGTGGGACTAACCAAGGTCACCACTAAACGGTGAACCAACCCTCGGCGTCAGGGGCGTCTCACGATTCCATTCACAATAGGACACATTGCTTCAGTAGTATGCTGTAGACACGCTCGGTAAATAATTTACCACTAGCATATATATATTACGTACTTAATGTTATTCACAACTTTACAATCACGAGTTGTACAATATAAGTAATGGACAGCAAAACGGATTGTGCGCCCTCGCTGAATAATTATTAAAGATATATTTTAAAATAAACAAGTAATAATGGTTTATTTAAAACCTTATTTTTCATTTTTAAGCAGCAGGTTAGATTAGGCCTATGGTATGTTTTTGAGGGAGACTTATATTTTAAGTCAAGTCTAAAAGTTTTGGTAAGGTTTTTTTAGGAGAAACAAGTAGTAATGGTTCATTGAACGGTTTATTTTTATATGATTTTTTTAAGCATCTTGTAAGTTAAATATAGTCTTATTTATGCTCGTAATTGAAAAATATCTAATGAGAAATTAAATAAAGGCTAATCACACATTACATATATTGAAGTGCATAGCTTCTGTATTTAAATACATCAATAACCTACTTTATTTATCTAAATAAAAACCTGTGGTTCCTAGATCTGGCAGCCTTGTTAAATATATATACAGACAAATATTTTTCCCTTATATATTTAGTAACTAAACTTAATAAAGGGGCTCTAGTGTAAATTTAGACCTAGAAAAAAGGTACAAAAAGTATAATGTGGATTCAGGGATAGTAAAACTTATTTTGATGCATTATTTGAAAAGTGTTAGAACAGTAAACATTTTTACAAAATAAAAAAGATTCTTTAGATTTGTTTAGCTGATACATTTCGGGTTTTTTCAAAATATAAAGATGGATGTACGACTTGAAGAATCATTTAATATCCCAACTAGTTATGGTTTAAATCAAACAGGTAAATTTTAATAGAAATTATATCAAATTCAACAATAATAATCTTTAGCGTCAAGATAATAAAATTATCTAGAACCGTTCAAGCAGTAAGTGGTGTTTCTTAAAAATAATTCTGTTTTTAGGCATGGAGTTGTCAAAAGGTTTGGACATAAGTGACAGTTCCTATAAGAAGTTATATTTTGCATATTTTACATAACGCTCTTCAAAAATTGCATATTATGGAATTACCTCTATTCCGTATATTACCAATATGTCTTTGGAAGAACAATGCGTCTTATAAATTATTATTATAGAAAGAGATTTACAATTACAAAAAAAAAAAAAAAACAAATATTAGAATAATCTTAAACATTGTATTCTTTTATATTTACGATTTTAAATGCAACGCTTACTAAAATTTAATTGCTAAAACAACAAATTTCTCATTTTCAAATAATAATTTAGTTTTCTGACTAAATGACTCGTTTACATTTATAAGGAATATCCATTATTTTTACGCCTCTTTAGATTTAAACGATTAGGTAAATAATCGTCTACCTTACAAAATGTCCTGAAAGATGGTTAGAATTTGATACCGAAGACTCCCTTTGAAGCAGTCGGCAAGAACTATGCAACATGAAAGTTTGCTGAACTGTGGTTTTGAACTAATGTACCAATTCCAGCCATAGATTTTCTAAAATATTAACAATATTTTTAAGTTTGTAAAGAAACAAACGCGTAGTGTTATTGTTAATATACTTTTAACTGTATATGTTTTTAAAATCTTAAGAGTTAGGTCTAAAAGGGAATGTTACTATCTAATACTATAAATTTACTGATATAATTCGCACCTTGTCCCATTAGTTCACTTTTGACAGAAGTAGGCTTCCCTGACCTGTGATATATATTTACTTTATCGGGAAACAAGGCAAAATCAATTGTGAAACACAATATAATGACCATAAATATACAGTTTTTAATGTATTTTCTTCATCGTGGGAAGAAGAGAAGGCTTTGGAAATATAATTCATTCGAACCAGAAATGCTCATACAGGTGCAAAAACCAATGAAGTTGCGTGCGAAGCGCGGGCAATTGTTAGTTCATTAATAAACAACAGCATTTAAATGCACAGCCTGGTACAGTATAATCAATGGCTTCATAAACTGACATTGATATAAAAAGAGGCAGGTGGAGCGAAGAGCAGGCGCGACGTTCGACCTAGAGTGTCATGTTTCTCCTCCTTCCCTAGGCTGACAAACCGCGGAGGTGGCGGATCGTTTTCAGAGCCGAACTGCAGCCAGAGTGCACAATCCAGGTAGTGTGTTATACATCAATGGTCGGGCCAGTTCGAGGTGTCAAAAATGTCACTCTTCCCAGATAGTCCCCGCTGTGCTTACAGCGCACAACTGTTGAGCCTACGGACTGTCATAGCTGGGACTCACTATCCAACTTAAGAATTTCTTGTGAGTCGGGAAACACAACATCGTATTTGCTCTGATGTACGGGTTCTTAGAGATTAAAACTACAGTTTTGATGAGAAAACATTAATCTTTCTGTCTTTCGTTGATTTTATAAGTAACAAACGTGTTGATGAATTAGCGTGTTATATTTTATTTTATTCGTGCTAGCATCAGTAAGAGATGTAGGCATATCTAGGGGGAGTTTTGAAAGTTTTAAACCCCGCCCCCCCCCTATTGATAATAATATTCTATATGTGTATATATATATATATATATATATATATATATATATATATATATATATATAAATTATATTCGTAAAGAACTATTTATCATAATTAATGTTTTTGTTTGAATTTGTTTTGATATTTTATTAAATACTAACTTGCGCTTAATATTCTTTTGGAATGAAGTTCATGTGCAGCCCATAGGGGTTGAGAAGTACCTAACAGCCAACCTCTGTCGCAAACGTCCCCCGTGATTTGAGGAGAGAGACGGCGAGTATAGGTAATGATTGCCTACTTATTACGATCGTTACTTATTTCGATATTTAATTACCGATCGCTATAACGTGTTTCTGGCACACTTTGTGTAAGAAACCCCAGAATTGGACAACCAAACTAAAGAAATGCCGAGCTTTGTAAATAATATTTAACTTGAAGTTCATGTTTTAAATGTCCATAATTTGTTAATCACAGAGCGTCTGTTGCGTTTTTGCACAATGCATGCAGTGGACGTCAACGGCTCAGCAGCAGTAAAAACACAAAATTCCTAATTTTATGTCTCAAAAATACGTATGTTATTATATTCTTAGTAAATATATCCTCTATAAAAGTACTTATATGTAGATTCATATCCCAGTATTTTTTATCATAGAATCACGGTTCACTCATCCCTCAGATTCGGGTATCTATACTTTTTGATCCGAAGTCATAAGATGCAGCATTGCTCTTGTTTAGTGATTATACTGAACTATTTTGTTAAGTATCTTGTTAATTTTATGATTCAATTTTGTTTTAGTCGCATATACTTCATATTAAACTGTACTTGTAGTAGAAGATTATTCTTATATAAGCTTCATGGTGATTGGTGGTAGAGAGGTTTTATTGAAAAACTTTATGCTCTGAGCTGATATTTTACCTCCTCTTATTAGTTGAGAAGTACTATAGAATATTAATTTTAGGACCTAATGTTTCAAACCTTTCCCCAGGGGTGGCTGGGCCCCACTGATATCGAGTTTTTTATACCCTCTACTCTACTATTTTCAAGGCACCCTTCAGAGTACATTTCTTGATGCGCCACTGCTTTTGCATTGGATCTAAATACCATAGTCTACACGATAAATAAATATTTCGGGTCTTTTGTAGAAGAGGGCCACCAGTCTTGAAATATGTTCTATAGCAATGGCATATTGTTTGAAGAGTCTTATGACGATCTGTTTCAAGCTATCTGGCGGGACATGAACCTATTCTGGCCTCCACAAGAATAAACACTTAATAGTTTGTAACATAATTATTTTTGTTTTCTTTAAAATGTGTTAAAATTTTGTCCAATACATATATACTGAGTGTACAATGTGGATTTGGTGGTCCTGTATCCATAGAAAATCAAGACTGGTGGTCCTCTTCTACAAAAGACCCAATATTTCTATAATGAGACAGATAAAAATATTAATTTTTGTTATGTTAGTTTATTATTACATTTGTTTATGTTTTGTTCATTATTGTATTTTGTATCATACATACCAGAAATTGGCAGAAGAATGACACATTTATCTTTTTAATGAAATAATTCACTTACATCAATGTGGAATATACCTAACACCTGACGACGAAAGGGCACGTAGTATACAACTCCCTGAGAGATTTTATACTCAAGTTATATTACATTGTCAATAAAACAGATTAAATGAGTTTGTAGGGAAAGCCTGATTATTCTTAAATTACCTTTGATGATATCAAGACATAATTAATTAAGGCTGTGGTTATTTTAAATGCTGTGAAATATGGGGCTGTGAATCTACAATTTGTGTAGTCAGATATGCGATGAATCAGATTTCATATGACAATAACCACACACAATAGTGTTTTACCACAGGCAATAATCATACATAAATAAATACTTTGTAGTCATATTAAGCTAATAAGGGTATAAAATGTAATTTTTACAGAAGTAATAGATAATAGTTTACGAAAAATGGAGTGCTTTACTTAGAATTCTTGTCAAACATGGAATATAGCATATAAAAGGTACGCAAAATAGCCATTCTTTATAGAAGGAAAAGTTATTACAAATAATTAACAATGAGTTTCATTTAAACCCACAGATTGACTGGAGAGACAAGAAATTATCTTATCTCGGAGTTAAAGGGACTGAGAGAGAAATGGAGGATATCTTTTCAAACGCGCAGTAGGGCACGCGCAGGTTTAGTGAGGTGACAGCGCTGGCATTAGCTGTGTTGAGCAGTCACCAGTCACAGTCAGTCAGTCCAGTCGGTACTCTGTAGGTCGTAGAGCCCGAGCGCGATTGTGTTGTGATAGTTGGGTTGCAGTTATTAGCGCGGTTACAAACCACGGTTGGGTGAGGCTTGTTTTGGTTAATCGCTGTTGACTTCAACCTGCCTGTGGTCTGGCGACCTTACCCGACGAGATGGAAAACGTTCAACTAAATTTCACAGTGGCGTCATGAGATTCAAGGATTCTTTGTACTTACAGCGTCCGGTCATCTCAAGGTAAGTAAATTATTCATTTTTATCTTAGTGTAGTAAGATAAATGTATTTAATTAATAAATGTAAAAGTAATTTATGTCAAGCCCAATATAACTTAGTACTAGCTCAATTTATAGATACTTAACAGATTTGTAAACAAATTTCAGTACAATAACATGAAATTTTAATATGTGGTCAGACTTACTCTTTCGTTATTTAATATTTTAAAGTTAGTAAAAGGACTAATAGTTTTAAAAATGTGTCTAATAGATTGAAGAGTCTTGGAGCCATTAAGGAAATAAGTTTAAAATAGTACCAAATTTTAATAAAACAATAATTTTCCAAAAAGGTTTATTTTTTGGACGAGGTCTTTCAAAACCAAAGGTTTCATAACGAGCACAAATAAATAATTACATTAGTTTAATTAAAATTAATATTAAAATACCGTATAGTGTAAATATGCTTAAACAAGAATGTTAGAAACATTTCAGCCAGTATAAACATTTATTTATGACCACCGGTTATTATTTCATTAAACTTTTGGTTTCGAAAGGCCTCATCCAAAAAATAAACCTTATTAGAAAAGTATTGCTTTATTAATATTTAGTACTAATTTAAATGTCTAATAGATACTTTTAGGAAAATTGCATTTTATAACAGTTTCTTTTCCTTGTAACATTTAAAAATAAATACTTTACATTTTCAAAACCTTTATAAAAAGATAAGTGATAAGTCAACACAATCTACAAATTAAAATACCTGTTCTCTGTAATAATACAAAGCAATCCAAACCAAAGAAATTAATAAATAAGATTATAAAGTTTTTATTGGATTATGTTTAAATGGAATGATTGGTTATTTTTGGGACATACTACAAAAATGTATTGTTTATAAAAATCCTAGCAAATTTTTAGCTTTAATAAAAAGCCATGAGTAGTACTGAAGTAATTCAAAAAGAATTTGCAGTGTATTTAAGGTTGCAATGAATTCAAAGGAAGTATTAAACTTGTTTAAATTTGGTTATGTATGATGATTGATTTGAAAGGATGATACAATTTCAGACATTTCGCATTGTAATATGTTTCAAAAAGTTTATCACCACATCTCAAGCATTTTAATTCTACCATCTTCTTTCAGGTGTATAAAACTTAATTTAAGAACTTAACGGCCCTGGGGCCCTGTTAATAACACCGTGTGGTCGGCCTTTTCTTGACCAATCTGCCAATATGTTGTCTTGTACATATTAAGCATATTATGTTGCCTATTTGTAAATCAAGATTAAAAATTATGAACAGGGAATGAGAAATTTTTGATATTGGAAACATACATTGAAGTAACGATATCAAAATAATAAGGGTGTTCCTGTTAGGGTAATTGTAAAAGGTCTACCTATTTATTTCTTTACGGAGATATTAACGCAATTTTTATTAATGCAATGGAAAAACAGTTACAACGTGAAACAAAATTATTTTTTTTTAATATATAAATTGTAATTTGCTGCAAATAGAACAATTGTGGAACGCTACAGTTTAGTGTAGAACGTATTTAACATTTTCGATACACCATAACTTAATTAGTATTTTCAAATAACATCAAAATATTGTGTAATCTGATAAACTATTATTAAATATACAGTTAAGTTTTTGAAAAATTATCTTATGAATGATTTTTAGGATATTATCACATAGATCATGTATGCAATTATTAATACGTAATTCATTTGTCGCAAAATCTACCTACTTCAAACTATGCTGGTAGGGGAATTTTACAATAGCTTTTTGAAACCAAATTTTATTTACTGCTTTAGCAAATGTGTGGGTACACTAATATTAAGGTTACAGACTGGCGGCCTCGAATAACGCTTTTTAGTTATTTTCGTAGCCTATGTTTATTGGGTTTTGGTGAAATTAGTTTCAGATAAATTTTATTTATATTTCTCAACAGATATATACAACTTTATTTTTGTAAAGGACACCGTGAGAAATTTCTTTTCCAATTGCATTCCAAACACAAACCACACCACAAAGAGGTTGTAAAAAGGGTTCTTGATAAGCTTGATTTACCCCTAAGGATTACGGGTAAAACAATAAAACTTGGTGCATAATTACTGCGCCTACGTTTTGAAGTGACTATCATTTTTTGTCATGTTGCCCTGAAATAAAGAAATAGTTTTTAAGGTAGTCTTCACATCTAATGGTGGATGGTCTACAAGGAGTTTGGCTATACATTTTAACATAAGCATAGTCCAAGATGTACATTATTTAAAAAAAACAATATTTGATGTAGAGATTCAGTAACCACCTTAAAAATTATTTCTTAGGTCCAGTATTCATTTACTAAGTTTAACTATTTAGATACACCATCCTCAAGTATCTCGAATTTATTATTGGAGTACACACTTATGAGAATTTGTACAATCTACACCTTGTAAACTAAAGAGTTTAAGGAATTATTTGACCGATATTGCATTTGTTAAAAATTTAATAAAAAAACATACTAAATAAGTCCAATATTTCATAAAATATTAACCATAGTTAAATACGTTGGAGGAAAGATCGATATCATAGGCGATCTAAAAGTGCTTTCTTTTTAAATACAGCGTGCTCGGGCGTTCACTTCTAAAACCCCTCATGGACCGGAAATTCCATTAGATAGTGAACTTCCGGCGAGTCGCGTAATTGCAGATTCTCGTGGGAACGAAACGATACAGACTTATTGTACTCATTTATAGGAAATAAATATTTAGTAATTTGTTATAGTATTAAATTAATAAAATTGTATTTATTTTTTGCTATACCAGTGATTATGAAGTAAAATATTATATTGGAGTGTTGTACATTCTTCACAGGACTATTATTTATATCAAAACATAATTCCTGTTATATGTTTTTATATTTTTCTTCAATAGGAAATCTTCTAAAATATCTGAGTGATTTGTTTGACCCACTGTGTCTCAGAATAAACTACTTTAATTATCTGCAAATAACAATGTGTCAATTAAAACATATAAGTACTGCTGAATTTACTGGAAAATTGACACTACGCGGGATGTCGCGTGTGAGCTAACTTCTGTACGTACTTTTTAAGCGCATAAATTAAGAAGATTGTATACTATAAAAGTAAAAGAACAACATGGAAAATGTGTGAATGTATTGTAAGTGAGTGATTGTATCTCTAATTTTAAATGTTTGCATCAGGAAATTTTGCCGAATTGGTTGCAGGGGACAATAACGTTTTAATTAGGGATCACGAAGAAATATATGAGAAGATAGAATGAGTTCCCAAGTTGCTTATCTGTTTAATCATAATAATACTTTTAGATTTCGACAAATGCGGCAATTTGCCCTTGGGTGCCACCTCTTGCATGTTGTTAACATTAATTTGATTATTTAGATTAGAGAACAGTGTGTGAACTGGCGAGAATATTGTGGTCGAAATTTATATAAATTCTTTGCCCAGGATCTTGCCGGGATGCTGCCTTCTATTCCTTACTTACTTCCTGAAACTGCTCATCTGTTGTCCCTCCATGTGAAGGAGATCTTCAGAGATCTTCAATCAGTGACCTGGAAGCAAGCAGCTATTCTTCTTGCTGTATCAGCTATTCTTCCTTCATTATTTCCTGAGTATTTCTTAATGTTACTCTTATTTTATGCTTACTTTGTGAAAAGATTTAATGAAAAATCTATAAATAATTATAAAATTAATCGAATAAAACAGTATAATTCATACATGAAAACTTGTCATATTGGTATTTAAATTATTCATATTTAATATTAAATAACGAAAGGAAAAAGCTATTTAAACTAAGCTTTTATATGTACTAAGAGGTTGTCAGTTACAGCTAAGAACCTCATAAGCAATACAGTAATGTTTCAAGGGGTTATGTTATATTTGTTTTCTGCATCTGCAAGGGGTTTCTGCCCAGTATGTTTACATCAGCCTAGACATCTAACTTATAAAACTATCCGATGACAAACTGGTTTGTATTAGGAATGTTAACCTTTTAGCTGTTTCACAAAGATTTATTGTCATTCCTGTTTTTGTGGAATACTCCTTCATGCCAACATCGTTGTGCAATAAATTTGCTGTAATGCTTTTATTTTTATATATTAGCATATGTATATACCTATTTGTAGACAGTAAAATTGTCAATACAAATAAAATTTCGTGTTTTTTTTATTTACATTCAGGAAAAAATTTATAAAATGGTGGACAGCCATAGAGTTAAAGTTTCCTGCCGTTTTTTTCATTTTACATTAGAGAACATTTTAGAAACCAGTTAATTTAAGATGGGCCGATATCAAGAGCTGATCATATTTAAAAAAATACACAAAGGCGATTGAATAAAATTATTATGTACCAACTTTGATAGCATCAGCTAGAGTTTTAGTTAAAATAGAAAAAATTACCAGTAGCTAATTTTCTGAATGAATACTGTATTACACCACCAACAGGATTGATATTTGTTACAGGTGAACTGGGTATGGAGTGGATGGGCCAGCAGGAACTCATGCAGCATAGAGCTCTGCACAATTAACATGGCCAAAAAAACACCTAAGCAAAAAAAGATGTTTAACTTTTTTTAGGTTAAATTTGTACTGTTTTATTATTTGTTGAATTTTTAATTGTTTTTGTACAGTTCCTATTTAATTTGATAATACGAAAACCATCTTGCACCAATTGTTTCAGATAATCAACGCACTGCTGTAAACAGTCCTTTTACCTCTAATCATAAAGATCAATAGAACATAGATTTAAGCAGTATTACATATTAAATATTTAGTATAGAGAAATAAGAAAATAACATTTATTTCTTACACAATTAATCACAATCAATACGAAAGAGAGGGTTTTAGTTTTGAAATATACTACATCAATTAAAAATGTATTATTTTATTTAGACAATATTAAGGCCAATTAAATTAATAAAACTTAAAATGTGACCAAATAACATGTCTTGTTTTTGGTCTTGTCAAATGAGTGACAGTTTTAAAAGGCTTAAACTTTAGAAGTCCATTTATAATAATTTGTAATCACTACATGAAACTGAACATTGGTATCAAATGAATTTCTGAAGTGAGCAGTATAACTTCATAGCATGACTTTGGTTTATAAAGGTAAAAAGTCTTAACATAGTTTACCTTATAAAGGTCCTGCTAATATTGTATATTCAGATAACTACTATATAATGTACATGGAAATGGGCAAGAGTGGAATGGAATTGTAAATGTGACCAAAATCACATATTGTACGTTGGGTCTTAAAAATTAAAATTATTAATTTGTACAAGGCTTCTAATTTTAATGTGCATTTAATATTTATTTGTAAACACTACCTGAAACTGACCAGATTAATAGGTAAAAAGTCTTAACATTGTTTACCTTATAAATGTATTTCTAATGTTGTATATTAAGATTAGTACTGTATAATGTACGTGAGAATGGCCAAAGAGAGGAATGGAATTGTAAATGTGAGCAAAATCACATATTCTACTTTGGGTCCTAACAATTGATATTATATAATGCTTCAACTTTTGAGGGGATTTAATATTTATTTGTAATTATAACCTACCTGAAACTGACAGGGGGTATCAGATGAAGTTCTGAAGTGAGCAGTATAACTTTATGACATAATTTTAGTTTATAAAGGTAAATAGTCTTAACATAGTTTATCTTCTAAAGATCCTGATAATGTTGTAAATTCTGATTACTTCTGCGTGGTGTACATGGAAATGGTCAAAGACAGGAATGGAATTGTAAATGTGAGCAAAATCACATATTGTACTTTGGGTCCTGACAATTAAGATAATTAATATTGTATAATGCTTCAACGTTTGAAGTGCAATTAATATTTATTTGTAAACACTACCTGAAACTGACCAGTGGTATCAAATGTATTTCTGAAGTGAGCAGTATCACTTCATGGCATGACTTTAGTTTATGAAGGTAAAAAGTCTTAACATTACCTTTTAAAGGTCCTACTAATGTTATATATTCAGATTACTTCTGAATGGTGTATATGGAAATGGTCAAAGAGAGGAATGGAATTGTAAATGTGAGCAAAATCACATATTGTACTTTGGATCCTAACAATTGATATAAATTGATATTATATAATACTTCAACGTTTGAAGAGGATTTAATATTTATTTTAATTGTACCCCTACCTTAAAATGACAAGGGGTATAAGATGAAGTTCTGAAGTGAGCAGTATAACTTCATGCCATAATTTTACTTTATAAAGGTAATATGTCAAATATAGTTTATCTTTATGAAAATATATAGTTTAGATAATGTTGTAAATTCTGATTACTTCTGAGTGGTGTACATGGAAATGGTCAAAGACAGGAATGGAATTGTAAATGTGAGTAAAATCACATATTTTACTTTGGGTCCTAACAATTAAGATAATTAATATTGTGTAATGCTTCAACGTTTGAAGTGCAATTAATATTTATTTGTAAACACTACCTGAAACTGACCCGTGGTATCAAAATATCTGAAGTGAGCAGTATCACCTC
Source organism: Homalodisca vitripennis (assembly GCF_021130785.1). Classification (NCBI taxonomy): domain Eukaryota; kingdom Metazoa; phylum Arthropoda; class Insecta; order Hemiptera; family Cicadellidae; genus Homalodisca; species Homalodisca vitripennis. The sequence goes on from NC_060207.1 coordinate 137,941,835, forward strand.
ATGGCATGACTTGTTTATGAAGGTAAAAATTCTTAACATTGTTTACCTTATAAAGGTCCTACTAATGTTGTATATTCAGATTACTTCTGAATGGTGCACATGGAAATGGTCAAAGAGAGGAATGGAATTGTAAATGTGAGCAATATCACATATTTTACATTGGGTCCTTTCAATTAAGATAATTAGTATTGTATAATGCTTCAACGTTTGAAGTGCAATTAATATTTATTTGTAGATACTACCTGAAACTGACCAGTGGTATTAAATGAATTTCTGAAGTGAGCAGTATCACTTCATGGCATGACTTTAGATTATGAAGGTAAAAAGTCTTAACATTGTTTACCTTATAAAGTTCCTACTAATGTTATATATTCAGATTACTTCTGAATGGTGCACATGGAAATGGTCAAAGAGAGGAATGGAATTGTAAATGTGAGCAAAATCACATATTGTACTTTGGGTCCTGACAATTAATATCATTAATATTGTATAATGCTTAAATGTTTGAAGTGCATGTAATATTTATTTTTAATTGTACCCTTACCTTAAAATGACACGGAGTATCAAATGAATTTCTGAAGTGAGCATTATCACTTCATGGCATGACTTTAGTTTATGAAGGTAATAATTCTTAACATTACCTTATGAAGTTCCTACTATTGTTATATATATATATATATATATATATATATATATATATATATATATATATATATATATATACAGATTACTTCAGAATGGTGTACATGGAAATGGTCAAAGAGAGGAATGGAATTGTAAATGTCAGAAAAATCACATATTTTACTTTGGGTCCTAACAATTGATATAATTGATATTATATAATGCTTCAACGTTTGAAGAGGATTTAATATTTATTTTTAATTGTACCCTTACCTTAAAATGACACGGAGTATCAAATGAATTTCTGAAGTGAGCAGTATAACTTCATGGCATAATTTTAGTTTATAAAGGTAAAAGTTCAAACATAGTTTACCTTATAAAGGTCCTACTAATGTTATATATTCAGATTACTTCTGAATGGTGTACATGGAAATGGTCAAAGAGAGGAATGGAATTGTAAATGTGAGCAAAATCACATATTCTACTTTGGGTCCTAACAATTGATATAATTGATATTATGTAATGCTTCAACGTTTGAAGGGGTTTTAATATTTATTTGTAATTATAACCCCTACCTGAAACTGACAGGGGGTATCAGATGAAGTTTTGAAGTGAGTAGTATAACTTTATGGCATAATTTTAGTTTATAAAGGTAAAAGGTCAATCATAGTTTATCTTATAAATATCCTGATAATGTTGTAAATTCTGATTACTTCTCAGTGGTGTACATGGAAATGGTCAAAGACAGGAATGGAATTGTAAATGTGAGCAAAATCTTATATTGTACTTTGGTTCCTGACAATTAAGATAATTAATTTTGTATAATGCTTCAACGTTTGAAGTGCAATTAATATTTATTTGTAAACACTACCTGAAACTGACCCGTGGTATCAAATGAATTTCTGAAGTGAGCAGTATCACCTCATGGCATAATTTTAGTTTATAAAGGTAAAAGTTCAAACATAGTTTACCTTATAAAGATCCTGATAATGTAGTAAATTCAGATTACTACTGAATGGTGTACATGGAAATGGTCAAAGAGAGGAATGGAATTGTAAATGTGAGCAATATCACATATTTTACTTTGGGTCCTTTCAATTAAGATAATTAGTATTGTATAATGCTTCAACGTTTTGAAGTGCAATTAATATTTATTTGTAAATACTACCTGAAACTGACCAGTGGTATTAAATGAATTTCTGAAGTGAGCAGTATAACTTCATGGCATAATTTTAGTTTATAAAGGTAAAAGTTCAAACATAGTTTACCTTATGAAGTTCCTACTAATGTTATATATTCAGATTACTTCTGAATGGTGTACATGGAAATGATCGAAGAGAGGAATGGAATTGTAAATGTGAGCAATATCACATATTTTACTTTGGGTCCTTTCAATTAAGAGAATTAGTATTGTATAATGCTTCAACGTTTGAAGTGCAATTAATATTTATTTGTAAACACTACCTTAAACTGACCAGTGGTATTAAATGAATTTCTGAAGTGAGCAGTATAACTTCATGGCATAATTTTAGTTTATAAAGGTAAAAGTTCAATCATAGTTTACCTTATAAAGATCCTGATAATGTTGTAAATTCAGATTACTACTGAATAGTGTACATGGAAATGGTCAAAGAGAGGAATGGAATTGTAAATGTGAGCAAAATCACATATTTTACTTTGGGTCCTTACAAGATAAATAATATTATATAATGGTACACCAATTTAAGTGCATTTAATATTTATTCGCAAATTGTAACTGAAACTCGTGAGTGACACTAAATATAATGCTTAAATAAACTGTATGCTCTTTAACTTTAGTTAAGGGTTAGTGTTTACATTTGAAAAAGTATATGCATGTTGGTTATTCGTGGAAGTAGTGAAAGAGATGAAAAGAGCTATGAATGTCAGCAATATAGTTTATTGTAAATATTGGCCCAGATAAAGAAGAAAAGTAATATAGTATGTGTTTTCAGTTGTTTAAGTGCAATCAATAATTATTTGTAAGTCCTACCTGAAACTAGGTTTTGGCATTAAGTGACATACTGAAGTAAAGCAGTATCATTTTATGTTATAACTTTATTTTAAAAGTAATATTCTTAATCCAGTGTATAACTGTGTAATAACATCCATGAAAATGGTTTAAACTAAGAAAAAAAACTGTGATTATGAGCAGTACCACATATTCCACCATTAGTTTAGACAAGTAAGAAAACTGTTATTCATAAATGCTTTAACAGGTGTTTTACATTTATTATTTATTTCTGAACACTATCTGAAACTGGTCAGAGACAACAGTATCAATTCATGGTTTAATTAAGGTTTATAATAGTAAGAAGTCTAACAGTATTTACCTTTTAAAGACACTGTGAATGTTACTTATTCTATGTAAAACTGTATGTGTATATTAAAATGGTCCAAGAGAGATATTCTACAGTAGATGTGAGCAATATAACATATGGTATCTTTTGTTAGACTAGTATTAAAACTATAATTCATCAACGTTTCCAAATTTGCATTTGCGTTGAGTTCATTGTTTATTTGTAAAAACTATTTGAAACTGTTCTGTGACTAAATTAAATACTGAAGTGAACAGTATAAATTCATGGTATAACTTAAGTTTATAAAATTAGGACGTTTATTTGTGTTTAATTTTTTAAAAGTTTACGAACGTATTAAATTCAGTGTACAACAGTCCTAATAAGATAATTGGACTTTAAATGTGAGCAATTTTACATATTACGGTATATCATTAGTATAGGCAGGTAAGAAAATTATCATTAATAAATGCTTCATTAGTTATGCATTCATGGTTTATTTTTAAACACTACCTGAAAAAAAAAAAAAAACAGTTCAGTAATAACATGAAATGTTAAAGTGTGCAACATCACTAATAGCAAATATATTTTATAAAAGTAATAAGTTTAATAGTGCTTACTGCTTAAAATTCTATGGATTTTTAAAATTCATATTACAATTGAATAATGTACATGAAAGTGTCAAAGGGAAGTATTGGACTGTAGCACTACCTTATATTGTATCTTTGGTCCAGACAAGGAAGAAAATTCACATTGTAAAATGCTTCAATGTGCATATAATGTTCATTTGTTAACACAACTGGAAAAAAAGACCTAGTGACAATAGTGTCACTAATATAGATAAAGTTCTAAAGTGAACAGAATCACTTATATACACCAAGTACAGTTTAATTTAACAAAACAGTTCTTGTATTAAATTTGTACCAGCTTTGTTCTTATGTACCTCCTTATTGAGTACAGTAGCTGTAGAAATTCCTGTCTTTTTACAGCAAATTTTAATAGAAAACTAGAATATTTACAATTATTTTAAAGATGTTGCAACACATGTCTCAAACATCCAACAGAATACATAGAAAATACCATTGATATTTGAATATAGAATAATTCTTAAGCAATATATCAACCATTCTATATTATTATTACTATATAGTAAACATAATTTTAAAATTTTATTTTTGTATTTTATTATTTTAATTCCATAATGATTTCATATAATTTTTTCAAACTAATTTGTCTTTTTCAACTGATTAATCTTTTTGTTGTAATTATTTAAATTACGATATTCTGATTAATCTAAAATGGTCAAATTAAAAAATTTAAACAGGGGTAATAAAATATTTAATAACTGGTGATTTTATTTAGTACATTTTTATTTTTGTATGATTAAACAAATTTATTAAACTAGTCTTGCATATTTATTGGAATCCCTTACTCCTGAAGATAGAATTTACTATTAATTAGTGAGTAGTAAAGTGAGTTACATCACCTGTATGATTATCCAATAAAACTAAATTTTACTCTGTGTCAGGGATACTACTAGATTAAGTTTTTTCCAGTGACATTCCTTTGATATATTCCTAGTTGTGTGTGGAGTGCTGCTATCATTTTAAGCTACAGGTAAGAAGTGATACTGGACATGGGTTGTAGCCAATGCAGTTCCTGCCCTAGTGTGGTGAGGTGAGATTTCGGGCATTTGGTATACTATTGATTTTTATCACTATGCATTGTCTTCAGAGATATTCTTGCATGAGTGTTATCTTGAGTGGTAAGATAAAATTATTGGATCCCTGTAGAAGGGTAGATTCTGCACCTGATCAGATGGGTGTTAAAAGTGATGAAGTTTTGCTTGCAAAAACATCTAAATATGATGCCAGTACCTACCCAAATATGATGCCAGTACCTACTTAAGTAGTAATATTAAATCACAATTTATTAACCTTGGAATGAAAGCTTTGCATACCAGTTACATGTTGCACACATATTTTGTGTGTTAATTCAATTTTAAAATAAATAACAATAAAAATGTTAAGATTATATTTATTTTTATGATATTTAAGGCGAAATCTAAACATTTATGAATGAAATAAAAAGAGGACAAGATTAAGCTTTCCTAAGCTGTAGTCAGGATCGAATTTTGAATTAACATTAATTTAGAATATGAATAAAAAAATTAATTCAAATGCATAGCTACATATACTGTTAAAACTAAAATACACACTGTACTTCACTGTTTCTAATCACCAAATAGGCCTACTTGTTGCATAAAATTTTTAAAGATTAAAATAATATTTTATAATGTCAAGATTAAATCGGGTTTATTAGGGTTGTTAAGTCTAACTGTATGTCAAAATCAATTTTCAACTATTTAAAAGCCTATAAAATCTACACATTTTGTCTAAACGTGTGGAATCATTTTGTAAAACGTTAAAAGTAAAACTGGGACTAAATTGATTTTAATACCATAAAAATCTAAAGTTCCTTTCAATATAATATAATCTTTAATGCCAAATTTTGTCAAGATCAGATAATAATGGGGGCGTCATATTTTAATTTAAATTAGATGGAATGTATTGTAAATTTTAACACGAATCGGTTTAGAGAAAAAGTTTGTGTTTGCAATCATTTTAAGGATTGAAAAATATTTAGTAATTTAATCAAGGAGTGATTTTGAAGAAAAGCTTTAATTGTTTTCAGTAAAACAGAGGAAACTATATGACTATTTACTATTATACACCCTCGTGATAAACGGATGATCGTCGATGTCCGTCCATTCGTTTGCTTACTTATATTCTCAACAGTATAGAAGGACGTTTTTCTGAACACTTTTCTTTGGCTATCAGTTAACGACTTATATGAAAATTATAACACTTCTATTTCATAGGAATGATATGTATGCTGTATGTATGATATCAAATACTGAGTGCCGACCGTTTAGTTATGAAATTATGAGGTATACAAAAGGGTAAGTTTGATATAGACGCCACATAGTATGCCTATATGCTATATGTAAACAATGGCGGGTGTAACAATTAAAAAAATTCCACTCCTTTGAAGGCAGGGTTGAGTAAAATGGGTGATGGCAGTATACGAGGATTTATAGGATTATATAGTATTATAATTTATAGGATTATATAGTGAAATTCTTTCACCAAAATACAGTAATGGAAATAGGAATAGCTTAAAATATTTGAATACAACTCTTGTTTAATGTCCAAACTTGAAAAAGTTTACTTATAATACTACTAAACTACACGTAATAAACTGTTAGAAAAGTTTTAGTCACTCCACTAGAAACTGCAGGCAGTATTTTAAAATATAGGCAATTACGTAATAATACCAAAATAAAAAAAGGCTTATCAATAAACTGTAATAACTTTACAGTATGTATACGAATGAAGCTCCAGAGAGTAATTATTTATTAATTTATGATGTAAGGAGATAGCATTTAGTAACTTGTATCTTTCATGTATAGTCTACTATATATAAAACCGTCCATATTTTTATTTTAAAGTTTTTATTTTGGCTTTGGAATATCCATTTTTTCTGTCTCTAAAAATTTTACTAAAACTGTGGTCACACATTTCTTTAAACTTCTAAAATATTATTCCAACCAGCAGTCCTACTCGCCACGTTATTAGGACTAAGTATGTATTTTTTTACATTTTCCGTTTACAGAATTTCGAAATCTAAAGATATAAACGCTGTAAACAATTCCTACTGCTGTTGAATTTCAAAAGCTTGAAAGTTTATATTTAAAGTGGTACATATGCTTCAATTATATAAATATACAAGAAATTGATTATTTATGTCATCAGATGCAATAAATCACTGGTAAAAGTAAGTCAACAAATAGATATCGATATATAATAAAACCACTGATTAGCAATTGATTCGACTAGATTATTTCCAAAATTAAAATGTATAAATAAAAGTCCAAATATACTTACGGATAATACAATTAGTAACCTAACATTGCTTCACTGTGGTCGTTAGGATGTGAAGATCATTAACATGAAACGGACACCGTGAACATTCAGACATTGTATTCGTAATCACAAAGGTATGTTACGTGTGTGTTGTTTATTCGAGTACAAACTACAGAGTCACAACATTTAATAATATTTAATTTTTTAGTTTTACACATTCAGATAATCGGTACAGTATATCTGAAGTTTGTTGACTAGAGAGATGCGGTACAATACACAATACTCGTATATTGTGTACAAAAATATTTCTCAATGGTAAACGCTACAAATTAATTTCAGTTATAACTAACCATCAAGCACTATTTTAAAAGTGTATATAAAGCGAAACAAACCTTAAAATCAAATCTATTAAGGTATAATTAATCTGAGTTATGAAACGCGCCTGCAGGTGAACGACGCAAACTACTTGCAGCTGCACGCGGCAATGGATGTCCAACTGCTAGTTTAGACTGTACTCCTGGACTCTATGCCACTGGACTTACTGAGACTGCTGTATTTTAATAATATTTCAGAACTGGACTCAGTGATACCTGGACTTTATGAAACTGTGTTATATTTTAAATTAATATTAGAGACCTGGACTTTGTGAAAACTGGACTTTATGAAACAAGCACTTTATTTAATGTATTTTTTTGCTGGAAATTCAGAGCTGGACTTAATGAAAACTGGACTCAATGCAACCCTCCCATTAAAATAAGCACACAGCTTTATTTTTAAGGGCTTAAACTGCTGTATCTAGTCAAATCCTCTACATTTTACCTTGAATTCACACAATATAAATTGGGCTTTCTCGTATGTATTTTGCTTCCCAATGGGAATTTACTTTTACTATTTAAATAATATGTATTGTATGTTTAAATGTTTATTTCAAACCGTGCCATCTATGATAAATAGGTACTAGCATTTAAACCCGTATATATTTTCATAGAGAATATATTTAATGTACATACAACTACACAATTAATCGTGACACGAAATTCCTGCTTTTATAACAGTTGAGTGGTTGACATTCACGCACAGACGTATCAGACGATCGGTGTGTCTTGGTGTTAAACAATAAAATATATATTTAAAATACATGTCTTCTAGATGAATATGTTTCATAGCACAATGTTTTGTTACTTTGGTTGTTAATTTCGGGTTTTACACTTAAAGTATGCCACAAACTCATGTTAGCGAAAGGTAAATAATATAATGATGAACGACAATTCTGTGTTACTCCTCATAAGAAAGGCCCTAATACTATATTAGATATTCATCTTAAACGCGCGCGCGCACGCGTGTGTGCCCGCTTTTGTATCTGTAGATGAATATTATTGCACTTTTAAAATTAATACAGTTATTAGAAGATTATCAAGCGATTCATATCTATCTTGATTTCTACAATAAACTGCATTTAATATCTCTACAATAAGAATATCTATGGAAACTAATGAATGAAGATAAATTTTCAAAAAATATTTGTAATATGTTAATTTGTATCCAAGGTTACGAGTGTTTTTGGTTAAAGATTTAGCCGTTTACTGACGTAATAAGTCGAGTTCTCGGTTTTTTCAAGCTTTCAAACGTTACGCCACTTCCAATTTTAACAAACAAACGTATAAAATCAAGAGCGACATCGCCAGTAGAAAACTACTGATCAAAATCTACTAGTTCTTGGGCTTTTTACTCACAAAAGAAGGCAGCGGGAACATCGTCAGTAGAAAACTACTGTATCAAAATCTACTACTTCTTGGGCTTTTCGCTCATAACTGAAGGCAGCGGGAACACCGTAAGTAGAAAACTACTGTTTCTACAACTACTAGTTCTTGTGCTTTTTACTCACAACCGAAAGCAGCGGGAACATCGACAGTAGAAAACTACTGAATCAAAATCTACTAGTTCTTGGGCTTTTTACTCACAACCGAAGGCAGCGGGAACAACGTCAGTAGAAAACTACTGAATCAAAATCTACTAGTTCTTGGGCTTTCTACTCACAACCGAAAGCAGCGGGAACATCGCCAGTAGAAAACTACTGTATCAAAATCTACTAGTTCTTGGGCTTTCTACACACAACCGAAGGCAGCGGGAACACCGTAAGTAGAAAACTACTGTTTCTACAACTACTAGTTCTTGTGCTTTTTACTCACAACCGAAGGCAGCGGGAACACCGTAAGTAGAAAACTACTGTTTCTACAACTACAAGTTCTTGTGCTTTTTACTCACAACCGAAAGCAGCGGGAACATCGACAGTAGAAAACTACTGTATCAAAATCTACTAGTTCTTGGGCTTTCTATTCACAACCGAAGGCAGCGAGAACATCCCCAGTAGAAAACTACTGTTTAAAAATCTACTAGTTCTTGGGCTTTTTACTCACAACCGAAGGCAGCGGGAACATCGCCAGTAGAAAACTACTGTATCAAAATCTACTAGTTCTTGGGCTTTCTACTCACAACCGAAGGCAGCGGGAACATCGCCAGTAGAAAACTACTGTATCAAAATCTACTAGTTCTTGGGCTTTCTACTCACAACCGAAGGCAGCGGGAACATCGCCAGTAGAAAACTACTGTTTAAAAATCTACTAGTTCTTGGGCTTTCTACTCACAACCGAAGGCAGCGGGAACATCGCCAGTAGAAAACTACTGTATCAAAATCTACTAGTTCTTGGGCTTTCTACTCACAACCGAAGGCAGCGGGAACATCGCCAGTAGAAAACTACTGTATCAAAATCTACTAGTTCTTGGGCTTTCTACTCACAACCGAAGGCAGCGGGAACATCGCCAGTAGAAAACTACTGTTTAAAAATCTACTAGTTCTTGGGCTTTTTACTCACAACCGAAGGCAGCGGGAACATCGCCAGTAGAAAACTACTGTTTAAAAATCTACTAGTTCTTGGGCTTTTCACTCACAACCGAACGCAGCGGGAACACCGTAAGTAGAAAACTACTGTTTCTACAACTACTAGTTCTCTAGCACTTCACCTTAAGATCGAAGAATGTCTGACGAGGCGCTTGAAAAAATGATGATGGGTGTATTGAAGCTCATCCTTAATGCTTATTTTGACATGGTCTTCTTGTATGACATTTTCCATTTGAGATTGTAATGAAATAAATTTGTGAATCTAAAATAGGTTTTGTTTTTGTATATTGAACTACAAAGTATATGTACATTAGAAATAACCATTTGCAAATCAACCCTTTAATATTCAAGAGACATTTTAGGGTTTAATTTTTTCCGAACATGAAGTATGAGGTACGTGGTCCATTTTTAGAAGTAACTGACTTGCAATTTTAATATTGGATTTTTAATAACGAAAAAGTTTTTTTATGGGTACTAGATGATTGTCATATATCTTTTATACTAAAATATGAGAAGTTACAAATTATAATCTGGAAATATCACCTCAATTTTATTAAATAACATGATATCTTATTAACACGAAGGGTATCTAATATAATTTGATGTTTGATTTTCGAGTCATTTGTGGTTTTAATTAATCAAAATCTGAATACGTTTTTATTGGATTTCAAAGTTATTTTCCCCTGAGAGAAATAAAGAATGAGATGGAATTCAAGAATTTGAAAATGATAACACGTAGAGTTAACTCAAATTGATGGTCCAGATGAGAAAATCCAACAACTTATAGGCAGACAAGTTCTGAGCACACTATTCGTAATGGCTACAGTTTAGACTAGGATAAATTCTAAATTTAATTTACAATATTTTTTGAATGGAAAAAATAAAATTCAATGACCTCTAGTTTCTTAAGTTGTTCTTCTTTTATGAAGACCATTTGAATAAAGTGTCACATGATCATATTAATGTGTAAAATAAATTAGGCTTCATTAAAAAACAGGTTTTTTATAGTTGAAAATAAAATGTTGCTTTACCTGATATGAGTGAGACCTAAAGTACTCGAATATCTCTCCTCTCTAGAAATGGTAGCAGGTATTCCATTATGATTTTTACAGTAATGTTTTCTCTCCCAAAAGATACTGAATAACCCATTACTCTTAAAGCAATGCCATTATTTAGCACGTGCAGTTTTGTTTAATTAGATTCATGAAACTCAATTAATTAAAAAAAGTATAAATGCTTTACAACACAATATGCTGGTGTGGACATTTTTAGGAATCTCGCATTGGTTATGCTGTTTATAAGTTGCACTGTACACTGTAAAAAGTAAATGTAAACAGCATTATATCTTGCAGAAAACCCATGTTTCAGAGGTAAGGAAAAGCACGGGAACCCATTTGTATAGTAAGAACAAGTCTGAACTTTAATTATCGGAAAGGAGACATAAATATTAACGAAGTAAATACCGAGGCTCAATAAAAGACACAAAGTATTAACCAAAGCCCAATTATTTAATAGAGAAATATTCTTTACCACAAGAACGGTGTTATTCAGTTTTATAGCATAACTAATGTAATATATTCTTGTAATTACCATGATATATAATGCAATTAAGCATTGGCAACCTATTCAATTCTTTTATTACAGATATTTTTAAAGATGTTATTACTTATATTATTTTTTACTATCTGTTGTGTTTACAATCTTCTTTTGTTGAAAAGTCAATATGTAATTCAATACTTAGTCTGAGAAATTATGTAACCCAAAATTAATATTTGATATATTTTATGAATTGTCACGTCCAACTAAATCTCAAAACGACTGCGACTATACATCTTATCATATACTGAGATAAATCTGATCGTATACTGAGACACATCTGATCGTATACTGAGATACATCTGATCGTATACTGAAATTGTTACTGACATTACTTTCTGTAAAAGGTTTTATTATAAGTTATAAGTTATTAATCTAAACAACTTTATGTCTTTCATATTTACAAAGATACTGTAACGCAAACTATCTTAGATACATATGCACAAAGTATTTTTACAATAACAGCACATGAGTTAAAACATTAAAAATCTCAACGCAAATAATGAAAATAAACTTTTTTTGACTAAAAAAAGTGAAATAATGTAGTTACGAGTATTACGTATATTGTTCCAACACATTTCAAACCTGTAATAATAACAGGTGGTACATGTAGTAACCCTTAAAAATACTTTGGATTACATTTTATTTAAGTCATCCTATTTTATATAAAGTAATATTAACAATGACAGGTAACTAATTGTTGTTACGATTCTACTATGGACGTAAACTATTTCATTATACTGTGACGTACCACCCTTTGAAGAGTACAATAACTGCAACTCACCAAAAGTAGTCTTCCTGGGTTCAGCTGGAGGATGGGCTGCTTGGCTGTGAGAGAGAAGTCCAACGAATAACACTTGCTTTAACTATTAACTTATTTTATTCCACATCCAATATTAGGGCTCAGTCTAAGATTGACGGTAGCACAGTCTCCGCCCGGCGCGACACCGCATCTTACTGGCTCGCCACCCCCGTCCCGCGATGTCCGCTGTCTTACCCGACCACGCTGTCTTACACACCTCGGTAACTTGGCGGTGACTCACTGAACTGTCCCACTCTGACTCCTCCCCTCTACTTCAGAGGACTGCAAATGGTCCCTGTCGTGATAAATTCCCTTCTTGAACGGAAGCTATGGTTAGGTACCCCCTTCTCGGATCGTTGCGCTAAAAACGCCATCCTATAGGCTCTCTCTGAAATTGGACTAGACAGGGTATTTTATAGTAACGACAGATGCTAGCGGAATAGCCGTAGATGGTTGCTTATTACAAGAAAACGAAAGAATTAATCCCGGTAGCCTAGTACTCCAGAAATGTCTCTGGTGCCGAGTTAGGTATGCTATTTACGAAAAAGAAGCGTTAAGTGCGATATGTATAGAAAAATGTCATGACTTTTTAAAAACGAAAACGTTTAAGTTATTTACTGATAACCAGGCTATGTTCGCAACCACAAACGAAAGGTAGGGAGACTTGCTTGGTGTATAGAGAGGATTTTGAATTTGTCCTTCAAAGGAGAATGTATTAAGTTCTACGGATAATGAGATAGCAGACTGTTTGTCTGTGATGTTAGAAAGGGAAGGATGCGAACAGGTTGAAGCAGCTGTTGTGAGCGACCTTGACCGAGTGAACGACCTCGATCGAAATAAGGTAATAACTTATTGCTCGCTGCCTGTAATTCAGACTCCTCCCGAGGGCGAAAATCTAAACATAGGCCTATATCTAGTTTAAAGCTTAAAATATATTTTAAAAGTAAGAACAGTAATAAAGACACTGGTGGTTATTAATAAATGAATTACCATTAACTATTAATGACTTAGAAAAATACGATCTTCAGGTTGTGGATACTCATAAAATTGTTCAGTCCATCAATAATAATAAAAAGTAAATGTAATGTGCCTAGCAGTATCCCTGACATTCTCATACAATAATATTATATTCACATGTGCAAAAAAGTCACATACTGCAATTGCCTTTTCAACTTTAAAAAATTTTGAAATTTACAAAACTGCCAAAATTAATCCTAATGTATTATTAAATGACAAAGATTTCCTAACAATACGTTTACTATTCGATAGACTTTTAAGCGATATACATTTATTATATATAAAATTAAACAAAAAAAATTGCCAACAAGGTAGTAAAAAACACATGACAGTTTAGATTCAATTATTTATTTACTTACCTTAACCTACAAGTACCTGATGATGAATTCATTGAATTAGAAATGTACATTGTGCAAAATATAATCTAAGAAAAAGTGTATTATTGTATATTAAATACATGTAATAAAAACGACAATTGCAATCAACATCTATTTTTATATAAAAAATTGTAGATTTAACCATATTTGCTGTCAGACAACTCAGTTTATTTTATACCGAAAGAATTAAAATATTTGTGTTGTTGTTATAATACCTGGCAGATTTAAAAATTAAAATATAAAACAACTGCTGTTAACAAAATGTTTGTCGGTCTTACACTTTTTACTATTTATCTTATGAAAATTATATTCATATATTAAAATATAAATTGCTTAGCACGATCTTGTAATTCTATACATAGCTGTATAGTAAAAAAATAATTAGGTAAAGTAATACATGTTATAATTTTCAATAGCTTTTAATATTTTTTAAATATATTATAAAGTATTTTTAAGTTAATTTCAAATAATGTTTTATATTAATTATTAATAGAAGTTTATTTTGTATTTGATGCTACTCCCACTTGCAGTATGTATTTTAATTAAGTTTAACCTATAACTTTAATTATCTACTTTGGATTTTTGCTTTCCTTTTGTTATGTTAGCATTTTAGTTGTTTTAAATATTCTAGGAACTCCACGATATAATTTTGAGAAAATATCAACTGTTTCCATATGAAGATAAACTGTAGGTGTATGCTCTTCTGCAGAAACGTTTACACATGGAGTGGGAGTCTGCTAGCAGCAAACATAACTTCTCCATTGTTGATACGATTTGACCACTGCTATAAATACAGTGACGTCAAAGTCAGCTGACCGTAAATCCTTAGACACACGTCACTCTGTCGACTCTTACTTGATTTATACAGAGTGTCTCGTAAGTAGCCTGTACGAGAATATTCAAAAGTATGGAGTTCAGCCAGTGGTTAGAATATTCTACTCATTTTATTGAACTATTGACCGACCAAAATGAATTTAAAACTTAAAAAATCACAGGCAGTTCATACTATTAATTTGGATTATTATATCTATTTAATAAGAAAATTGAACATAATATTGGTTTAAATATGTTTTAGATAGGGAATTTGAAACTCAGTAAGAAGATAATAACCATGACTTAGTGGTGGTCGGCCACCAATGACATGACTCTCGGAGACCGGGCTGACAGCAGAAGTGTTGAAGCAGCCATAACCGCAGTCCTTCCCATCGGCTTGACCACTGACCACAAACCACTTACTACACAAATTAATTACTGTCCGGCCACTTAGTCGGTATACATACAACTAACTTGATTTACAGTTATAAAGCAGGCAGTTTACTGCATTATTTTCTTTATTTTCAGACAAATTTCTTTCCAGCGTGTACGTTTGTAAATATTACGCATTTAAAGTCTCTATATTATTATATCCTGCTAATATATTAGCAGAGGTATAGATAAATGATAATTCAAATTTAAAATTTCAAATAAAACTGTTAATCCTATTTTACATTATAAAAAAGAGGTATTACACAATATTTTACAATACCACGTTAAAATTTTTATTTTGAATATCTGTGCTGTATACATTACTAGATTGCTCCATAATGTATGGTATTCATACATTTTCTAATAATTTATCGCAATAAGAGGATTGCCATTTGAATATGTTGAGGTAGGCGAAGACCCCCCTTCGTGTAGCTTTTTGTAAAATTGTTAAATTACATAGAAAGATAGCTTAAACGGATATAGAAAGTGTTGATAGATATTTTAAATGTTGTAATACTATAATTTTCACGTTCAAGCGATAGACTTTTATTGGAAAAGGATTTTTTGGGAACCAAACAACCTCCCACGTGTAGTGTAAATGTCACAAATACAATTGCGCCATCATTAAATTTTTTTGATTTTTGTGAAGATTCCTTTTGAAAGTTACCTCCACAACTATGTTAAATATTAAAAACTATGTTTATATTGTGCAGGTTGCCTACCTTATTTTGACGAAGGGCTCGTTGACTACTGTTTGTTTTCTCTCACCTGACCTTGTTATCATTATTGTAAAATCCAGTTTCTAGATAGTTGTATGAAACTGCGTGATTACGTGATTTTGAGCTGTCCTATCGCGGACATATAAATTATATTTTTACATTGTCATTCCTTACATAAATCTAAAACTAAAAATCAGGACATAAAGGTGTTGAGGTAAACGCCGCTTTACGGGATATAACTCATGTCATTTCAATATAATCTTATTTAATTATGCTTTAATACAAATCTACAAAATTTTGTACGTGGTAAACAGACAAACATCACAACGATATCTATTTAAACTCTATGTTTATTATTTCGGTTATACTTTATAAATCTCAGACGTTTCAATTTCAAAGACAAGCAATATGACATTCTTCGTGATTTACCTGTGTACAACTTAACCAGAACTGAAATTGTGTTAGTTTGCTCGCCTGAGCTTGTAGGACTGTAGGTCCCCGCCTTGTTTTTCCGAGGGTTGGACGTTACTTTTCTGCAGGGTAGTATAGTTAGTCCATGCCGAAACCCGTGGAAAAACTGTCCTTTCAAAAATCAACTGGCCGCACATTAGTTTTTCCATCTGTTCTCATTCTTCATTCTGATCAGTGATGCTTCTACTATATACGCACAACGTACTGCTAATACTACACGTAGTACATGTTAAATGAAATGGAGAGTAAAGTTATTGCAAAATTCGTTCAAATAGTGATCCAGGAACGACAGGAGATAATACTCTCCGTTACTAGCAGTTCAAGCGACTTCCTTTTTTCGAAGGCAACACATGCTTTTTTTTTAAC
This sequence comes from Homalodisca vitripennis, assembly GCF_021130785.1. NCBI lineage: Eukaryota > Metazoa > Arthropoda > Insecta > Hemiptera > Cicadellidae > Homalodisca > Homalodisca vitripennis. The sequence continues at coordinate 137,958,189 of NC_060207.1, forward strand.
CATATTAGTGTAATCCCTCTTTAAAATAAACCGTTAAACCGTTTAAAATTTGGAATATCATTAGGTAATAAAAAAACACAAATGCTGTAAGGTGTTTGAAAGGAACACGATTAAAATTAATTTTGAAACTAGTAGTTCTCCACGGTTTTACATACAATTGCGTATGAACACTTCTGGTTCGAGTGAATTATACTCGTATATCCGACGCCAATGTTGAGATTTCCTTGTTCCTACGATCAAGAAAATATTTCTAAAAGTGTATACTTATGGCCATTGTAATTTATTCCAGGCTTAATATATTTTGTGCCTTAGTTGATGTTGCCTTGTTTTCTCGATCAATGAAATATTTAAACATAAAAAGGTCTGAAAATCCTATTTTCAACTAGGATGTGTTTTATGAAAGTCATTAAATGTATGGTAAAATATATATAGTAAATCTTTCAGTATAATACTGCATTACAGTACTCACCGAGCACTGCACACCTAATATTTGCTCAAATGTACAATTAAAAGTAGATTTTGCTAATAATTAATTTTATTATCAGAATACTTTTCTTTCTCTGTGTTCAACAGTGGTTTTATAAAAGGTTGAAATAAGAAGTGCTGTATCAAGCTTACTCTTTTGATTTGAAAATAAGTGGTTAAATTAATTATTTATATAATTGTGCTGTCAAAGTTTACATAGTTGACTAAAGTTAACAGGCTCTTTCAATCTATACTATGTAAATAAAATAAAATAAAATAAAATAAAATCGTTGTTCTGCTAGTCGGGACGAAAACTAATCCAATAAAGTAAAGACCATTATAATCGTTATAGCCATTGTTAAGTTAATGTTGTAACTAACCCGACTTTATGTATATCAATTTTGTTTTATTCTTTCTGTGGCCTATGCTTGGACTACTGTCCACCCCTTAAGAAGTAGGCAAGAAATGGTCTCGACAGCTTTACGACGTGGACCTACAGTCCGTTTACCTTCGCCTGAGTGTTGTGCCCTTTTTTATGTTCCCTCCCGGTCACGTATGTTTGCTGAAATTACTCTCCTGTATACCTTGTATTGGTATGTTGTGTTTCCTTTCCCTTAACGACACCTTAGATTTTTTGACCAATCAATAACGTATCTTTCCATTAACTTAGTAGCAATAAGGCTAAACCTGGTTCTAATATAAACTGAAAAAAAAAACAAACAACAGATTATTTTGGAATCTTCATTCATACTACATAAGAACAGACTACCGTAACATGTATTGCAGCAATTCGTAGAAAATCTTAACTTTATAAAAAGTTTTAGTTTAAATTGAACATATTAAAGGTACTTGCTGGAGGTCACATTTATAAGTCCGTTCACTGGATTCAGTGAAATCTCCATTATCGTTTACAAAAGTCCTGTCTCTTTCTTTATACCAGTTTACTAGTTTTTATATTTTTTTTTTAACGTTAAATATGCATAGTTTGTTTAATAGTTTCTGAAACTGTTAGTTTAAATACTCACCCAGATAAGAATAATATTTTAATAACGTATCTATAAAATGATTAAGTTTTATTTATTATTTTTTTAATCAGTCAGACAAAACGTATTAAAAGGGTGTTAGAAAGGCAGAATAAATGCTTGAAATATGTAAAACGTACACAAGTGGGATAATTACAAGTAATTTAAAAAGAAAATTCCGCTAAAAACAAGGGATGAATTTGTATGTAATTCTTTTTTTTACGAGCAGTAAAGTTCACCCGGCTGGTCAGAACTTGTCCCGTAGTTAGAGCACTTTTAATAGTTGTGTGAGAGGTGAGACAGGAGACCGGGAATAATTTATACGCTCATCGACGCCGCATTGCGAGCATCAAATATTCACCTTAACAGCGGAAACGTGTCGCCGCCGCGCCTCAACCTTTCCCAACCTCGGTAGAACCCCATCTACTACACGATGTTTTTGTCAAAGTAAATATTAACATTTGATTCGAGTAAACAATTTAGGTTGTACTATTACTTTGCTTGAGAACACTGATACAATGTTTATAGCTTAGTAGCAATTTCTTCTAGAACGGATAACCCTTCATTTGTATAGAACACACATATTCCTATAAAACGGTAGGATCTACAAATAAGACTGGCCAAACAACGATCTAGATGATACACTGCAGAAAGCGACACTCACACAATATCAACCATCAGATACTGAGTTTCTTTTTATAAATCACAGCATCGATAATGTCTACGTTGGTTTCAAGCCCTATCAAAGCCCTAGTACTTTAAAATCCTTCACAGAATCTTCAATTATAACTTTGAAAGGTAATATAGTTTTTTACTTTTGTAGAATGAAGTACTAATTTTTAACCTACTTCCAGAAGTCTAGTACTGTATATCTCTTTTTAACGCTCTACGTCTAGGTGTAACCTCTAATACCACGATTGACAAAGAGATTGAAACTCTGCCGCAGACCATAAACGAAATAGCCTTCTTCTATGACACCATTATTTCTGAAATATGTGGCTCGGTCCTTCCTTCAAGTTTACAAAAGACAGCTGATAGACAGCGTGAACAGTTTTGAATTAAATTTATGTAGACTGAAAGGAATTCCTTGACTCTACATTTTCCTTACATTACCTAAATCCGCTGTCCTAATCTAAAGAACCTAATACATTGTAGCGCAAGAACAACGTCTTATGTTTTGTAATTTTAATTTAATCGGTAGGGCCGATTAATTCAGTTCTAGACTCGCCCATCTAACTTTGAAGATATATATTTTCATCCTATGTGTCTAAGGTATCTGTAGTTTATAATCAGATCAAAGAATCGGATGTTCAGGCTTCTAGAAAACACAAAAGCCAGGTTAGCGTCTCTCGTATCGAATACAGAAACACATGAATAACTGTTCAATTTGAAAGTAGTTTCTTCAAATCTAGGAATTTTGTAACCGTAATCAATAAGGTAGTGATTTATATAAAGTTTAAAATCTCCATAAATACGAACTTTGCCATTTATCTTACGGACTACAACAATAGGTGAATCACATATAATTGGGGCTACCCATGGGTCAACTGGCTGTACATCACGTTGCCTTCTGCAAAAATAATGGCGCTAATCTTGTTTGTGAATAGGCAACGTTAATATTATTATCAATGCGTGCTTGAGCTTTAAAAATAGTTTCTGCTCTTAATTTGCCTTTTATGATGTCATTTCACTTACGTCACATCTCTGTTGTGACAACCTTCTTACCAAATTTATGTTCAGAAGAAATTTAATCAATTTAAACATTATTTTCTTTAAAACATACTTGCAATTTGGCTCTAATATGAAAGTCACGATATCCAATTTTTAGCAAACAGGTGTACCAACAGAACCTTCTATCACAACAACATTCAACTTTGTCCGGTTGGCCTTAACCGCTTGACCAGGATATTTATTTTAAAAGAGTAGTTAAACTTACTGACACTGTTAGTGTTGAGAAATAGATTTGCTGACAACTGTCTTAGCTGCACCTCTGTCTTGTTCCATTGTAAGAGGAACATTTTAAATTCCCATATTAGTTACATAATACAAATTACCATTAAATAGTTTGGATTGTATAATGTTACTTATTGGTTTTAAATCAGGTAATTCTGAACTATAATACTCCTTAGGGCCCTCTATCTCGTTCTGGTCTATATATAATACTTGTTTAAGCGAATTGGATGTTGGTTTTTCATTATACAATGCAGTACTATTTCCAGAATTTTTAATAGGTTTAATAGTAGTTTTAGATATATTATCTCCACTATCTATATAATTAATCCTTGACTCGATTAGATGTTAAAAACCTCAGCTGAAATTTTTAAATTGTATCACATGATCTACAGTTAGAATTTAAAGCTATACAGTGTCTAGATCTCCTATGCTTAGTTAAGCTACATCTCACACATTGAATACGAGAATTTAATAGCATAACATTAGCAACAATACCTTGTACGGATATCATAATACGTTTAGAAGACTGGACTTTGTGTACATTGTGTTTCAAATTGGGATACATATCCACTAGTTCTCTTAAGCAGTTTCCAAATTTTTATTTAACTGGTTAACAATTGTATTCATGTTTTTAGAGGACTGAGCCTAAGGACTAATAAATTTTAAAATTTTGTTTATCAAATAATAGTTCTCATATCATTATACTTTTTCAATTCAAGTTAGGACAAATTCTAAAATAGATTCATATTACGATTTTCAGCCCCTCTTCCCTTGTTCGTGTTGGAGTGAAGCCAAACATTGGCACTTAAATATTTCAAAGCCGGAAGTTCCTTGCACATCTGCCACGCTGCTTGCCTCCACATGGTTTAATTTTTCATCTCCTTTGTTCTCACCTTGAGTTTAACCCAAAGCGCCCAAAGTATCCAAATACTGCGAAATTTAATTAAGGCTGGAGTAATGATTTTGCCGTACAAACGGTTTGCCATACAAGGCACTATGTACACATATGAAATTGTTTATAAAAATAATATAAAAGTATGTTTAAATAAAACAATAAGTATGTATATATATAAAAGTATGTAAAAATAAAAATTGCGTCGAACATGTCACAGTTTACAGGTATCAGTTACTTGTTGCTCTCGGCATACATTGACGGATTTCGTTGAAACAAAAAATTGCCATTGAGATTTTAATAAGAAGGTTAAAATAGTTGGCTTTCAGTAACTTTTTATAACTATGCTGGTGCTTTTGTTATTTTAATTTTCAACAGACGCTATTTTGTTAATATTTAAGAAAATAACAAAACTATGTTTTTTAATTTTCCTCTTATCTGTTAAAACGTATTTGTTAACTTTGGTTTCTTTAACTGAACTAGATTTAAAGATAACATTTTTATAAAAAAAGCAACATGGCGGAAAGCGGCTCGACGAAACATTCCTCGACCTATGTTTATACAATATATTTTGTTTGAAATGATAAATACATCTCACACACACGTATGCTTATGATACTCTTTTGTGAACACCATGTATATGCCAATTAACAGATAAGTAATAATAATACCATTTAAAAGTAACTTGTGTCATCCGGGAAGTTCCTAGATCTTTCTAGGAAGCTATTGGGTTTAGAGGTACTTGGTTTGTTACAGTTCAACCATGTCACGAATAAATAATGAACGAGGTTGGATTTTGTAATACACTCGGGACCATCACTTTTGCTGTCTTCCGTATTGAGTTTCCTGATTATGTTGAAATTACAGATTGGATAAAAAATTATGAAATATTTGTAAAGTGATGGAAAATGTTACGATTATACCAACAAAATTGTGATGAAACTTGTAATAACTTTTGGTTTCATTTTCAGAGAATTGAAAATAAATTATATTTGTACATTCATTTTATTGAGCTTTCGAATAATGTTGAGTTTTCCGAAGTGTTTGTTTTATTCATCGTATTTTGTATATGCTTTACAAGCCAATTTAATATTTCAGATATTCGAAGAAAACAATTTAATTAATTCATTTGTAATCAATTAAATTATACTTCAGTTTAATAATTGAGTATTTAAATTAATTAAATTACAAGAAATACAACTAAACTGAAATCAATAAGTTGATTAGTTCTAGTAATTAAATTAATATTTTAAATTTGCTATAAGGAGTTAATATATATATATATATATATATATATATATATATATATATATATATATATATATATATATATATATATATATATATATATATAATACAAAAGTGTAATTGTATACTTACAGATATTAGTTGTGATCTCGTATCTGCTGCACGACTTTGTTCAGTTGAATAAATCAACAGTTTGTAGAAACTACTGGAAAAATATTTTAATATATAGTGAAAAGAGTAATATATTTCAGCTGGGTTTATGAGTTTAAAACAACTAAAAATATTATTATTTTGCTTAAGTTTTGAATAATTTTTGAATTAACGTATATTTAGTTTAATTTATAGTTCAATTAATTTTTATTTAAATACGTGATTTTAAGTTAGGTTTTGTAATATAATTATTTGTCAAACATGAACATTTATTTTATTTCATTCAATTGTGGTCATTGCTAACATTTAAAATGATATACATTAATTTAGTATTTTACATTTTCAGGTCCTTTAAAACTAGTCGATGGCGTAACTCATTTCATTTATAATGATGTTGAAGGCCTATAGGAGTGAGAAAATATACTATGTATATTTATCGACCTTTTAAAAGGCATGTGTGTATCACGCAACATTATTAAACCAGTTGTGAACAAGTGTTCTTCGGGATCTGTCACATAATTGGCTCTCGTCCTATTTGAAAATCACAGCTTACAGATTGTGCATACTCTTTCAAACAGTCAAAATGGTTTATGGCGTTCCAAAAGGATCAATATTAGTGCTAGTCTTTTTCCTTCTTTTTTCAATTTAAAAGTTTGTAATCGTCAACCCGATATGTAAAAGCGATTCAATATGCTGACGATATGAGTCTCTGCAGCAGATCAAAGTCAAAACATGATCTTGTTGTGAAGTCATTCATTGAGATGAATTCATTCATTGAGATGAAATTATTCATTGATCATTCCTCTAGAATCAATTTAAACCAAAAGTTCAAACTTCTAGCCGTGGGGTGATGATGGAAGACTTTCTTCTGGAAGAAGCTGAACCCACTCAGTTTATTTGAGTGCACCTTGACCGAGGGCTGAAATTGAACAATTAAATTCAAAGCGTTTGCTCTAAGATTGCATCGGGGATCTATGTCGTGCGCAATCTTGAAAAATTATGAACTAGGTTATATTAAAAATAAACTATTCTTGTCTGATACATCCACATTAGCCTGACCACTTATGGCTGTGGGTCAGTTTTTGCAAATAAAATTTGAAAGAATTTTTAAATAAAAAAACCTGTCAGAATTCGTTTTATATTAAACTATAGAGAGTCTTGCAAAGAGGCCTTTAGGGATCTGGGATTAATGACAGTATCCTGTCTATATATTCTCGAGGTCATCCCACTCTGTCAACTTAAATACGAATTAGTACAGGCTAATGATGTCCATCAATATGGAACAAGAGGCAAAGACAGCTTTCGAATCGAACAAGACAGAACGACAGCTCTTGAACGCTTGCCGTCTGAAGATAGTGTTAAACTAATTAATACCTCTCTGATGGTATCTAACAAACTCAATGATCCACAAAATTCAAAGCTGTTCTGACACATTTCCTGGTGACAAAGGCGTTTTATTCCATTGGCAAGTCCATGATAGGACGCAAGGGATGAAAATCCTGGAAACTTTGAACACCATAAGTAAAACAATAAAAAATGGCGTAATATTCCCTTGGTTTAGAAATAGATTTTGGAATATTCATTTTACTTCAGTAATAAGAGTATGATTACATACGATATTGCATTAAATAATCAAGATTTTATGAAACTTGTGATTGATTCTATGCGACATTCATTGTACAGCAAATATTATGAACTAAAAATACCAAATATGTTCTTTAACACAAATACGATAAACCGATTTCAAACCAAATGTGACGTGTTTGAGGTTATTGAGACTGGATTGGTTTGGTTTTTCATCAATCCATCAATTCGTCATGTTTATGACAGACATTTCCATCCGTTATCTAATCCAGAGACAAGTGAAAGGCAGTGATATGGCAAGCAAGTATGACAACTGGTCATCCTTTGTAACAAGTATAACGTAGGATACTTTCGAGTTATAAAACGGGTTTGCTTTTTCACACATCAGTTATATTTATTATTTAAGTATGAAGAATGAATTGGTGGTTCAAAAATGATCGCCAAAACTATTTGTCAAATTTGCTTCATTTCTACGAAATGCTACGTTCAAACATTTATTACAGATATGTAATTACTCTCGGAGAGACACAGTAAAAGACACAAATATGTTAATAAACTTTATGTAAGAATGATCAAAATGACTTTATTCGCTTTAAGATTTTATAAGCAATATATAGTAATTCAAAGTATTTACGAAATTGTTATGGTTGATAACGTACATTCTATGTGAGGCAAAATAATACACAGTTCGTAGCTTTAATAAAAACTTGATCTTTGGTGTTATTTGAAAAAGGTAATGTGACTAGGCAGTTTTACTTATTCTGATAGAGTTACCAACACTAACATTGCCATAGTTTAATTCACTATGCCTGTCTAAGCCAATTAATTCTCACGATTGTCCAAATGTCCATATCCAAAAATATAATAGCGCATGTTTATGTTTCTTATGAATGGATATGTTTCTTTCGGATCCACGGATATCAAATCGTTGTTTTTATCAGCTGTTTCATAATGCTTACGTTAGACCGCTACAATGTAGCTTAATTATATTAGTCTAGTAAATTAAGGAAATGCAATCGGGAGGAGTAAAACAGTAAAAATAACTAGAAAACACTGATTTCTGAAATATACCTCTTCTTTTTTCTCTTTCTCTCTCACTTTTTCTCGCGCACTATGTCACACTCTCTCTCACTTTCTTATCTCACTACCCTTTTCTGTCTCACTGACTGTACTTTCATTTAAATATCAGGTATAATGTTTCGCTGTTTCTCACTAACAGAAAATTCTGAAAACTCTATGTTGGACTGTAATTAGAACTTTGTTATTTATCGTGAACCGATTTTTATTAAAGGGGGACCAAAATCGTCACATGTAATGGCAACAAATATTTTATTTTCAAGATCTATAACAACCCCTCTTCCAAAGTTTCAAGTAGGGTAGTACAATGGTAAAGCATACATATTGTAGATACTTTGTGATGTGGTATTTTAAACGTGTGTCCACTCACAAAGAGACCACACAGTTTGACGTGATAGTACCCCAACCATATTGTCAAAACTGTTTCTACGTGCTCTACTGTGTTAAGAGTTAGTTATATTTAAACATCCGCTAGTAAGAATGTTTAATAAAATTCCCCGTTTAATATAAATTATTTTAGAAAGAAAATTAGGCCACCTCACAAAAGCTCCAGCTTTAGACCATAATCGGTTACAGATGGAAATTAGAAACTGCTAGTTCTGTATATTTGTTGGTTGCCAAGATGTAACCAAAAAAACTTTGATAGTGTTATATTTTAGCTAGGAAACTTTTACTGACTTAAAATACAACTAATCTATTTATGAGTCATTTAAAACATGAAGGTATATTCAAGTAATAGTTTACAGAAAACTGAAAATATTGTACAGGCAAGATGCAACATTACATTTTAATACCTTTTGTTATACCATTTTACATTTTTTTTGGTAGGCCTAGAAAATTAGCACATAAATGAGTATAATCACTCAGTTTAACGTGACAGTCTTTCTCATATGTAGGAACACAAAGCGCCGGCGTACTGTAGTGTAACACTGGAAGGCGGGTTTATATTTTACTAATATTATACCTAAAATGTTATTAAGATACCTAACACGTGGTTTGGTGTAATAGAACAATAAGTTTAAGACTACACGAATAAAAAAAATAATAAACCAATATTGTAAGGCAATGTATGTTAGGCAATTTTAAAATAATGTACAATGAAAATGAAGCTTAATTTTCAGATAGAGTGGCTATTGAAGAGGGTCATTGGATAACAACACCCTTATTATCGCACCTTTAATAATGTACCTAAAAATGAAATGTTTTCCGTACATTTTTGAGAGAAATTTTAGCTTTTCTTTCGAGAATTCGATTTCCGGATCTGACTGTGAAATTACACAATAAATACTTACAAAAGTAATAATACATGCTAATACCTAATTTTAAACCACAATAGTTTTTAAAATTATTTATAAGTAATTTTGAAATAGTTGTTTGCTATAAGTTCTAACGATTACTTATTCGGTGAAGAGTATTGTTTTTAATAAGAATAGTTGATTATGTTGACTCGAGGGAAACCCTAGTTTTTGGCATTATGTGATTGTCATGAGTAATTTTAATCCTCATAATTGAATCCTTCTACAAATAGCAAACAAGAAACCATTTGAAATTCTTCAAATAATTTTGTTTTTGTTTAATGCTCGTTTTTTTGGGAAACGATGGAGTAAGACTAAAATAAACAAAGAACAAGATTTATTTTCATCTAAAACCCATCAGAATTCTTATAGAACTACGTTACTAGTCAACCAATAAACAATAGCAGCTAACAATATAATGACAGCCTGGAACAGTACACTTTACTGACAGCTTTGCTCGCACGTCATATCATGTCCGCCGCACTGGAATCTGAGGTCGGGCAAAGTGACAGACTCATTCAAGGAAGATTCACTGAAATAAACCTCGGAATAATACCTGCCAATAACACGAGATAGCTAACATTGTGCGTTTTATAACACGATGTTTTTGGCAATTGTTACAGCGGTAACTGTCATGCTATTTAGAGAGGAAACTAGGCATTTACAAAAAATCTATTAACAGACTTATTCAAGAAAGATTCATTGAAACAAAATCTCGGAATAATACCTGCCAATAACACGAGATAGCTAACATTGTGCGTTTTATAACACGATGTTTTTGGCAATTGTTACAGCGGTAACTGTCATGCTATTTAGAGAGGAAACTAGGCATTTACAAAAAATCTATTAACAGACTTATTCAAGAAAGATTCATTGAAACAAAATCTCGGAATAATACCTGCCAATAACACGAGATAGCTAACATTGTGCGTTTTATAACATGATGCTTTTGGCAATTGTTACAGCGCTAACTGTCATGCTATTTACAGAGGAAACTAGGCATTTACAAAAAATATATTAACAGACTTATTCAAGAAAGATTTATTGAAACAAAATCTCGGAATACTACCTGCCAATAACACGAGATAGCTAACATTGTGCGTTTTATAACATGATGTTTTTGGCAATTGTTACAGCGCTAACTGTCATGCTATTTAGAGAGGAAACTAGGCATTTACAAAAAATATATTAACAGACTTATTCAAGAAAGATTCATTGAAATAAAATCTCGGAATAATACCTGCCAATAACACGAGATAGCTAACATTGTGCGTTTTATAACATGATGCTTTTGGCAATTGTTACAGCGCTAACTGTCATGCTATTTACAGAGGAAACTAGGCATTTACAAAAAATATATTAACAGACTTATTCAAGAAAGATTTATTGAAACAAAATCTCGGAATACTACCTGCCAATAACACGAGATAGCTAACATTGTGCGTTTTATAACATGATGCTTTTGGCAATTGTTACAGCGCTAACTGTCATGCTATTTAGAGAGGAAACTAGGCATTTACAAAAAATATATTAACAGACTTATTCAAGAAAGATTTATTGAAACAAAATCTCGGAATAATACCTGCCAATAACACGAGATAGCTAACATTGTGCGTTTTATAACATGATGCTTTTGGCAATTGTTACAGCGCTAACTGTCATGCTATTTACAGAGGAAACTAGGCATTTACAAAAAATATATTAACAGACTTATTCAAGAAAGATTTATTGAAACAAAATCTCGGAATACTACCTGCCAATAACACGAGATAGCTAACATTGTGCGTTTTATAACATGATGCTTTTGGCAATTGTTACAGCGCTAACTGTCATGCTATTTAGAGAGGAAACTAGGCATTTACAAAAAATATATTAACAGACTTATTCAAGAAAGATTTATTGAAACAAAATCTCGGAATAATACCTGCCAATAACACGAGATAACAAACATAGTGCGTTAAATAACATCACGTTCATGGCAACTTTTGTAATTGCTAGCTGACATGGTATCTGCAGAGGAAAAACTGTTATATTTATAAATATATATATATATATATATATATATATATATATATATATATATATATATATATATCAAATTATAGTTAAAATTTCAAATTTATAACAATCTAATAATAATTATTGATTTGAAAGTTATATTATACGAGTGGAAGTAAATGAAACAGATGCCTGGTGATACTACTAAAAAGACATTATTATGAATTATTATGAATAATAAAAACTGTTAGATTTTGTGTTTCAATTTTTATTTAATAAAGCAAAATATATGCAGCTTATTTTAACCATGTGAGCATTTTTTACATGCAGTTTTAAATATATAATGTACGTCTTTTAAGTATACGACATCGCGTGGTAAAATATGACATCTTTACATTTTACTTTCATACGATTTCAGATTAGTTTGAAATTAAATTAAAAGTATATTATTGGAAAGAAATAGTAAACAAATGTATACAGAAGTTTAAAAAATGAATGGATCAAACTGATAAATAGAATACCTCTTTTAAAGGAAACAGCTACAGTTATATTTCCCCGAGGCTTTTCATCGTTCGACATTTCCAAGTCCTTTGTTTTTCATTCAGCTTTTGCTTCGATTGTGGTATATTATAGGAACAAACAACTCGTTCTGTGTAATGCATTTTCCAATTAATTGTATAATCTTTAGAAGAAAGTGCTAATGCAATAAGTGCTTAGATTAATACAAAGTTGTAGTTTTATAATGTGTGTAAGCTTTTAAACTAATCATTTTAAAACATTCATTATTTTATGTATCTAGTAGGAACGCAAGCATTGAAAACCTTATGCTGACTGTTGATGTGCAATCTCAACTGTACATTATGATCAGTCATCGATATTAAGGCCTCTGGGAGCGATGTAAAGTTTTACGGTTAGATGAGAGGTTTAATACAAATATTTGGTGTAATTTGACAAGGATTGATTGTAATTGATGTAATGCTTGCCGCGCTTCCGGTTCCGGTCCAGCGTCGTCTGGCTGCTTCTCCTCGGAAGCCAGCCGCCTGAGTCGCCAGGAGAAGCGTGCGGTTTTTCTGCCGCACGTGTCGTTCCCGTTCCTGCGATGGCCCAACCTCCACCATTGGTCCAACATCCGCTATGTCCCACCGAAGAAGACCGCACCACCGTAGGCCCAATGCAGCCGTTCTATCCGTCATCACTGGCGGATATGAAGAAGAGATACCATTGGGCCTACGAGGTTGGTGAATATATGAAGTCCCCGAATATACGGATGCGGTGGAGACCATATCCTGTCAGGACATGTTGCGGATGTTTCACACTCCAGGCGGCGAGACTCCGGACTATCACTGTTATTATTTCATATGGGATCAGGTATATGCATGAGAGAAGCAGCATAAGGAGATGGGGAAGCCGACACGGTCCAGCACCCAGTTCAGCAACCAACTGCCAAGAAAAAGAAAAAATCCAAGAATCAGTAGATGTATGATGAACGTCCCTACAACACAAACAGGTATTACGTCTAGATATTCCGTCTGTTCAACAAATATTCTGTTCATCAAAACCCAAACAATAACTATCATATAAGGAAACAATTCTGAATTGTCTGAATTAAAACAATAAAAAGAACTCTTAATGTCGTGAAATACGGATTGACAAGTACATTGATGTTTTGTTCCTTTGCATTAGTTTTGTTACCAGGTACATGGTTTCAGTTTACCTGATAGGATACTGATATGTGCTGGTTGCGTTAACATGATATGGTTATCCAACTACAAGTACCGGTGACGACTATATAGTAGTATCCAGTTCTGTACAGTTTGGTTAGTAGTAGTCATATTTCTGGTAATAACCGTCGCGTCGGTTATAATGGGCCTTTATTGTATAATCTGAAAGGAGAAAGAATGTTTTATATATAGTAATTTTTAATAAAATTCTACAGCTTATATCAGCTAAGCTTGGAGTTTCTATGATACAAATAAGTGTTTCTGATTACCTCTGTTAGAATTCACGACATTCTTGGACCTGCGCATAAGTATAAGAACTATTACAGATCACAGAACTGAAATCTAGTTTTGTGTAGAGAAATTTGAATGATAATAATCCTGAATTTCAGTGATGCTTTAAGAGATTTATGCCATCATGATTCTTGCTATTCTTGTATGAATAAAGGGAAATTTATTCCGACAATTATACCTAACGGTAGCTATATACGAGTAGGTTAGAATTCCTAATTAATTGCGGAACCTCTATCCAGAGAGATCCGGAAGTTTAACAAAATCCCTTTATTTAATTTTTTGACTAGTTTAACTGCACTTAATAATATAATTTAAAAATTAATTTATTATATTCGTTAGGGTAGATAAACAGGAGATACTTTCCCTAATAACTGTACAATCTGTTTAATAATTAGCAGTTCATTAATTTGGACTTAAAATGTCAATCCTTGTACTTGTCAGATATTTTAAATTTAATTCCCTAAGCTTACACAACCACTTTTGTTGTAAAAGTTTTCTGAAGAAAGAAGTTTCTTCTAAAAAAGAAAACTAAATTAAAGTTAACTTATTTCTTAAAAAATGAAAATGAGCTTTCTTATAAAATTCAAATAAAACAAAGATCACAATTTAATTTAAAATAAAATGTAATTTTCTCTATTATAAACGAGGCTAAATAAAACTGAACTGAAAACTTCTTTGTGCCACTTCTGTCACAACCTGTTGCTGTTGGAACTTACTCAAAGTTCAAACTGTAATTTAACTACGTATAAAAATATTTGTATAACTATATTTACAAACACTTTGTATATAACTTTATATGAAATTTCCCTTTGTATAAAAATTTATACAATATCCCTGTAAAAGAACGCTATCATTCGTAAACAGAAAAACTACTTACGCAAAATCCTTCGCAGATGGGTAAAGGAACTATAAAGACGCAAACCACTAACTAAATTAATTGCAAAATAACACTTGAAAAAAACGCCGAGAGTCGCGTGTCGTAGTTATTTATACACCCCTTCCAGTAAACCAGCAAACTAAAAACCAAGTTTATGATTAGCCTCCAACTATACAATCACGAGAGTAGAGAGAACAAAGTAATCTTCAAACTACCCTTATTTTAATCAGGTTAACAAACTAGACTACCAGAAAAACTTGCTATCTCGCTATATCATTCTACATCCGCAGACCCCTTTCTTGAGAAATTACATAATTTAATTTACCTATACTTTGTCATCAGTAAATTATTCTAAAATATTTTCGCATATATTTTATCCCATAAATACTTAAAACATAAATTTTAAATTGTCTATGTAGGAAATGCTACACTTATCCCCCCTTTGTTTTATAAGTTAAATAATTAATAACATCATTAAGTAAGGAAACCCCAATTTAGTAACTTATCCTTAACAAATCATTATCCAAAAAGTAAGAAAATAAAATGGGAGTGTCTTGTGTTGAAGACTGCCCATTATATGATGTTTAAATTCCACATTTCTGCCATATAACAATTCTACCTTAACCACTATAAAGTTCGGAGCGATAATCAGTTGACTCTAGTCCACTAGTTATTGATTTCCCTGGAACAGCTGATGAGTCCAAGGTTCAGGTCCTGTCGACAGACGTCCGCTGGGAGTGCCCCGACAATGTTTATGTGTCCGCTGCGTATTGTTCCGCGTCTGTTTAGCGTCGTATCGTGACAACAGTGCAGTGATCGCGTTGTGCAGTGGTTTGGTGAAGTGTGATCTTCATACGTCGTACATGAAACAGCTACCCCCTGCCATTAAAACCGTATAACTCCATTTTTTAAATTCTTTGAATGACCAGGGCTCAAAGATTTTAAAATAATTTAAATTTATTCAACATTTCTTCATAAAGTCAAAATATTTCAAAGAGTCCATTTAAATTTTGTTTAACTTCATAGTGGTTTCCAATATTGATCACTACATTTAGTTTCTAAACTATTTTGTTATTTACATGAAACAGGACAGCATGGGTATTTCTTTCATTCACATTCATTTGACAAACATAAATACATGGAACATATTGGAAAACAGCGGTTTACTTGTCTCATATTATTTATGAACAATAACTTGCATTTAATTAGTATTCGCCACATGACCAACAATGTAAAATATATAAACTGTAATGTCTGTAATCTATTACACAGTAGGGTTTATTTCTAAACAAATATTGATCTTATTGGAATACAACGTTATTGTGCAAATATTAAAATATTTTCCTGTGCTCCATATTCATCTTTATTCATCGCATCCATCTCATGTTATTTATTTCAAATTCTTTTCTGTAATAAAAACAAAATAATACCAAATACTCGGGTCTTGGTTTTATAACTTGATATTTATGGATTCATTTATAATTTATTTAATTAAAAACTTTTTTATTCCATCCTGGAAAATATTTCCTGAAAGGGAAAGTAATTGTCTATCTTACTATTAATAAACTGTAGACATTTCATTATATTAAACTCCTTTCAAGTCCTGGATATGGTAACATTTTATTTTGCTTAAATCGTGTCCATTTAAGCATGGTCCATTCACGGACCATGGCAACCGTGGTCAAGTTCGTTCAACGTTGCGAGGCGTAGATATTTATCGTCTCAAATTTGAGAAATTCTTAATACATTTGGGTTCCACATATTGGCTGATTAGTAACTCTGGGTGGGATAGGAAAATGGATAGGCAATTCCAGCAGTGGGCGTTGTGTTATACAAGTAGTATTCCGTCCCCCATCCCAAGCACGGAATTCATGTCAAGAAACAAATCTACTATTATGAGAACCAGCACCAGTCTCTTAATTTCTTTTTCTACTAGTAATTTTCTTTTTCAGTTTGTTTCAGTTTACGTTAAGCTTAATGGCAATGCTAGTTAAAAACCTCTAGTATGTATAACACTGTTAACTAATTATTTATTGGTAATTTTTGAAGTCTCTAATGGAGCCATGGATATTAAAGTTTGGTCCCCAGTCCTCAGTATAATGCCATGCTTTTATTTAGTTCTTAACTAATTACTGGAAATTCAATACATTATATACAGCGTGTATCAAAATGAATGACCTGATTTTAAAACTCAATATCTATTGCTAAAAATGTACTACAAAAATAATATTTATTGCAAAATACTCACAAAGTCTTAAAGTTTTAGGTATGTTATTACAAATGTTCTATATGTCCACCAGCAGCAGCACGAAAAAAATCCAGACGATAGCTAAATTCCTAATAAACCTTACACAACGTATCTGCGTTCACAGACCTTATTGCGACAGTTATTCTGTTCTTTAGTTGTTCGATGTCATG
This sequence comes from Homalodisca vitripennis, assembly GCF_021130785.1. Classification (NCBI taxonomy): domain Eukaryota; kingdom Metazoa; phylum Arthropoda; class Insecta; order Hemiptera; family Cicadellidae; genus Homalodisca; species Homalodisca vitripennis. The sequence goes on from NC_060207.1 coordinate 137,975,180, forward strand.
AGTTAGAGGGGGTACAAACACTTTTTCCTTCACATATCCCCACAAGAAAAAGTCGCATGGGGTCAAGTCTGATGATCTTGGAGGCCAAGAATGAAGGGCATTGTCTCGAGGTCCCGTGTGCCCTATCCAGCGGTGGGGCAGAGTGTTGTTGAGAAGCTGCCGAACATTGTTGTGCCAGTGAGGCGGAGCTCCATCCTGTTGGAAAATGAACCTAAAACTTTAAGATTTTGTGAGTATTTTGCAATAAATATTATTTTTGTAGTACATTTTTAGCAATAGATATTGAGTTTTAAAACCAGGTCATTCATTTTGATACACGCTGTATAATATAAATATTGATATATCTACTTATACTTACTTCAGTTTTTATATATTTCAGTAAGGTATAATTACTAAAAAAAATATATAAAATGTACCATTTTGAGTATTTTTGGGAATATTTTTGATTTAATGAATAATATATAATACACCGAAGACCAAGATAAAAGGACGATTAATAATGTAGCTACGAGACGATAAAAGAAAAGTTCCAATTTGAATAGTTGTAACTGTTCTATTGAGGCATTGTCAACTACCGCATTGTTTGGCAGCTGGCTATAATAGAGACGTGGCAATGAGACTACAGTGCTCGGCAATAGGTTTACAATGGTCTGCACCATTGTACCTTTCACTATAGTTTCACAAATAAATGAGCCCTTTGGCATTGTTTCCTTTCCATTCAGCATTACATACATTTTAATGCAGATTAAATCATTTAAAGTGATGTTCATTTTCATTTGTCTAATTACCCAATCATTTAAATTGATATTCTTAAATAATGTTGTCAATTTAAAAAAGTAATTCTCTTTAGTAATATACAGTATTTTAAATTAATGTCCGTTAAGCAGACTTGAAAATATAAAAATGTCTGAAATGATGTCATTTATTAAGTGTAGATTAATTTAATATTATAATAAAGAATTAAATACATTTATTAGGATTAGTATAAAACTCACCTTGAGTAATTGTTAACATCACATATTAAAATCTCACATGATTGTATTTTACTAATATTTCTAGCTATCATCATGGTTATCCATAAAATTAATGTGGAAGTATTCACTAACGCTCAGCAAAATCTCATGGGGTGACATGCGCCCTCACCAAACCCATTTGCTGCCTGTATAGAAAAGAAGCTTAATGTAAATTTGATATGTAGACGTCAGATAGTTTTTTATATCTTGTACGGACAAAAAGTCAGGCAAAAACCACATTTTCCAGCCTTACGAGTTGTAGACTTGCTCATGCTCAGCCAACAAATAATGTAAATAAATTACAATTATATTTGGAGTACCGTGAAAAAATGATATGTAAATATGCTAATAGGCAAATAAGCAACATTTATTTGTTACTTGAAAACTAAGTTGTGCAGTATATACAAACTAAGAAGTGAAATTTCCCCTAAAATAATTACAATGAATCACTTCATTCGTCAAACAATAACTAAGTCCAGGCATAATGATTTAACTTAATAGTCTTACATGTTATTTATGTTACGTCACAATTCATACAGTTATTTATAAGTCTCGACTAAAGTTAATCAATATTAAGTAAAACAAATATTAAGTTAAAATCGGAATGTGTTATATTTCTATTGACTACTAAAATTATGTTTAGCAACATATAATTTTTATGTGTACGAGAAATATAATGATCAGCATAGAACGGGAGACGCGTTTGATTTTAACGGTATATTAATATCTTAGTTCCACAAACATCGATAATATTCTCAAGCACTTTACAATTATGATACAAGTCATTTACTGTGACAATAGTGATTAAAATTAAAATTTAAGAAAAGTATGTTTGTCTTAAATTTAAAAAGTTTTATAAGCACGTTTCCTGGGTAGCAACATAAGTAAATACATCTACAAATGATCAGGTTACGAAAAGACTTCGTTCGAATTAACTTGCCTAATTGGCAACCCGTGTAGTGTAGGCGTTGGGAAGCTGATAACAACGCAAGGGAGAATACAAATTAACGTTCTGGTATTTCTCTGCTTTGTCCATGTTATTGTTACAACTTACCATCTTCCCTAGGCACTATACTACTTGCTTAATTGACAACCCAAACAGTGTACTCCCCTAGGCGCTGACAAAATGAAAACAATGCAAGGGAGAAAACTAATTAACGTTCTGATATTTCAACAAAGTAAATTGTAGAAGTATAACAAAATAACAATTATATATACTAATGGACATAACTCCACATTATAGGGTCATCTTTATATTAGAAAGATGAATAGCCAACTAGAAAAAGGGTTCTAGTTGACTGTTCATTATTTTATATATATACTAAATACATACTAGATAATTTTAATATAAATAAACAAGTTCGTGGGAAACGTTATGGTTTGAAAATGGAAATAATGAAGGACAGAGAATTAGTATATTATCAACGAGTATTCTCATGTTACCAGTATTATTTAACAAGACATCCACTCTCCCTTGTTGCTAGCCTGGTAAAAAATCTGCTCTAGCAGAGTTATAGTATGATGTTTCCCAAACATTATACTATAACTGCTGTGTGCTGTAACTGCTTAACCTGCTAGTTATAGACATCAATGCTCCAGTTCCCTCTGTGGCCCGATCTAACTACTTTACCTAACCAAGGAGATAATGCAAATCCATATACCCTTGTAAATAATAAAGGAACGATAAGGACATAAATATTAAGAAGTGATGATGTTAATCCTGGACCAAAATATCTAGCGCTGATTTAATTATTTATTGTACTCATTGTTTGCTACCTGAACAGGTCAAGTAGGAGGGCTCCCCACGATAAATCATTATCATTCTCTCGAATTGCTACTTGATTAGATGGGGATTCTGACATAGTAACATGATACATATTTAAATTTAAAATTACCAAATAAATGAGCTATTTATGGATTATTATTAAATTCTATTTACTTTTGTAATAAATGGATTCTTAAAATTTGTCGTATTATATAATATACCATGAGGAAATAATTAACATGTTGCAATAGAACTACACTACAGAGGGTCAGTATTATTAAAATTAAAATAAAACATTTTGTTTTACAGATCTGGAGTAAATCTGTAACACACAGTCAGGCACGTGATACACGAGAAGACTTAACAACTTTTCTGATACTCGAGGTGAGTAGTCACGTGACGTGGATTTCATTTGTAGACAAAACACATTTTCTATCCTGTTACTGTAACTAAAAAAAAATAATGTTATCTAATGTTTAGCTGTTTCCCACGGCTTGGCCCGTGCTGCCATTGGCATATTCTTTTAAAATCGTATAAAAAGCACTCTGAAATAAATAAAATGTTTAAGAGACTATGTGTCAGAGACCAGACGGGGTTTTATAAAAAATAGATGGTATTGGGTACTAGCTCATATATTCAGTAATTGCTTATAAATTGTTAAAGTCCGCTGAAGAGAAGAGCCCATAGTCCTGTTAGTGAACGCCATTGATATAATAATGAATGCTAACACAAATTATAAACGTAAATGGGCATTTCACATACTTTATTTCACTTTCAAACGAAGTTTATCAGGAAACCAATCAATAAGGGGTCCCTACAATTATATGATAGACTGAAAACTTTTGAAAATAAATATCAGTGCTGAATAGTAGCTGCTACCCTCACCTAACCACCATAAAAACTTTTACTCTCTCCCAAAGGTAAAGCAAGTTATTGTGAAAAGGGTTTATAAAAGTTTGAGTTTCGTTAATTTTAGTATCTATTTTCATGCAGACTGAAAAATTAGGTTTCGAAAATAAATTTGTGTGTTTTCGTGACAAACAATTTTAGTAAAAAGTGTTTTATAGGCAACACTCAAAAACTATTTTACCAGCTTCTTTAATTTTCACTACATAAATTTTATAACGGATTAATGGACGGTGTTACATACCTATTTCTAAGCGTGCTTGTTACATACTTATTTTTGTAACATTGAATATCTGTTTAAGTTTGGAGATTGAATATTAATGTGAGTTTAATATTCAATCATTCCTTATAGGAACTGATTTTTATCACATATTTGATAAATACATTTCAAGTAGTATAACATAATAAATTTTTATATAGCTAAATATTTTCATCGTCAATATTTTTATTTCTAAGGTTTGTTTCAAACACCACGACGAAGGTTTTTTTCCCCAAAAACATGATAAAACAAATTAACTACTTTTATGTTTTACAAAAAGTAGCCACGTATCACTTTTACCTAAAATTATTAATTTTCTTTGTGTTCCTGTAAATATTTAAACTAGATTCCTAGTAACATAAACCGTGACCTTCCTGATTCTTCTCCTAATATTGGATTGGTGCAATAAAACATGTGCAATTAAATTTTCTTGCATGTTCATATTTTATGAAAAAATCCCTTATTAATTTTAAAAATGTTGGATCTTTAGGAGCACTAAAAACCAAACGACGCAAACGTTCGACTAAACGACTAAATACGTTAGTTGGGGTATTTTTAAACGGCGCAGAAGATACCCCATTCTTAAGATTGTGGTATGAAAATGACACGAAAAGTCAGTAAAAGAATCAATTGTGGTTTAACTTAGAGCAATTGATTCAATTTAAAGTTATGGAATTGCCACCATATGTAAGTGTTAGTATTGTCCACAAGTTTCTATAAATATAATATTTAAAAGATTATAGCAACTTTTTCACAATCACTGTTCTGTCAATAACAAATTATTATGAGCTCGTGTTAATTAACACACTCAAGACTAATACAATGAAGCAAGTAGATTGACTTGGGAGCTTTAAGATTGCGTTCAGCAGAGTCTTAAGCGATGAGAAATTAGAATATATTTATTCTTGATGACAATAAATCACAGTCATATTCTTGAATAATGATGACAATCATTAAAACAATATAACAGTAATAATAATTTAATTCAATAATTTGTTCAAAACAAAAGAAACACCATGACAATCGGTTTTGCTACCATCCTCTCTCAATCAGTAGCTGTTTAAACGGAAAAAGTATGTCTACCTAATACTATCTTATATATATTGTATACTTACATTATTGTATATTAAGTGATAATATTTATACTAATGAGTACAAATATGAGCAAATTATAATATTAATAGTAATAATAAAGAAAGTAATATAATAATAATAAAAACTCATGATCCTTTGGTAGTGGTTTGCAATCGGCTCAGTGTAGGAAAATTGAGTTTATTATGTCTTATATCTAATATAATATTGGTTGAATGAGAGGAAGAAAACAGACTTTACATTATATAAAGGTAGAAAATGAAAATATAAAAATGGGTTTATTCAGTTTATTTATAGCGTTTAAAATACTGACAGGATTGTGGCATATCGCACATACGTAGACACATTTTAATTTCGTGCAGAATATATAAATCTGAGATCAGGCTTTGGCCTAAACTAGAAATCGTGTGTGAACCTTTTTTAGAATGCTGTTTGACTTGGCGAAGGGACGCTCAAACGAACAGGAACTTCCCATATGAACTATTTAATGAACTGCATACATTACAGAATTTTCCTCACCACATATTGCGTTTGATACAACTTAAAAACCTTTAAATAATCTTAGGCATATGCAACTGTAGGCACCGTGTTTTCTCATGAAGTCGAAGGCTGGCCCTTCCTTTATTGCTTTTAAAAGTAGACCATTTAACATTTATAAAAAGGAACTACGCCATATTAATGGTCTAGAAACCCTTGGGTTAGTTTAGTCCTTCCAATGTTTGTCTGTTTTAAGCATCCATTTGTAGCAGAGTCTGGGATAAATTATAGTTGCCTCTCAAAATCTTAGTAAAATAGAACGTATAGTACTTATCCATTGTGTTTAATGTTCTAACAAAGTGTATCAATTAACTTGCAAGTACGTTTGGATCAAAGACAATTATCATGGGGAATGTCAACTATCTCTGTAATCTGCGTAACATATAATTCACCTGACGAATTGTAGGAAAATACCGGTTTTAATGTTCAGAGCTATAATCAGGTGACAAAAGTGAAGTTGTAAGGTAGCTCTTGTATGTCAGGCCAGCATCCTGAACAATTCAGTTTACTGCATCAGGCCGAGCAGAAAAGTGCAAAAATGGGATTGTAATTAACATGAAAATAATGTAAGCTTGATAAGTAATTAATCAGTTAGTAACTTAGGATTGTTTTACTTTCTCAATGAAAATGACATAATTTCTCTTCGAATATTTAACTTGAATTTCTTGCTTCTAAGGCAAACTCTTGTATAATTTATTTATTTATTAATATACATTAAAAAAAATTAATAATCCATAACCTATCTGAATGTATTTTAAAATAATTCCAATTCTTGTTTTCTTAATTAGTAATTAATAATCTTAATATGGTCCAAAGCCTTGCTTTGTGTAAATCGTCAATAATAAATAGCCATATTTTTGGTTTAGATATTAAAATTTTTGAGTAAAGTAATTTTAAAATTGTTAGTTCATGTAAATTAAAACCAATAAATTTGCTTACACAGGTAGCTTTCAATGTGTTGAAATCCTCACAGGGAATTACGTATGCATAACTTTTTTTATTTACTTTCCATACGATAGCGTCTTATCTTCTCTCCATGAACATTTATTTGATCTGATAGTAGGTATAATCAATGGATTGTTATCTAGAAATTATCTCCACAAAGTGGACTGTATAATTACAACAGAATATTGGGTAAATTTTGGTTTTTTATTGGCAAAAGTTCGTTTTGCTAGTTGCGGAACCTGAAAGACGATAAGTTTTCAAGAGGGTCTAGTTTTGTAGACCTGTCATGTTCAGTACTTTGTAGGACTGGTGAAAGTGTGAAGTACAAGTAGTAGGGCTATATTTAATATTTTTTGGCGTTATTTCCCGTTGAGACCGAGAAAAAAATTAACCTTTTTATCAGACGTAGTGTGGAAGTTGTTATACTAGTGTTTTCTGTCCGGTTTGAAATCGAGGCAAAAAGTGTGATTTATCTTAGCTTAAACTTGAGAGAAGATTTCTGGCGATCCTTCCAGAAAAAAGGATTCAAAAGTGAAATTTTAGTACTATTTCTAATTAAAGGTAGCCAGGTTGATATGATAATACTTGCCAGAGTGGATATGGTAAAAGTGGGTACTTTGTAACTCAGTTCATCATTGGGCAATACAGATTAAGAGCTTGCCTTAAAGACTTGGAAACGTTGTACGTATGTGCTTTTGGGAAAAAAGGCCTGACTATACCTGTCATACATCCTCCTCATTGCTGAAAGTGGGAATAAAAAAGGAGATGTTAGCTTCAGATAGACATCGTCATCTTCTAAACTTGTTTAGTAGCAGGCGTTTATCGGTGTTATGCCTAAGTTAAAGTGTGCTTAATAGACAAAAGTTACATACAGCTTCTAGTGCTCAGACCGATGAAATAAATGATAGGTGTACCCTAGAAAACTTACACTCTTGCAGAATATACACTCTAGAAACCATGTACACGGAAGGCCATCCTGAGAAGGAGCGAAGTCGGTGTTTTAAAGGACAAAATGTTCACTATGCAAGGAGCGTAGTTTCTCCAGCAGTAATTCCTAAACGTATCTTAGTCTTGAAATAAAACTATTTATATATTTAACACTTTGAACAGATAGTTTTGTGCTGAATCCCGGTCATCTAGTGGCTTGTAACCAAATAAAAAATTTGACACTAAAATATATTACATTTCTAACTAATTAGTATAATCACACAGCATATTCTTTTAAAAGGGTGACCGTACTGTTATAAGTAATAATAGACCTATAGTCATTCAGTCTGCATTGGCAAAGATCTTCGAGGCACTAGTTCTCGATAAACTACTCTTTTACTTGAAACCCTTTATACATGAGAGTCAGCATGGTTTTCTCCGTGGCCGCTCTACTATCTCAAACTTCCTACTTTTTCAGGATTTTGTTATGTCTTCTTTCCTTAAATCGTGTCAAGTTGATTGCATATACTTGGATTACTCTAAGGCATTTGACATGGTAAACTATGACTTGCTGGTTGCAAAGCTTGCTGGATATGGAGTGGGTGGCAAGCTTTTAAAATGGTTGGCGAGCTACCTTGGCGACCGTATTTTGTCTGTAAAGTGTAATGGATCTGTCTCAGCATCTTTCCCTGTAATGTCTGGTGTCTCTCAGAGCTCCCATTTAGGACCTCTACTGTTTATCTTATATATCAAAGATATTTCTAAAACTATCTCAGTTAACTTTCTTCTGTTTGCGGATGATATGAAGATTTATACTTGGGTTCTCTCATCATTTGATCAGGAGAGTCTTCCGAGGTCGCTCTCTAACATTGTGGATTGGTGTGAGGCAAATGCCATGGTCCTGAACATCTCAAAATGCCAGGTAATTTGTTTCTCGCATGCTGCCTTGCATTTCAACTTTAATTATCGTGTTGGAGGTGTGATCCTTGATAGAGTCGATCGGTTGAGGGATCTTGGGGTTGTTATGACCAGTAATTTAAGTTCTGCTGATCATATTGCTTGTATCACTTCCAAGGCATATTCCCTGTTGGGCTTTATAGGAGGGTCAATAAGAGGCTTTAGCTCCCCTCAATCTTCGCTTGTCCTGTACAATTCATTGGTGCGTCCCTTACTTGAGTATGGTAGTGTGGTTTGGTATCCTTACCAACTGGGCCATATAGAGGAATTGAACAGAGTACAGGCTCGATTTGTTAGGGTGCTTGGGGTTCGGCTGAGTTTCACCTACTTGGAAACACCAATACTACAACTGGAGTAGCTCTTTTCTCTACAACCTCTCCATCAGCGAAGTGTCATCTGTGATACGGTTTTTCTGTTCAAACTGATCGATGGTATGGTGAATTGCCCCGATCTCCTGGCAAAGGTAGACTTGACTGTCCCAAGGGGTACGAGATCCCACTCAGTCTTCAGTCGAAGATTCTTTCCAACATCTTATGCCTACAACTGTGGAGTGGCAAGACTTCAGAGGCTTGGGAGCGTGGCGTCCGGGAGTGTTGACTTCTTCCATGGGACTGTTCCTTCCTTCAGACGGATTGTTAAGCAGCTCAACAACCTGTTATAAACAGCTTTTTTCAATACATTATGATATGGTTTGTGCCTATGCTGTTGGTTGCTAATAATTATTGTTTGTTATTGTAGAATTTTACCATTCTATGTTTATTGCTGTTATTGTTACCTTCTGCATGGTGGTTTGTTGCCATACTTTTTTGTTTTTGTTACTTTATTTTATAGATATATACGTGCAACTTGGTCATTAATTTAGTTCATAAATTGCACCTATGTTGTTATTTATAAAGTATATTTAAGTTGTTAGTGTTAATGTTAAATTTAGAGTTCTAGAATATAATATATATATATATATATATATATATATATATATAATATATATATATATTTGGTTGTTGTTCTACTGTTTTGCTACTGTTATTACAGTTAGTTACTTATCTTTGTTATTTTTCTTACATTATTATTATTATTATTTACTTTTACATGCAACATAGTCTTTCAGCATTTTATTCAGTTTACCATTTTGTTAGTTGTCGTAAGTACGATTTAAATTATTTTATTGTAGGTTGTTGGTGTTATGAGATATATAGTATTTAGTTTCTTTTTCGTTCTTGTTGTTGCAGTTACTTTTAAGTTTTGTTTTGTAAACTGTTAGTTTATAACATATTAATTTATCAGCTTTGTATGTGCCTATACGCTACTGTTAACTATTTATGTACATTGTATTATTTACCATCTAATTTTCACATTCTTGTAAAATGGTCTGTACCGTTAGAATAAATAAATTGCTGTGAATATCGAACAGTTTTTGGTATTTTCTAAAATTGTACATGTTATGACCTTATTTATACTGAAGATACTATTATAGCATAACTTTCAATTAAATTACAAAATGTAATACGGATTAATAAAATTATTGTAAAACTTGACCCACATAAAAACTTCATCGGTTGGAAAATGTTCTATCAGATTTTTATTAAAAAATAAAAGTAAAAAACACACTTTTTTAGTGCTCATAAAATAAAAATTAAGAATACTATTATAGAGTTAAATTATACAGTATGCGAAGGAAACCACAATAATGTATGCAATTTGCTAGAAAGTTTATATTGAAAGTCGTAGTTTGTTTTAGCGCACTTCAGTAAAGTCAAACATAATTTGAGAAAAGCTTTCGCGTAATTGAAGTAAGTATAACGAATGCGTTGGATTTTCTGATTGCTTTATAAAGCTGAGTATTAAAAAAAATGATTTGTAGTTCATATTATCTGCAATTGTTCTATGAATATGCATTTCATAGCTAACAGTATTCTTTATATTTTTGTACTCTCATCGCGCACGGCATCAAGTGTTTTGAATTTAATGTTCTACAGACCGGTAACCCTGATATTTCGTCACCAATGTACACTATTATATACAAAACTATTATGTACACTTGGTAGAGCTAAAATTAGACAATCTCACCCATGAAAACTGATGGCAATCTCTCCGAATGGATGAGCTCCTTAGATGGGTAATTAAAATTTTTGATTCTATATCTTGACAAATTTTGCAAACGAATCAGCTATTCAATTTCAAATCTTGAAATAATAGATAATTGTTTCGGATCTTCCTAATACCTGTAAATTCCTAAATACATTTTTATACCATAGGTTGTCTGATCTCGTCAGATAAGTTTAAGCTACAACATTTCTTACCCCTTTTTCATAATTTTAAGACATTTTCAGTAACATGGGTCAAACCCAAATATGAATTCCTGTAAATATTAAAACTTCCACTAATGTAACCGTCTAAGTAATATTTACTGGGATGCGAAGTGTAAGTTACATTTCTGTCGGGTTCATTTAAAATAATTCTACATCAATTCTGAAGCGTGTTCGGCTCATTGAAACATTGTTTTAGATCAGTTGTGCTCACGTAAGTATCAAATATGCCCTTATTACTAAATAGTACTGAACTGTGATAATACATTTCAATATTTTTCTACATATAATATCGGAATTTTATTGCCTAGGAGATACAAATACTATAACTGAAAGAGTCGCAAAACCTCTGTATGTTGGCACGACTTTTAAAAAAAACTATTTCAACTAGGAATCTAGCAAACAAATTTCCCTTGGTGGTCTAGTACTATTCAAATCTGTTAAATATATTATTTTACGACGTAAAAATTACTTTAGCCAGGTAGCGATGTATGGAAACACAAGTTTACTTGCTTCAATTTGAAAATGGACGTTTACGAAGAATTAAATTAAACAACAACATTAAGTTAAAGATACAGGAGACTGTACATTTTTAAAAACTGATAGTAGCTGAAATTCCAGCTTGTGTACACATTTACCATTGCAGTGATAGTATCTCATTGCAGTATCTCAAGTAGCATAAATATCTCTGCATCTATGTATAGGTAACAATAGTTTTGTATCTATTTTATTTCTTCTGATTAGTGTGCTTTTTATTTTATTAGTTGTCTTATTGATACTGATAGCTCTTAAAACTCAACATCACATTTAATTTTAAAAAACCTACGCAAGAATCACAAATACACGACATAGGTGCAAATAATGAAGTAATGATCATTTATTGTAATATTTAAGAGTGTGTTGTTTTATGCATATTACAAATTCATTAAGTTGAAGATTAAAATATCGTTAAGACTCATATATCATATTTGTAAAAGTATTTATATTTCTTAAAGATTAATTCCTGGACAAAGCCCCCAAAAGTGATATAATCTTCACTCAATCTTAGTAAAGACAGCTTACAGTTAGCTTAGGTAAACTCTCTCAGTGCATTTTCGAGAGGGATTACAAAGCTTGTATATTATAATAAAATATATCTGCTAGACTTTGTAAAGGATTTTGTAGGTTAATAAGTGCATAATCACCTTGCTTCAATTATTTTTCTTATTTTATGCTTTTGCTTAACCCCCCTTGAGGGTTCACTTCTAACTGGTTTATATCTTCCGGTTAATCCCATACTGCATACAGCAAAAACCAATGTGTCACTTAAATCTGTACAACATTATGATGTCAAGTAATGACAAATCACTATCCGCAAACTTCGAGATTGCGGGGCGCAAGGGTAATTAGATTGGTCTAGACTACTGCTGGAGATGACGATTGAGGTTGATTGGGTTCATTCCCTAAGAGTCAAAGGTTCTTGCCAGCCTAGTCATAAGAGTGTGCCACCCCCTGCCTGCTTTGACTTGAGAGGCTGTTTGAGAGCTGGCTTCGCCTTCTTCCGAGGGGACATGACTTGAGATTAGTGCCCTAAGGTTTTCCTCTTGAATCTCGTCAGGAGGCGGCCCCTACCCCTAATATTACCCACCCAGAATATCCTGTCACGCAGGAAGCAGCGCTAAGATCCTTTAGGAGTAGGTGCAATTTTCTTAGCTTCTTGTTTTAAGAGATAAAAAATATGTAATTTATGCTAACAATAAGTATTGTATTTTTGAATTTATATACATAACATGTTTTTGCTTAAATACATGGTGAATGCCATAAGTTATATTGCAATTAAAAGACTAGTGGTAGGAGATGGGAAGAACACGGTCCCAGCGGGAAATACTAAAACGATAATTAGTACACTACCCTCCTGCATTGTTCTCAGCTTGTTGTTTGCGCCTTGGGGAGTACAAAATGTTGCTTACTAATTATACAAGTTAACTTGAAAGGAGACGTTCTCGACTTAATCCTTTGCAGATTGTTTATTTAATTTGACAGTCAATAAAAATGCTAACTCATCTCGAATACAACTGTAAAAGTTTATTGAAGAATTAGTCATTCTTAGATAATATAATTAACATCCCATTGTACTATGAGGTGTTATTTTAGCGAACTACTTATTCAGTGTTGAGTAATGCGTTATAAAAAAAACATGTGGAGCAGATTTCATGTCTGGTTAAAGTTTATCTTCAATGTTGACCTGATAAATACTTTTTAAGTAAATATCAGTACTTCTAATCCTAACAGAAACATTTATTACATATTTACTTGACAGCTGGAAATATTTTAAACGAACATGACCTTAGTTTATAATAAACTAAAATGCCTATATTACTAGGTATAAGTGTTACATTTAATATTGAAATAAGTGAAAGAGATTTAAATTTATATGTTAAAACATCATCCCAGTTAGAAAGGGGCCAAAACATGCAATCTCATAGCTAGTTGCTAAATAATACTAGCAGTGTTTGATGCTTGTATGGAACAGTTAGAAATGTAGATCTTAGGATTTGTTCTACCATTACCTCCACGCCGAAACCCCTTAGTATCAGTGAATCATCTGGCAGTAAAAGACAGAACTAGCATTCACCATACTGCCATCTGACTGGACGCTGCCACTGTAAAGTTTAACATGTGAACCGTTCATGTACCATACATTCTTTTTAAAGTCACAAAAAGCAATATTGATTGATGAAGTATTTAATTTAGTGCAGAAATATAAGTTTTAAATTACGGCTCTTCTGGAAGTTGGAAATATATTACTAGGCAGTTCGAAGTTCGGTAATTATTATTTGGTTTATGAATAAATTAAATTCTCCTCCTCCCACAGAACCAACAATGTGGACCTTCAAGAAGATTGTCACCGCTTACCATCAACTAACTACACAACCAGATATTTATCCCTCAACGGGACTTTTTTCTGTCACTTTTCAAGGAAAATGTAAAAATATTTTATTCATTTAAATTTCTAATAATGTCCTGCATAAATTTTCAGTATTTCGCTTGATTTTGGAAATATATTTGCACTTATTCAGATGTGAGGAGTAAGTTAAAAATAGTGAAGAGAATTCTCTACCTCACTAGATTTCGAGTTTACGTACCGTCTCCATTAGTTTGTCTCTTCTCTTGTGTTTTCTGAAATTGCTCAATGGTTTGTGAAATTATGTAACTAATATCAACGGTTTACGTATTGGTCCGCACTACAAACAAGGTAAGTGACGCTACACCACGTGTCGTGGCTTTTACGAAGTTTCATGTAAAATTTCAAGCCTAACGGTAATTTCGTTCACGAGATATTCTACAGACAACTAGTTTTCACTATTAGCCAAATTTTATGGAGGGATGTGCATAATAATTTGAACTATATTTTATTATACACGTGTAAAAAATGCGTATGTAACAATGATGTTTAGTGTACAAATACTTAGTCTATAAATCAATTTGTTCTTGAGATGATCCTTCGTGGACAGTTGTTAGTCTATGCAAATGTTTAGCAAAATTCCATGGAAAGTATTGCACTATCTCCCACAGAAGTTTGCGACACCCTTTTTTGAACACCCTGATTGTATAATATTAACAAAAACTATCGTTTAATTAGTTTACTTAAATAATAATATATTTTCTTTGTCTTATAATATATAATATATGAAAATTCTATGTACTACATAGAATTTTTTCAAGATATAATATTCAGTTAAATAAGTAAAACGTTGTTAAAATTACTTTGCTGTACGGTAAATATGGATGTTTATATTTAGAAACATGCTAGCCTGGCAAGTGAAATATTTGGGTTCGATTTCCGGCGGAGCGAATACTTTTTGTAAATCAATCTTTATCGAAATTAAATTATGCTATTACCATTTATATAAATTTAATCTATTCATTAGTAAATATATGTAGTTTAATCTATTTAATACGTAATATAGTAGTAATTTCAAAACAATATGAATAAAAAATATTGCAATTCATCATCGGATAGAATTGGTTTTTCAATGCCATCATTAAAACATTTCCAAATAACGTTACTGTTATTTTATATATTACTTGTGTTTTCCGATAGTAAATAACATTACTATAGCATGGTTTGATAATGTAAAACTTTGCTCTAGAATATGAGATGGATCTACTGGCTTGTGTAGATTTGTAGGCAGTGATGGAGTAAGTCAGCAGTCATCAATCTCATGCCAATCTCGTGATTGAACGTACAAGATAGGTTTTTACGGCTCGTCTGTCTGTACAGAGCTGGGTTTAATAAATTTCTGTCTAGCATAAATGACATAGACGATAATAACCAGTTATTTGATAATACTTTTTAAATGTTTGAGATTATGTGTGTAGATGGAAGAAACGTTAAATTATTATAATTTCTAAATAGAGGTCATAGACTGACAGCGGATCAATGGCGAGTGTTGAGCTTACATTGGGAGTACATTAACGGATTTAAATATTCTTGTTATTTTTTTAACTTGCAATATAACCTAATATTTTAAAATTTAATAACTCATGGAAAGTTAGATTGGTTATATTCAAATCTTACACGTGTACAACGTGAAAAATATCAAACTTGATCTTATATAACTGAAAGGCGAAAGCTGTAGGCTATGTGTGTACTTTTCAAGAGTATGCAAGAGCCGTTACGGTTGGCAAAAACAAATTATAGCTAAATCATTTATGTGTTATACTATTTTCAGAAGAGAACTCGCTATATCATCTCGAATATATCAGATTTTATTTAAAGAGGCATACGAGTTTGTTTGTATTTCTGAGCCTCTTTACTTGAAAAATCGAAAGAATGCTACTTCAAAAATATAATCCTAGATAAAACACAAAACTGCCATTCTAACTATATTACGATTTTATGCCATTGTATATAAGTTCACTTTTAACTAAAAACTTTAGTGAATTACTCACAGCTGTGCACTTAGTCTGTATATAAACATTTATATAAAAATTATCAAACCCTTTGCTTCATGCATAGTCTTCCTTTATTCCTTTTAATGTTTTACCCTTATTATAGTTTTTAGCTTTCATATCTTTCTGTTTAATATATTTCTGCTTCTAAAACTAAATTGAACCGCTTGTTTTGTTAGTTTTTATTTATTCAATGTAACAAATATTAGGGAGATATTTATTTTATTTTTTGCATTATGAAAAATTAAACTATTCAGAAACAATTTAATTTAACCTATAGACCAATATTTGACGTAACGAGATTTAAATTGTTACGTCATATCAAAATAAGCTTCGCCATGTTTTATGATGGCCTCTGGTCTAGCTTTTACTCAGCCTAACTATACTCATAATATCTTGAGAAAGATTTCATCTTTAGGGTTTAAATTTTGTATGAAACTTCAATACAACATAGACAAGAATTTAGTTCGATAAATGTCTATCCATGGAATTTGACTGTCATAGTCAATTGGAATATGAGTGTCATTGAAGTCTGTCACTCAGTAAGCTGGTAGATTTTCTTTTCTTTCTGCCTGGAGACTGCAGAAATTTATTTTCTGCTTATTGTGCCTGTTAGTCTGTGGAACATCTCAAGTGAGAAAATATATCTAAAAGTGTTACACTATTAAACATGTAGTAAACGCGTGTAAAGCTTACACCTAGGTCCTTGAAATTAAAGAACATTCGACTGCGTACTATTATTATGTTTAAACTCTAAAAGTAACAGATGGTTATAAAGTGGTCATGTATTAAAATAGATGAGCATAATCTATCTATACTAATAATATTTATAAGTGTTATTCTAAAACAGGTTTTAATCAATTTAGCTTCAAGGACATTGAGATTTTACCTTTAAATATTTCAACTTTTCTAAAGCCACAAAATCTAGATAATACAGTAATTTTCATTTAAACATGAATAATGTTAACATGGTAATAACAAATGAGGACATTATGCCATAAATAATTCAGTACGAGAGGCGCGGCGCGGCAGAGCTGTTTGTGAAAGAAGTATTGTCCCGGGCTGCCATTGTATTGTTAGCTGGTATTGTTTATAAGTTGACTGTTGTAATGTGGTTCCAGAATTCTGGTTGATTTGTAATGAGAAATTGTGTTTTGTACCAATGCTTGGGAAAACTCGCTCCTTTGTCGCGTGTATCAACCCTCTCGTGGTTGAAGCAGGTACTAATTAAAAACACTACCACAGAAAAAGCAACAAAGTAATAGTAACAAATGACGAATTCAAGGCATTTTGTATGACAGTAAATAAGTTTAAGTGAGTTTAGTTACCCGAAACCTCTTATAATATTAATACTGCCACTAGCCTACATTCGATAGTATATAAAAATCATTTCACCTGAATAATTGTTATTGTTGCAATGAAAACTGGCTCGAGTAACTACACAGCTTACGGCTACCTTCCTTAAAGTTGCAATATTTCGGTTATTTTTCTCTCTATTTTCTTGTGAACTTGTCTCGGATATCTTTGTATGCTCGTATAGAAGACAAAGCTATCACTTACTTATCATTAATTTACTAACTTCCCGATATCACATAAAGTTGAAATTTGGCACATGTATGCATCATGAGTTAAATAGAAAAATTGAAACACTTTCATAAAAATAAAATACTCATAGGGGTTAAAATGGGGCTGCATCTCAAAAAAGAACACACATTTTCAACAGACAAATGAGACATAATTTACGAAGATAATTCAACTACAGGGATAATTTTGTATTTTTCAACTTCCCAATGTTCTGTAACGATGGAATTTGACAAACATGTACCTCATGACTTTGAAAAAAACAAAAGCATTTTTTAAAGATCTACCAACCATAGTGGTATAAATTTTATATTTTTAAACCTGCCATTGTTCTTCAACTACGAAATTCGAGATAAAGTTGAACAGTAAAATGAGATTTTTCAACCAGATCAATTATCCATAGGGCTGAAAATAGGATAAATAGGCAACCACTAGAAGAACTATATTATGTTTTCATCTTCCCGCTCTCTTAAAAAGGTGAAATTTGACACACATATGTTATGTATACTCAAAGAAATACATAAAATCGAAAGTAGAATCGATGTAGTGGCTTTCTAACGGATGTAGATTTTTCAGACCGACGTATGTATATACGTATACTTTCTTGATTGGACAAAACAAACACAAAAATGGTTTCAGGAATACCCGAGGAAGTAAATTATTATGAGTGGAAGTAGACTTTTCAGACTATCGTTGGTATGCATTTTCTTGATCGGGTCACCAATGCAGTAGGTGCATTAAATATCAAAATGTTACTTAATCGACAATAATGTATTAAATATATTTTCATGTATTGTACATAAACTACGATTAAACTAACAACACACTATAAATATAAAATAATACTAAGTAAGGACTAAGCAAGCATAAGTAAAATAAACAGTTAATTGTGCGACACGAACTCACAATAAGCATGTTGAAGTGTTCCACTTTTGACTTTATAACGTTTATATTAAACCTACCATATTCTATGAACCGGCCGTACTTTTGACGTGACAACGTCTTAAATTAGGTTGCGGCTCGGAGTCACTCATGAAAAAGTGTAACGCCCGGTAACGTTACGATGCCCGTCCAGTGGGTCCGCCGCACGGGATAAAGCAGATAACTGTGGGTCCGCCGCACGGGATAAAGCAGATAACTATGTTTATTCGTGAAAATGTGGAGTGCTTAGATTCGTCATTTACAACAACTACAACAATAAAAGGTAAATAATTGTACACTGATATTTCATTATCGTAAACTATGATTGATTGATTAATTGTTAGATTGACACAAAAGTTGAGAAACTGAGTTTATAGGTTATGTCATACTATTGACAAATGTCGATAGTGTTAAGTAAATTATTAGTTTAAATCACTCTACAATCAATCGTAATTCAGTCGATTGAGAAGAAACAGCGCGTATTGCTAGTCAAACATTTAAAATAACAAATTATAACCTCTAACCTGTCATAACAGTGCGACCAAACAAACGAACTAAACCGACCAATCACCACGCGCGGAGTTAGAATTTAACTGTGTTTAGCAAGAATTTCAAATTCCAATTTTAGTAAATGTTTTATTCAACTTTACCATTTACAATAAAAAATTTTAATTAATTTCAAATTATGTACA
Source organism: Homalodisca vitripennis (assembly GCF_021130785.1). Taxonomy (NCBI): domain Eukaryota; kingdom Metazoa; phylum Arthropoda; class Insecta; order Hemiptera; family Cicadellidae; genus Homalodisca; species Homalodisca vitripennis. The sequence goes on from NC_060207.1 coordinate 137,994,016, forward strand.
ATGTTTTAGTAAACAAAATATATTTCTATAGTTAAAATTTGTGCAATTCTTATTTTCATTCAATTCCTTGTTCCTATTGTGCAATTTAATAATATTCATATCAATAAATATTCTACCGAGAAAAAGACGTTGTCACGTAAAATCTTCGCCCGTAAAACCGACTTTACAGGCAACCATAATTTTTTTTATTATTGGTGACCTTGGTATTTCAATTTCATTTTGCGTTATTGTCTTTTTATATAAGAATAAATTTTGTCTTCTAACAGATATGCAAAATATTTTTTAATACTATAAAATAAAATATATTACATTATAATATTTTTTTAAATTTTATTTTTAATATCTATGTTCTTTGGAATTTGAGTAAATTCTTCGATAATAATGGTGCATTAAAATCACTAACAAATTAGTTTCTGGTATTTCAATTTAATTTAACTTTATTACCTTTTAACGTAAGATTACAATTTTGTCTATTAACGAGTATGCTAATTATTTTTAATATTAATCCTACAAATATCAATGTTAATTAGGATTCAAATAAAAGCCTTCAAGAATAATGGTTACATTAAAACCACTTCAAAACAGAAATAGAGTTAGAATTCCTAAACACTTTTGAATTGTAAATATAATTACAAGCCAGTATCAAGGATAACCACGATTTAAATCACAATCGTGGTTTATATCGTGGCAGTAGTAATGCCACAATAGTTCGTGGCATCATAGATTATTTAATTTAATTTTTGAAGTTTTCTTGAATTCTTAAAATTTATTCTATTACTATTAGCACAATTAATAGTGGGCCTATTATAAATTCAAATTAATTATGAAGCATTTATTTTAATTTGTTTAATATGCTTATGGCTGCAGTTAACAATATTTGTCGGTTTTGTTAATTCTAATACGCTTTTACGTTTCACTGAATGGAATTTCTCTGGAAGATCAATGCCAAGTCACTTGTATGAAGGATATGTGGTGTATTAGTGGATAAACTGCTCCATTAACAAATCACGAAAAAAGCTGCTTGATTCGTGTCTATTCCCGGTTTCGGTACCAAAGACATTTGTCATTTATTACTTTAACCTACATCCTACATCCTACTTTCATACATTTTTTTAGATACAAATTAAATTTGACGAAACGATTGTAGAGCATCTCATAACAGTACTATAGACGTTATAAATGTATGAAATATCCAAATTCTTCGTTAACATTTCTTAACTTCTCAGTAATTAGCTTGAGTAAAACATCAATTATTTCAAAAATAATTATTGGATTTCTATTATTAATTTCAAAACATAACTTGCTATATTTGTAAATTTACTATAGACAGTTTTATTAATGTTAGTATTAGTTAATGTTTTTGATCATTATATTTTCGTTATTAATTAATCTAACATAACATTTTTGTTCTTGCTTTACAACAAACACACTTTGTGGCGTGTATAATACAATTGTGCAATGCACAATACTACACGACTGTACACTTTAACATACATTCTTATGAGATAAATCCAGAATACAAGCGTTACTCACACCGAGATACAAGTCCTGTCAGTGTATGAGCCCGTTTTGGAGAAGGGCCAACCGTGCACAAAAGGTCAAGAAGATATTCGCGCCCTCCAGACGCTCTTTATACATGCTCTATACGGCCACTCTTGGCAGCCTATCTGCTCTGCTCCCGGCAATTGCTTTATTTCATTAACCTCTCACAGCAACGCTGGAGCATTCTTTACCATGGGATTTTAGCAGCTTCCTAAATGCGAATTATAAAATAGACAAAAAGCAATTTGTACAGAAAGAATGCACATGAAACATCTTATTTTAGAAGTTTATAAACCATGTAAAAATATAAGTAGAAAATACAGCATTTATACACTATTGTTATCGGCTGTACAATCTTAATACTGTGCCAATAATCAATAGTTATTTTTGGAAAGTTACAAAGAAACATAATTTATGTAAAAACAAAATACTGCATCATCGTCTTTGATAAATGTTTTGTATATATACGTCGTAGAGAAACTTTTAAGTAGAATAACTCACGTGAGCAATATTACTAAATTAATTTTAATCTACTCAAAATGTTGTGTTTTCTGCCATAATGATACGAATAGAGTGCGGTCAATAATAGTTGTAACAAAATTCGATTTGGCGTTTGAGTTATCTCAAAATTACGTTTAGTAATAATAATATTTATCAACGCTATCTATTACATATATACAGTGTGGTTCTTTTATCGGCAAATTGTAGTTTTAGGTGTTGGTACGTACAAAGACGATAACTTAGTAACCCCTTCACCAGAATAACAACGCTGCGACTAATATTTAAAGTTTATTTTTATTCAATTACCGAAAGAATTTAAATTGTATTATCATTAGTTATCAGCTTAGCAATTCTGATATAAAAACCAATAAATACGAATTAGATAATGCCACATGATAATAATATCCATGGAGCTATGGCAATTTCAAGTAATTACAACTTAGTCGACGTTTCACAAACGCATGGATTGTACAGATCTCTTACTTGAACAGCATCGTTAAACAGTTTTATCCTGTGACGTAATGTGTACCGACTCCTTTGCAACCCCAGTTGCATCGATCCTGGATGTAGAGCTATGAATGTTATTGAACCGAGAACGAGATTCACTATATAACATTCAATGTAATGTGCATTATTACATTTAATATGTTTTTTTTAGTCCATGAAAACAATTAATTAATTTAACAAAGTAACTTTATCCTATGTGTTAATGAGTCACTGGAAAATATCGTATACCTGTATCTTTATAATTTTAAATTGCTTACTAATTCGTTCGTTTCGTGTTTTACTCCTTGCCATGTTGAATACATGGCATTTTGTATATTTGTAAAACCAATGTAAAGATATTAAATTTGACTAGCATAAATAAAATCCCAATGGACAAATGTTTTTTCCATTTTTAAGAGTGATGTAGTGGAAGCAGAGTAATAGTTCCACACCAACTTTCTATCCTCTAGGTCACCTTGTTCGAGACTTTTTCACGTAAGTATCGATATAAATCAGATTTTGTTCTTCAACAACTGGCGGGAGTGGCTTCGCTAAATCTTTATCCAAAACTTAAGATAATAGATTATTAATAATGAAACGTATTTGTGGACAAATGGAATTCAGCTAAAAAAACATTACCTTTCTGGAAAGGCTAGTTATTTTATTCCCTCTGGACTTGGCTTTGTTAGTTTTAGATTGTGTTTGATTTATTTACTCTATTTAGTTCTTGTGCGGCCCGTCGTGCTAATATTAGCTAAAAACAAAACAAACACCATTTTAGTTTGTTGTGAGATACAAACAGAACCTATCTTGTACACAACTGGATTGCTAATCAGAAAGTGTCGAATTCATGGTGAGGTTAGTGAGTGTTAGCAATGGAAGAATGTGGGATAGGCTAATGATCAGTGAGGGCTGTGATTGTCAGTTAAGATTATATAAATATATACATATTTGTTTTGAATAATATGTACAATCGGTTCGTAGTAGTTTATAAGCTAACGTCACGGAAGTTTGAGGGCAGGTTCAAGTGCTCTCTGTGACCTTTTATCAGTACCATCGACCTTGTAAAATATTAACTCTTCTTCTTATTCTGTTTGGTAAGATCTAGCACAGAATAGTGGCCCATGTGGACGAGCAAAATAAGGCTTCTCTAATTATTAGTAAAGGTATATCTTTCCTAATTTTATACATTCGTCAAAAAGTCCTTATTGTATTATAACTATTATTCAGAGCCTATTACACGGTTTAGAAAACACATAGACTACATCCAATAAAACCATTATTTAGATCTTACTTCTGGTTTTTTTTTTCTAAAACTTTTATTAATCTTACATATAAGTTGAAGAAGAGACTGTGAAAATAGATTGTGCAAACGAAGACTATTTATAGTCTTTTTATATTATCCGTTTAAGTCTAATTTCTATATTGCAGAATGATTTATTCTGATTTTTAGATTTTCTTCAACTTAAGTTGCTTTTTTGACATAAGATTGTATCATTTTTGTCAGTGGTTAACCCCATTATTTATTATATATTTACAGGATTATTACATATCACTACAAAATGTTATGTCATTTTCCACTCGGTTGGAAGGTAAAGAAAAACAATTCAACTTCCTCTAGTTTGTGTGATATGCAAAACATGTTTCCTTTAACGAGCTGTGACTTTCCACCAATTAAAACAAGTTATTAATTAGTGCAGTTAGAACGCCATACTAAAGAGAAATATTTTAAGGTGCTCAACATCAAAGAAATACAAACGTCTGAGTAGCTTTTGTTTAAAACTATAAAAGACTGTCAATTAATAAAATTGAATGGCTTAGTAGTTAATTAGTATTTAATTGAATAGGAAAACTTGTATTTGAACGTTAGGGCTTACACAGAAACTAACCAGAGCATTTAAAGAAAAGTATAATATTAAATTATCACTTATCATGTGATTCAATTAAGGGCATTTAAATAACGATTAATTAATATTAATTTAGTCAAGAAATTGAGTAAGATTAGGCCTAAATTTATATAAAAATAATTTAGGTATATTTAATATATTCTGAAACCATATAAAAACTTTACTAAATATACAAACTTCTAAATAAAACCTGTGTCAAACAATGGTAATAAAACAAAACTAAAAAAATCTACATAACGGAGTGATGCTCGTCACCAGATTTAACATACGACAACAAGGGTAACAAATTCATGTATGTTTTTGGAACAAAAATAACGGAAAATTCTTTATCAAGCTTCGATGAAGGAGGATCAGCTTATTCATAGAATCTATTATATTGAAATGTGATTTTATATGAGGGACTAGGCAGACGTAATTAATTTATGTTATGACTGTAAACCATCATGGATAAACAGATTTAAAGTTTTTATTATCTCTTTTCTATCAGGTCTATAGATTATTAATCAACAATTATCAAATTACTAAATTATTTTTTGACCTCAACATATTATACTAGGTGATGAGGTAAGGGATGGGCTGACCTTAGTCCGGGCGATCCCCATTGCTCTGAATGACATGAGTTATAGATCTGAAATTTTGCATCCTATCTCAGAATAGGCTTTATTACACCACTCTTCATGTGGCGTATTCCTACCTTGTATTAACTTATGAAATAAAGCAGAAAAAATTTAAACCAATAGCCCTCTGCTGTGATTTTAAGTATTTAAATATTATGGCTGTGTAAATAAATTTAGATCATGTCTATACGTGTTATAATATCACACGACAGACCTGTACAGTTCTTTTAATAAAATAGTTTGACTACTACAATTAATTAATATACGTATGATTTGTGTAAATTAATATGAAAAAGGATTTATGTGATATTTGTTTTCAGTATAGAAAAAGAGTGTTCCGCCGTACGTAACCAATTATCGTGGTCGCGGGAGAATCAGTTTTCCAGCCAGTAGGCAGACGGTAAAACTGACACAGAATCCAATTTTTTCATTCACGTGTCCTGTGTATATTAGCCTGTCCAGTCAACGTCACATGGATACAATCATACTGACAAGTCTCTTTTAAAAATTGCAAATATCACATTTTCCCCTTCGAGTACCATATAGACAATATTTTAAACGCACCCCATTTAAATTTCAGTAGGGAGACCTATCAATGAGGTCATATATTTGCGAAAACCGTCTCTGCAGAAAAACCGAGTCAAGTTACTCAGCTTGACGCTTTGATCTCTGAGCGATTCTATGTTTAGAACAGCCGCCCAACATTGATGGTTCAGAAGTTACCTTAGGCGGATGGTTACTGTACCTCTCTGACAAGAAAAAATAGTCTCTTTATTAAGTACTTCTCCTCCTTAAGGCCAAGCATTAAACAATTGAAATATAAGGCATAAACAAAATAGTTTTGGCATAATAGTGTTTTGTTTGTTGGCTAACTGTATATTCAAATTTAAACAAGAAAATATAAAAATTTCTTCGACTGTTATGAGGCAAACTTTTGGAAGTTTGATGGAAACTCAAAAGTCGTATTCAGTTAGTTTTTTGGTCAGTTAGTTTACATTAATAATGTTCTTCGTAAAACGTGCAAGGTAACCTATAATAAATATCAACATGTTTTTAATTTTTTTTTTCGTTTAGATTTTAATCACCACAGGCAGTTAGAGAGTGTTTATCAACTATTTAGAAGATTTGAGGAAGTAATAACTCTGACGTAGAACAAAGAAAAACATGTGGTTTACAGATAAAGCTATAACAAACGAGGTGCTAAATTGTAAAAGTAACGGAACCTATAAAATATAAACACAATACAGTCCTCGGATCAGCTTACTCGGTTCTTTATCCAACTAACTGTTGCAGTTCGTTGGCTATTGAATAATAGTTATAAAAATGAGTAAACCCTTTATTGATATACTTAATTAATTTAGATTGTATTGTGATGTTATTTATTTTATTATAAAATTGTAAAATTGGAAATTAAGTGTACAAACTTTTTTGTAAAAAGATGTTATTTATTGACTGATTTAAAGTCTCTTTTGCCATGTGCATATAACGAAATCCTGCTTTTGTGTTTCTAAACGCACGTAACGAGTTGACCTAAAGGTTTGAAATCTATGTAAAACACTACTACCTCAACACCGCTATTGGAAATTGAACGCATCGGTCTATTGGTTAATAATATTAATTTTGTATTTGAAGCAATGTAAGAGTAGACTGTGAAGAAACAAGCCTTAGTTCAGATTAAAATTGTATTATAATGTTTTTACGGGACAGATAAAGTGAAAATATAAACCTGATGGATAACAGGTTGATATATCTCACCAGTTTCGCAGGTATATCACGTGCTGCAATATCAGGATTAGTGGACGGTCTTTCGCTTTTAACTAAGCTCGTTATTCCAGACAACATGTTTATTTTCAGGCCCTAGGATTTACTGTAATGCCCAATAAATTTATCAAGGCATGAAACAAATATTGGATCCATCCAGTTTTCGTGGCATATTTATTTAAATAATCCTCTATATTGGAATATCGTTCGTAGTTTTATTTTAAGATTTAAACTGTCTCAACAGCTAAGGTATTCAGCTGTAATTTTTCATTCTAAGAAAAAAAGGACTTTACTTTAATTACTCTGTTCTGTTGGAGGAATATATATATATATATATATATATATATATATATATATATATAATACAATTACGAGTTCCTTAGTTCAGTGTTTAGTATACAAGTTGTTATATTCTACAGTCAAATTGGTAATAGCATGCAACTAATCTGTATAATCATTTAAAACAATGATAACATTATTTCAACGTGCTGCTTTCTACAATGTTCTTATTGTTAAAGTGTATAAAATGTTTTAGGTCATTATGCTGTCTCTTTCTAGCGATAACTAATAATTATATGGCAAACAGCCAAATACTTGTCTGACCGCCGAACCCCGGATGAATGTTTATAAGGATGTAAGGATTACTGATTATGATGTTTCCTTATTATTGGTAGTCAAACTACATCTATCACAGACAAGTTATGTTTTCTAAGTAACCGACTACATGTTCAAATTAAAGTATATTAATTTCTACATATAGAGTCTGAAACTGACCAAAATAGATTGATCATATGTATAATGAGTTATATGATCGGAGGTCATTAGTTTATTATGTTTCATTAGTTTACAATGATAAACTGGAAATTTTCAATCACTAAAATACAGAAATGCAAAATAACTAGAAATAGTATATAGTATTATACATAATCGTATTCGTTTGTGTTACCCAATCACATAAAATATAATAGACCTATTGTATTAAAATTAAACGTATGCATTCTGGTTATCATAGGCCTATCTATACCCATTTAGAAAATCCCTCCAGGTTACGCCCTAGTTGTCTTGAAAACTCCATCTCGGTTAATCAGGAGAACTTTTGTAAACCTTGTAATGTACCAACACAATCATATGTTTAATTATTAATTAATTAGTGTAAGTAATTTTCAATTTACGTTTATTGTTTTGAAGTCATAGGATATGCTTTCAAGTTACAACACTTGTAATTAAAACCCCATATGTAATCACTGATGAACACAGAGGTTATTTAGATAATAAAATAGTAAGTTTTAGTAAAAATATACTTCAAACTATAAATTATTGCAAATATTAAGTATGCAGTGCTTGATCATTAGGGAACTGAAAATATCATGCCCTCTGTAGTGTAGGGGTAGCACGCTCACCTGGCAAGTGAGAGATCCGGGTTCGAGTATCAGCGGAGCAAGTACTTTTTGTGATTCTATTTTTTTTGAAATGACATCTGAAAAGTAAATGTTACTTTTGTGTAACTTTATAAGCGTGAAATTTTACTTATAAGCGATAAAATATTTACAACCGAAAATATAAATCAATTAAACAACATAAAACAAAGCTAACTATCTAAATACTAGATTATTTTCTTTCCAGCTGATTGAAATTAATGAAATACGTCCAATCATATATAGCTTTGTTATGCGCTAGGAACCAGGAACGGGGTTGTGAAGTGTACGCTGGGTGGTTAGAATAATAAGTAGAGAGCTGTAAAAAGTCAACATTTTATTTTTATTACCCAAATGCATAACAAAATATAATGTAAACCTTAAGACCTAACGGGTACTTTACGGAAAAGTTTTGAAAGTTAATAGATAGATACAGGTACAATTGAAATTTGGATTCAATTTTCAATTTATTTGGACTTTGACATTTTTATAAATTTGTATGTTTTTAAAACTGTTGAGCACCTGCGTTTCTTCCACTACGCTACTACCATGTAAACCTCTAGGGGTGGGTGTATGTTCAGTTGTATAAATAAAGGATTATAAATAAAATGTACAAGACAGTCTTTAAGGTTAATAAAATATTCGAAACAAGTCGGACTCATTGAGTTTTAGAAGAAGATTATCAGAAATATAACAATATTAAATTTGCTCAAATGAGCTCAGCATTATGATTCCAGTTAATTTTACGAATTTAACAAAACTTTTTTATCTGATAATTTAAAGTTTTCCTTGGCATAAAACAGTAACTATATGAAGCTATATTATGTAAATCTAGTTTATATTTAATAAAAAAAATAATTTAAATCCATATCATTTTTTAAAAACCTAAGTTTCAAACTCTATAACAGAGTATTATTTTTGAATAGTTTTCATTCAGCTTTCTATCTTATATCAACTTTGTCTTACAAAGCTTTTTACATTTTCTAAGCTAAAAGGGAGAAGTAAACCAAATCAAAACAGGTAATTTGGCTCAAAATTACTTTTAGTTTACTTAACAATAAGGAAGGGGAAGGTTTTCATTAAGCAGTAGGTTACACTGAATGGATCTGAATGCAATACACAGAAAAGAACTCTTTGTTTTATCTTTGGTCTTGATGGTGGATGATTTTATAGGTTAGTAAGAGATCGGATATTTAGCATAGTTATACTTTTTACGGCAAATTACCGAAATCCTGCTATGCTTTCGGAGTATAGAGAAATAAACTCAAGGATATATAACAGGACAAGCGTAGTTGACTAACACGGTCTCCAGGACCAAACTAATGAACAAAAACCCCTCATCTCATTGATTCACTGATTCATCATAATGTTTTTAAGCTAAAAAAAAAACAAAAACAAAAAAAAAAAAAAACAGGAGAGAATTCAATATCGATAAGAGAATGATTTTACTGTTGAGAGATAAAAGTGTATTGCTAGGATATATTATTTTATTATTAGTTTTTGGGTTGTAATGGAATCCTTATAACTTTTTTACCCTCCACTCGGAAAATAGTGTGAAAATAGATACCTCCAAGACCTTTTACCTGCGTTTCTTCCACTACGCTACTACCATGTAAATCTCTATAGGGATGGTTGTGTGTTCAGTTGTATTTTTTCTAGCAATAAAGGATTATAAATAAAATTTACAAGACAGCCTTTAGGGTTAATAAAACATTAGAACGGAATGTAATATAGAAAACCATGGCGCATCAAAGATCTCCAAAGCGTTACACCAACATATTTGATGCTGAAAAATATGAAGATCCTAAAAACAGGATTGTAGTTCCTCTTAGCTTTCAAAACAACCGTATTTACTACTTGAGAAAATATCAACTTGCAATCTATGACTGTACGATTTAATTTCTGTTGATATTACTGCCCCTCGGATGTAATGAATAACAAAGAAGTATTAGTTTTTTCAGTAGATTTTGCAACCAACCTTCAATACCGGTGGCTTTTTGCATAATTAAATACATTGAAATTCAACAAATTAATTGATAATATTTATATAATTGTGACACTAGGATGTATTTATTATTCATAAGTACTTCAATTTTGCAGTTAAAACATACAAACGTTCAATACGAATCTGTGCCAACGATTTGAACGTTCGTTCCACAGCCACGAATATTAGGCTTCTGAAAAATAATAAACTGATCGATATTGAATCAGACACACTTGAAATGCTTATGCTGGCACCAATTATTTTCTATGCAGGTCTTCAAAACACTTTATTAGTTTTAATAAGCCATGTTAAATACAAAGCAATTAAGTTTCATGCTATTAATTTTCAACTAGGAATACTTAAATTGCAGATCGATGAAAGTACCTTATAGTCAAATCTTTCGTTACAGAGTTTGAAATTGCGTCTATCTGATGTAAACAAATTCAAATCAAAATTAGAATAAACATTTTTGAATGAAAACTACCACATCTAATACCTTGGTGTACTTGGAATCAGTGGCCGTTTACCTGGTACTAGTTGTTTACTCATGTGGATATTGTATTTGAAGGGTTTCCTCATCTCTCGCGATGCTCTCATGTTGATGTTATTATGAGCTACAATTCCATATCAACAGATGTTAACTCAAGCTTTTTAATTTGGTTTCAACTGTTTAGCTACACTCACTTAAAGAAAATTTGAAATAGTAACTTCATCAAGTTTTTATTTATTTATTCTTTAAATAACAACAATTTCAAATCATTTGATTCATAAATGCAAAAACCATATTTGGGTTTGTCTGCATTTTCACTAAATATACTAATTACTAACTCGATTTTTTTGAAATTAATTTGTAGCCAAGTCCATGCAGTTTTAATACAAGAGCAAACACCTCGCCGATAATGCAGTTAAAATATATAAAAATAATACATACACATTTCAAATTAACATACCAACAATTCTAAAGGAAAACAATAGCAATAATTGACATTTCTAGAAAAAAACTGATCCTATCAACAATAAATAAATACTCAAGGACAACAATAACAACAACAACAAATAGAAGAAACAAAATATAAAATATGTATAATTTAAATTTGTAAAAATATACCAAAAAATGTTTAATTTTCAGATAAAATTATTGAAAGAACAACAAACTCGTATATATAAGTTACCTTAATTGTATTTGGAATGTATTTTCAACTATATTTTCAATAACAATCATAACAAAATATCAACAATCAATTAATCAATACTTATATTCAACGGATCCATCATTTAGTATAATATGATCCCTGGGAAAAAACAGATTAATGCAACTACAAAGAAACAAAACAACACAACAACAATCAGTAATATTAAATTTAATTTTTACATACAGATTCTTTTAATTAGATTTTAAATAATTTATAAACTCTTAACACTTTTCACATTGTTTGGTAGCTTGTTAAAAACTGTAAGCATATAAATTTTGAGAGTTCTACTTCCATATTTATTGCTGAATTTAGGTACAATAAAATAGATTTTTCTCATTGAGTACGAATATGTGTTTTTTATTTTATAAGTGTCAACTCTTAAATAATAATTAATTATTAGAAATTTTAAAGTTTGTCTATTTGTAATCGGCTTAGATTTGGAAAACATCAACATCCGGTAAAACTTTCAAATTATTTGGCATAATACATTTAAGTGTCTGTATATGTAGGTTTTATATACGTTTTAACTGATAGTTGGGTGCATTTCACCAGGTTCTGAGCCCATATCTTATAACAGATTCACACAGTGATCATCATATATTGCTAACAGTGTTGTACTTGTTAGATGTTGCTTTAAGTAGTATATTTTACAAGAGTAGTCTCTGACCTTTTTACAGAAACTTTCTATGTGCCTATCCCACTTGAAATTGTGATCAACCAGACCCCCTAAATATTTAAAAACTGTAACATTTTCTAAAAATACTACAATGACAATTATTTTAAATACATGTTTTAGCATGTAAACAATTATAATCATGATGTTTAATTTCAAAATTTTTACATTTAAATTATGGTGAGTGTATATGCATTAACTTTGATTTAGCGCCATTTATAATTAACCCATCGTCATGGCACCAGCATATGAGACTATTACAATCAATTTGTATATTTTCCCTAGTTTCTGTTATGTTTTTATAAGAATTTACCAAAATTGTGTCATCAGCGTACATATAAATGTTACTACACTTTATCATTATACTTGCTACACTATTTACATACATTATATACAAAAGTGGCTCCATAATACTTCTCTGAGATACTCCTTATGTCATGACATGTTCCTGTGAAAAACAGTTTCTAATTTTAACTATCAATTTTCTATTATTTAGGTAACCTTCCAAACAATTAAGATGTTTTTCCTCTTATTCCCACTGCTCTCAGAGATTCAACTATTTTATTGAACTTTCAGTTCAATACAACTGAAAGCTTAATTTAAAATGAAATGAATGATTTTTTAAAATGTGTTTGAAATGATTTAGAAACATCTCTATAAAGGGAACCAATATTTGTTTTATACTATCAATTTCTTTGTTGACATAAATCTTTTAATAAGGTTTATGTACTGTTATTTCGTTGAAATATATTCTGGCAATCATCAATAATTGGATCATCAATAATCAGGATAATTATTATCCTATTGTCTGTTAAATATTTATTAAAACCATTTGCTCTATAATGCTCCTTAACTTTCTGTATCGCAGATAGTATTGAAATGGGACGATAGTTCTTGTATGTTGTGTGGCACCCAGACAACATACAATAGGTCTAACAATTGCTATTTCAAGCTTATTTGGGACTTTGCCTTCTGATATTGCCTTGTTTATTATAATCTCTTTAAATCCAATGTTCTGATTTCATCTATGTCACGACCTTTCTTCTTCATTCTTCCCAAAATATTTTCAATTTGTTTTGCATTTGATAAGCCTTTGTATTACATTTGTGTGTAATGCTGCATATCTGATGTGCACATCCTTCCAAATTGCTCACAGATGTTCTCTAATGTCCCTACTTTGTTTAAAATGTATCTATGTATTGTATCATCACTATTCATCTTTCTCTTTCTTCCCAAAATTTCATTAATTTCGTCCAATGTTTATTTGATATCGTTTTGGTTTTTTTCTCAAATATCTTTTTGAAATTTAATTTTTGCCCAAATAATATTTTTATTTATTTTAGTTCCTTAATTCCTTAATATTTTGTATTCTTTCCTAATGTTTTTATTTTCTGGCTTATTTTTAAGTGGTTTGAAAATCGATCACGGCCCATGTCATCAAAGGCTTCTTTGGTTTTTGAATTTATCTGTTTTCCAAATGGTCGCTCTCCTATAAATTGAATTAATTATATCATCCAAATGCAAATATGCCTCATCTGATGACATAATGTTATCTGCTACCCATGTCCAGTCAATCTGAAAAATAATTGAATAAACAATTTTTTCATCTAATTATTAAATTTGACATAGAGGCATATTTACATGCTTGTTCCTTGTAAGAAGTCTGCATGTTGAGCAGGCAAGGGTAATGGTCGAATATATCTTTAATTTCACAATTTCAGACCTGGCTCTTATCTTATCTGCCCTGAGATAGCTATGATCAATTAGTGACCGGGCTACCATATCTTGTCTTATCTCCTCTCTTGTGAACTGGTTTATGCATGACAAAAATCTAGTCGCAGTCATCAAATAGACGCCATAAGCGATTTTCTGTCATAAAATGTTGCATTTTATTTCTGTTGTATTGCTTTGGAATTCCACTTGCTATATTCGCGGGCTTATTTCAGACTGTAGGCATGGATCAAATGTTTTATTGAATCATGTTAATGTTAAGTACCTCCGTTTTTGTACCTTCAGCTATTGTAAATGTGCCCTCCCACAATGTCTAAGGGAAACAAATTCAAGTATCCTACATGTACACATACACTATTTTGTTCAATAAGTAAAATCCAGAACTAACTGATTGGGTTGAGCTCACCACTGCTCCAATCTGTGTAAAAAATTAGATAATACTTTTACTTTTACACAAAGACAGATGTGTGATTTATCATGAAAATCAAATTAATGTGACATTGGATGTTTGTGACTTATCAGATGTTTAAAATATTGCCTATCTTGACAATAAATAAATTTTAAAAAATTTTGTCAGTAGTGTTTCGGCATAAATACATGCCTATGTTTTATTCCTGTATCTAATTAATGAACGTAATAAATTCCATACATATAAATATTTGCGGTTCTATTTGGAACGGTTAATATAATATTAAGACATCACGAGACTTACATAAAACTCTGTATGCCATCTTACATGAAACATAATTAATATAAAAATGCATACAACTTCCGTCGGCTAGATTTAGTTTCTTAACTTGTTTATGGTCAAAATCATTGCTAAAACACAAACAAAAACATACGTTTACTATACTAAGTAATTTATTGTTTTATCATCAAATCGGTTGATAAGTAACAGAAAAAAATAATATTCTATTAGTAATTAAAATTTTTGTTGTTTATAAAATTAGTACTGTGATTATATAAGCATAAACGCAATATTATGTTATAGCAGTAAATACATACATTGTTTACATAAAACATATACACACGAACGCGTATACACACACCCTCAACATGGGCAGGCATATACTGTACGTTGCAATGAGATTCTCATGGGGCTGGATATACTTGTCAGGCTTATCTCTCTCATATAGAGTGGCGCTCTCTACACACATTGCTTATTGTTGTCTACAAGCACTACTAACACCACTCCTGTAACAACCAAATTTCTGGAAGCTTGCATTTTATAATTGTTATTATGATTACAAGGTATTGCTTTATCTAGACAGTAGAAATTTTAGGGTTGCTCGTGTATTGCTATAACTAATACAGGGCCTTAAACATTCTGGAGACCTCTGTTAATATTGTAACGGCACACACTATAAAACAACAAAAGGTGTGTTATACTCTCCTGCAAACCTTTATGTGACGTTATAAAGTATTTTTTGGGCATACTTAGTACTTCGTTCACAAAACCAAAATTGGGAAAACTTAAAAGTTTTAAATGATAAGCCCCATCGAGCGACCGGTCATTTTGAAGATACTAATAAAAGAACACTAAAAATGCAAACCAGAGGTCTCTACCAAAACCCAGTACAAAATGACGGCCAGTTGAAAGAAGTTAGAATGAACTACTTACAAAATAGGCATAAGTAACCTTTTAGAAAATCTAAAAATTGTGAATTTTAAGCACCAGTTAATGACAAATTTTTAAGTTTAAAAAGAAGGTAAAGTAAAGATTTCTTCGCAACACGTATTTTTAATGCTAATAAATAAGGTAATTATAAACAAGGCACCACACGGCACCGGCACAGTCGCCCCAAGAGCCGACCGAGGCCGGATAGGCCGGGCCGGGTTGCTATTAATAATTGGGTTATTTATGAGAATTACTAGATCACGCGGATTAGCAATTATTTAACTAGTGTAATGTTTCAATAAAACATAGAAATATATATTGAGATGAGTAAAAAACGTAACTAAAATCTAAATAGCACAAGTGATACTTATTTAATAATTTTATATTACTGTACTGATTACAGAAGTGATTTTTTAACGTTGTTCTCTTACGATAATAAACGCATTTGATAAAGTATACAAATCTATTGAGAAAATGATTTGAATTCATAAAAAATGTGTTTATATAGCAATGAATAACAAATCGTTTAAACCAGAAATAACAAAACTTTATTTGGCTATGAGTTTCATAAATAACTTCTAATATTACATCTTTATTTTGAACGCTATTTAAGTTTTGTATATATAAAACTAAACCTCTATGCATTGTTGTTAAATATTAAATATAAATAATTAAATTTTGTTGCTAGAGCTCATATTAAATTAATAACAATAAAAAGTTTTGAAATGATGAACTACTGTTACTTTACTAAAGAGTTCTTCGCAGCTTGACCTGTTTTTTTCAGTTTCAATAATCGTTTATAACATACTCTGATATAACAGTGCATTGAGGTCCCATCAAAATGTAACTAAAAAGTTAAACCAAAATTCTAGTATTCAGGACCATTTTATAAAAAGTTGCCCCTTTCGGTCCTTATAACTAGAAATATGGAAAAACAAAAAGTTTAAATCTGCTTATAATTAATACATAAGGCCTTCTAGTCTATACAATGGGAATAACAGAATTAAATATCCAAGGGTTATCTTGTTCTTTGATGTTTAAGTGGTTATCTCATGATAACTGCAAAATCTTCTTGACTATAAGAAAATACTTTTATAATTAGCTACAAATATGTTTGTAATTTGCTTTAAACATACTTCACAGCTTTGTTAAACATTAAAATGATAAACATTTATGTCCATAATTTTCAACAGAAAAGAATATAAGTGATAACACTTAGAACACAACACATTAAACCAGGGCACCTTTCAACTGGACCCGTTAGTTACAGTTGTCATCAGCCTAGTGAGAACTAATGACTTCAGTCCTTCACACATCACAATCTATTCAGTGTGTTCAACCTAATTTGCTTTGGATATTAAAAGTCTAAGTTATATTTACTTGTTACATTTACTTTAACATAATTAGCTAAATATACACACTATATATATATATATATATATATATATATTATATATATATATATATATATATATTATATATATATATATATATATATATATATATATATATATATATATATATACATAGTATATTTTAATTAGCATTTTAATTCCTTAGAACGTTCAATAGTAATAATCTTTAGAAGAAAAAAACAAATAGAATGTTTTACTTGCATATTGTGATGGATAAAAGTTTATGACAACTTCATACATTTAATCACTTATTCTCAAGTTCATCACGCGATAAAATTTGATACTAATAAGATAACAATATATGAGTATGCATTTGTCTCCAAGTGCCTAAAGGATATTATTGTTAGAATCTTTGCACCAACTTTATGGAAATTTTTTGTAACAGATTGCGGTCAGCCTATTTGAGATGGCTGCATAAGCAGTTGATATCAAAAAGGATTATTGAATTAAAATTTCTTTAAAACTAATATAATTTACACAAGTAGTAACTCTTTAAACATTAAATGAATAAGTTAACAACCTCCTCAGAGAGACGAAGGAATTATCACCGAATTTACTGGTGATTCAGATGCCATTTATAACCATAAGTGTAAGGGTATTTTGTAGCTACATACGGAACAAACGTTTTAAATTATCTTTATTGACTTGATACAATGTATTTATGATTCTTTCGTAACTACGGTAAGATTATTCGATGGCATTTATAATGCAGGACTTGAGAAAAGCTAGTCTACATCAGCAAAGTGATAGAGTATAATTTCTTAAAAACTTTCACTTAAATAAGGTATGTGCTTGAGAAAATTTTGGCATTCTTGCAAGGTTTTCTGACTGTATATATAATCGGGAAGTTTGCCAATATCTTACAAATCATGAGTCTCTCTGAAATCTTCAAGAACTTGTTATCGGTTGTTGTCAATATACTGTAACTCTCAATGAAATACATTAGCCTCTAGGTCGTGTAGTGATAAGGAAATGGGTGAAGGTATGTAGCTCTTACTTAGTTATTATCACTATCTTCAGTTATCTTTAAAGAAATGTTGAGGTTCAGGTCTTTACCATCAGGTCTGGAATATCGCTTGAAGGTGTAAGCTTTTTACAATTACTTCAGTGATTACAGAAATAATGTCACGAAAAATATAAAAGTTTTAGGTGACATTCATTGCAAAAGTTTCTTGAAAAGGTGTTCTTCGAAACCCCTCATTATTGTGGGAAATAACATACATAGATTATTGCTACTGCTATACACTGGAATCAATAGATATGACGTTATAAACAAATTAGAAACAAACAGGTGTGGGGGACAGTTACGTTTGTAACTTGTGTTCACCGCTGTAGGGCTTGGAGCAAGTACAGCATAGTTACCATTAGGCTCTACGGAATATAGAGCTATAATAAATAGTGTTGTAAATTATTTTATAGCAAACAGGTGTAGCAAATTGTGTGTTTCTCTATACCTGCACATAATACATGTATTTCGCTCTCATACAGAGGGATAGCTATCCAGCGTAAGGTCTAGATGTTGTTGAGCCTTTCGGTGTAATTAAGTATCATAACCTACCATTTACATAGTAATTTAGGCTATTGGCGAACGAGAAATATAAACGATTGCTTAATAGGCATAAGATAACCAGACACACTATCGTATAAATATAAGTTTAAAATAAAAAAATCCTTACTGAACATTAGCATAGTAATTTTAAGAAAACGGAAAATCGTAGGTCTTATAAATGGAAAAAATTATAGATTTTTGTCATAAGTAAATAAACAAACTTTTATCATAAGAACTTAGAATAAACGAGTTATGCTTAGTGTTCAATAAGACCAACTCTTGTTATTTCGTTGTAATAAAAATAAATTTAAGAATACATAAAACTTCAATGCTAAATTTTCTTTACGAGGCCATTATTCCACAGCCTAAACCTAAATGAGTATTAAAAATACTTATTTTGGTTTGATAATACTTATGTTTCAGCACACATGAATAAAAAGCAATACAAAGAGCAGCATGTAGGACTCAGAGTGTCGTGTTCATCGAAAAATAGGATGTGTAATAAGGAAAACGTCACGCACTGGGTTTTCGTCAACGGGGTTATTGTGAAACAGGATATTCGGCTATTAGATTATTTGCTACATCTACCAAGTATCTATTTTATTTACCGTTCCTGCTATTTCCTATCTTATATGTGACCATATTAGTCTTATGTATTTTATAATTATGTATTTGACTTTCTCTGTATTTATAGCACTTACTTAGATTTCGTATGCATAATACGAATAAATCATGACTAGGAATCTAATAAACATTTAATGTATAACATGTCTTTAATCGGCAATTTCTATCACTATTAGAGCTGGCAAATGTGGTTTGTCCGTTTTATATCCTTAGGATATTTATCGAAATACAGCTATAGATTTGAAATTTCACTTCTACATAGACAGTTGAGTCGAGTATGTTAATAATACAATTTCCAGCCATGGGATTTGTCAAACATTTATCTAAGCCTATAGAAATCTTTCATTTTGAATTACAAAATTGATTAAATAAACTTATTTTCCAGCTATTATTCTAGTTTATAAAACAATATAATAGAATTTTAACATGTGAAATTCAATTTGGAATCCGATAAGCTTTAAATAAGACTATTAAATGGTACAGTAAGTTAATAAATTTTAAGGTGGATTGATGAATAAATAATTAGTTCGTAGATTGATTTAAACCAGAACTTTTCATATATTTTAGTCTTTTGCAACGATTGTTTGGAGTTTGAAGTATTTTAATGTGTTAAAGTCAACAGCAGAAAATGAATTGATTTTATACATTTTTACAGATTTTGAATTGGACCTTAAGTAACCTAACCTGGAAAATTCCATAGTCAAGGAAAGTGTGCAGAAGCAGGGATAGATCCAGATAATGCGATATGTACGTCATTAATAATATGAGTAAACTGATCAAACAAATCATTACAAAACACATCTACATTATAGAAGCATTTCGTTATTTTCCTTATCATATGTAATGTTGTATGTTACCTTGGTTTATATTTCCCTTTTAATCTCTCCTAACTGATTTTTCGTTAATGTCAACTTTTGTTAGTTAAGATGTTTGTTTGTATAACTGTTTGTTTACGCTTCGGTTAAGCTGTCATTCTACTTTGAAAGCATGTGCAAATACATACATAGACCGCCAAAAAAAGTAGTCACTTCAACAAGGATCAACAGTAACGTTTTACTAGCATGCCTGGATAGCTACTGAACAGAGAAACGCCCAGACATAAAACTAGTTGTGAGAGTCCCATCCCTAGCGGCTACTGAGCGAACAAATGTGAAGTTCCGTGACGCGAAATGAACGTTTTCCCCCGTGCAAAACATACATCCATAGGCCGTCAAAAGAAGTAGTCACTTCAATAACAAATAAGTATACACTGATTATTAAATCAGTTTGCTACATTAGTAGCAACAAAAATAACATAATAAATATAACATATATTTAAATAACAAATGAAACAATTCATATTATCTATGAAAACAAAATCATAATAAAATATAAAATCTATTGATTTTATTGAGAAACAATCACTGGAAACCCTTTGTTGATGTGACAATTGTGGTTATTACAGATGAATACTACGTTCATGAGTCGCTGGGAGTAACGCACCGGTCAGCTGTGCTTTGCATATAAATCATTCCTTCCAAACACCCGTCCTCCTGACTCGAGAGCATATATCTGTTGTTGTTAATACAGATGAATACTAAGACAGGTTCATGAGTCGCTGAGTGGAATCCTGCAGTTGGCTGTGCTTTGCATATAAATCATTCCTTCCAAACACCCGTCCTCCCGACTCGAGAGCATATATCTGTTGTTGTTAATACAGATGAATACTAAGACAGGTTCATGAGTCGCTGAGTGGAATCCTGCAGTTGGCTGTGCTTTGCATATAAATCACTCCTTCCAAACACCCGTCCTCCCGACTCAAGAGCATATATCTGTTGTTGTTAATACAGATGAATACTAAGACAGGTTCATGAGTCGCTGAGTGGAATCCTGCAGTTGGCTGTGCTTTGCATATAAATCACTCCTTCCAAACACCCGTCCTCCTGACTCGAGAGCATATATCTGTTGTTGTTAATACAGATGAATACTAAGACAGGTTCATGAGTCGCTGAGTGGAATCCTGCAGTTGGCTGTGCTTTGCATATAAATCACTCCTTACAAACACCCGTCCTCCTGACTCGAGAGCATATATCTGTTGTTGTTAATACAGATGAATACTAAGACAGGTTCATGAGTCGCTGAGTGGAATCCTGCAGTTGGCTGTGCTTTGCATATAAATCACTCCTTACAAACACCCGTCCTCCTGACTCGAGAGCATATATCTGTTGTTGTTAATACAGATGAATACTAAGACAGGTTCATGAGTCGCTGAGTGGAATCCTGCAGTTGGCTGTGCTTTGCATATAAATCACTCCTTACAAACACCCGTCCTCCTGACTCGAGAGCATATATCTGTTGTTGTTAATACAGATGAATACTAAGACAGGTTCATGAGTCGCTGAGTGGAATCCTGCAGTTGGCTGTGCTTTGCATATAAATCACTCCTTACAAACACCCGTCCTCCTGACTCGAGAGCATATATCTGTTGTTGTTAATACAGATGAATACTAAGACAGGTTCATGAGTCGCTGAGTGGAATCCTGCAGTTGGCTGTGCTTTGCATATAAATCACTCCTTCCAAACACCCGTCCTCCTGACTCGAGAGCATATATCTGTTGTTGTTAATACAGATGAATACTAAGACAGGTTCATGAGTCGCTGAGTGGAATCCTGCAGTTGGCTGTGCTTTGCATATAAATCACTCCTTCCAAACAACCTGTCCCCTGGACACGAGAGCATAGAACAATTGCGTTTAATACAGATGAATACTACGACACGTTTATGATTCGCTGTGATCAAAACTGTAGTCAGCTGTTCTTTCCATCTATATAATTCCTCCCAAACAACATGTCCTCTGGATTCAAAAATATACATGACACAAAATATTTTTGTGAGTTTATATGAAAAAGATTGTATTTATCAAATGAATGCAAGGCGAGTTTTGGAATGGTGAAATAAAAATTATTTATTTATTTAATATATACGAAAACTATGTGTGTCTCATTAGTTATGTATTAGGTCTACCCACTCTCGTGTCATCCTTGTAATCTATCCAGGAGTAACTCAGTGGAAAAAAAACAATTATGGTTGCCTGTAAAGTCGGTTTTACAGGCGAAGATTTTACGTGACATCGTCTTTTTCTCGGTAGAATATTATTTTATTGATATGAATATTATTAAATTGCACAATAGGAACAAGGAATTGAATGAAAATAAGAATTGCACAAATTTTAACTATAGAAATATATTTTGTTTACTAAAACATTGTACATAATTTGAAATTAATTAAAATTTGTTATTGTAAATGGTAAAGTTGAATAAAACATTTACTAAAATTGGAATTTGAAATTCTTGCTAAACACAGTTAAATTCTAACTCCGCGCGTGGTGATTGGTCGGTTTAGTTCGTTTGTTTGGTCGCACTGTTATGACAGGTTAGAGGTTATAATTTGTTATTTTAAATGTTTGACTAGCAATACGCGCTGTTTCTTCTCAATCGACTGAATTACGATTGATTGCAGAGTGATTTAAACTAATAATTTACTTAACACTATCAACATTTGTCAATAGTATGACATAACCTATAAACTCAGTTTCTCAACTGTTGTGTCAATCTAACAATTAATCAATCAATCATAGTTTACGATAATGCGTATCAGTGACAATTATTTACCTTTATTGTTGTAGTCGTTGTAAATGACGAATCTAAGCACTCCACATTTTCACGAATAAACATAGTTATCTGTTTTATCTTGGTTTTTAGTAGCACTGTAAGACATTTGTGACCTGATCCCAACACCAAATATTATAATCCTGTCCTTTTTCGCACAGGCATAAAAATATTTGTTGCATTATACATTTTATATATTGCAAAAAACATTAATAAATGCTACATTGAATTCAACCTGGTTGATTTCATCTAATTATACATGTTAGAAGTTGTCTATAGCATTCTAATAGCTGTTACGATAGTCAGTTGTCACGTGTAATACTATAACATTTCACACTAAGGGATATCTATCGATAGAAATGTATAGATGCTATCCTTGAGTTGCTAGTAGAATATTAGTGGTAGTATCCTTCTCGAAGCTGGAGAATTATTACGGTAATAGAAGTTGTCAGGAGACCACATTCCCTTGTAGACGTTCAGAGAACTCACCCTGCAGTAAACTCATATTCAAATGTGATGTATCTCCAGTACTATTACACTATTGTTAGTAGAGAACATTCAGAATAGGTAATGTTCAATTATTGTGTCATTCCATCAACTTAAAATATTTTTCTAACCAAATATCACGCTTTGTAACCCAAAATGTTCACACCAAGAACCAAAATTGTATGAAGACTAAGTATAAAAATATGAGTTTTACAATAACAGTGGATGCATCATGTTCCGCTACTTTTACGTAGGTTCCATAAAAAACCGCATATAACAATTATTTAAACAAAATTTTCCCGTAGAGTTTTACGTTTCCTCCAAGCACAGCCGCAGAATAATAACTACCATAATACAAACAATTATGTACAATATATACAATAATACAAAAACGTTGGGAGATCATTCTATACGTAAAAGTAATAAAAAAGTTAATATAAACATGTTTCGTTAGCGAGTTTCGGCTAGTGAAAGAATTTGCCCGGATTTCAGCTCACCATATAAAACGAAGTCTTCCTAGAAATTGTGGTAAGAATTCAATAGTTTCCTATGGTCTTTGATCAAATAAATTTAATACAACAGGTTTCAGAAAGTAGTTTTTGAGAAAATGCAAAAAATACAGGCAAAAAACACATTTTTCAACTTTGTGAAATAATAAATTTGTTATTTCACTAGGTGAAAGATCAAAATGTTCAATAAGTCTAGTAGAAAATTGTATTATGAGTAAAACTGTGTATATAAAGTAAACAGTAAAGAGTATAGATGTTTTATTAAATGAAGTTTTATTCATAACAGTACAGCACCCCTTTTACAGTATAATGACAATAAACTTTGATAACTACCCATTAAATAAATTAAATTTATACTAAAAAATGTAAATTCTTAAACAAAAATAATTATATATCGTAGATTGATTTTAGCAGTGAATACAGGTGCTGATGACACACTCTATGGTTTTATTTAATTTTATTTCAAAACACAGAATTATATTTTGTGGGAAATTTTATTTGACAAGTTGGCAATACAATAAGCAGCTGTTAAACAATTATATGATTTTAATTGTAGAAGTCAAATCATTTTGAGAGCTAACAACTGTTTCAGTACTTGTGCGTATTATTCTGTTCGTAGTAATTGAGTTTAAATCCGTGTAAGCATGGTTTTGTAATTATTAAATTATTAGAGTGGTAATGCCACAAATATTTTCACGTGAAGAATACGCCGATATTGTGTTTATTTACGGTGTATGTGAAGGCAGTTCTACAGCCGCTGTTGAAGAATACGGTCAACGTCACAATTACCGCAGAATTCCAAATGCTAGAACAATTTAGTACTACAATTCTAACGTTACGGGTACAGGATCATTTCCTAGCGCAAAGTTCCATCATGACTGTTCTTACCGTCACGACGTTATTGTAGAGGAATACGTTGTTGTTGCTGTTAAACATAGTCCAGGTATTATTACAAGACATGTAAAGTGTGAAGAACAGTTCTGAGACCTGTTCTATTTAATTTATTAGGTAATAAATTATAAGAAACGATTTAATTCACCCCTTAATCTACTTTTCAAGAATTTCTGGAAGACCTGGTTTTTTTAAAGACATGGTAAGCTAAAATCTGAGTGAAATCTTTCGCTAGCAGTAACTCGCTAACGAAGCCTTTCCGGATCCATGTATATATATAAACTTTTGTCATTACTTTTACATATTGAATTAGTTCCCATTGTTTCTGCATATCTTAGTGAAAAACCCTGTATCATGAATTAATGTTGTGATGTCCACAATGTTCAACTCTCTAACGGCTTGTGATTGAACCAAATCTTGTATCTCCCTTATAATGACATATTACCGTGTTTGTGAACACAATTAGTATAGGTCACATGATGGATTGCAGAAATGTGTCCAATTACACTCAAACCAATCAACATAAAAGGTTATAACAATCGTATTAGTTTAATAACATCATGTTCTATCTTGAGAGTGATGTAAGGGGACTTTTTAGTGTTAGCATTTCTCTACAGGTAATGTTGCTGTTTTATGATTTATGGAAATAATTTTGATTTATGACTCGAAAAATTAAACTCTAAATCGTACCAACAGCAACATTATTGATCTTCATAATATTAATATCTATTATTATATGAGGCACTACAAAAAAATTAATAATTGTCGTGGACTGCAACTAATTGTAACTGTAAAACTAACAGGGCATGTTTTTAGGTTTTCTGCCTTTAATTGAAACAAAAGGAACACTATGTTTTGAGATTGGCAATAAGGCAACTACATATTGGAATTATGGCAATATGGCATTGATGCGAGATGAAGTATCGTGTGACTTTTGTTCTTTGGTTTAGTTTATAATTATAAAGTGTAAATTTTATTGTATGTATGTGTTACATTACAGTAGTATGTTTGTAGTTGGAACATATTACAATTTTGTATGCATGTCACAATGTTGCCCACTACATGCCAGACACAATTATAACAGTTTAAATACAAAAGCAAATGCATTTTTCATTGTTTGAAGTGTTAGAGTGCATATATAAAGTTAAGAGTTTGAAGTTTAGTTTCATTAGTTCCGTATGTAGATCACATGATTTCCTCGGATATTTGTTTTTGCTCAGTGATTAAAGAATGTTGTAATACCGGTACTGTTATTTACTAAAATATTAAAAACATTATATTAATAGTATAACATTTTATTTAACCTGTTCCCTCTGCCAAAGTTTGTCAGACCGGCCAATTATCGAAGTTTACTTGAGACTGGATAAAGAACTCAATAAGGAAACATTTCCCTCGTGGCTGGAATCTCACCAGACTTGATTACATTAACGTTGCAGTAACAGTTGGTTTGTTACTTCTAAGTGTGTGAAATATGGAAAAATACGACTATAATTCATTCACGGCACCTAGATAGACACAAACATATAGTAGCAAAATGATGGGGAAAACATGTGCTTTATACAAACTAGATGTTGTACTTCGTGGCTTAATTGTTTTTAGTCTATAACATTATAAAATTGTTGAAAGTCTAGCGAAAAAATTTGGATTTTTATTGCGATAGAAACAGTTTTAAGAGATCTAGTTTTCAGACCATTATTAAGATTATTCTAGAAATTGGGATCTTCCTAATTCGAGATGCACCTTTAGGCTTTGTATTCCCATTTGATCGAAATTCCAGTGACAGAAAGTGCCAGAATCCTGTAATTCCGATAGGTTGAAACTACGCAATAACTTCTTGACGTAGAATGTTTTTCATGTGTGAAGAGCTTCTAGTTTTCGAGTGGACCTAGTAGTAGGAAACTTGAAATATTTGATTAAATTCACAAGTGGTCCTAAGAGTCATGTGGTTGTAGAATATAGTTGAAGCCTATGCCTTAATACAATGTTTACCTGTTAGGACATAGTATTTCAGATGTTATGTTGTTTGATAATTGGTGTATTGTACACAAAATCTTTCAGAAGCCACAAGGTTCAGTAACGAGAGATTTCAAAACTTGAAGTATCATAAACTACGAGAGAAATTCATCTTAATCTTATAGCCAGTGTGCCAAAAGTTTCTTTGTTGTGCAAGGCAATGGTTACAAATTTTTTAACTTAACAATTTATTACATCAACCAGAAATTTATAAATTTTTCTCATAACCCATAAGGTGATCGTAACACTTAATAGTCAATGCATTTTAAAAGTATATCCTACGTATTTTATAAAAATGGGATGGTACAGCTCGTGAATAGATTATTGTTGTTTTACATCAAAACCTAATCTACTTTGGCCCCAAAAGTTATAACGGTAGACATGATACATTTGTTATAGGCATAGCACAAAGTAGGTTGTTCATAAACAAGATGATTCGTAGGTGAAACGAGATGAGTAGTAGTCTTGAAATGACAAGTTTGAATTCCATTAAATGGATTATATCCAAGCAAACATATCCTCAGAAGCAATCAGTTGATTAATGTGTACACGAAACGTGACTGCACTAGGAGAAAAAAATACAACAATATATATTCAGAAACTGTTATGTTATGAACTCCACATTATAGGGCTATCTTTATGTTAGAATAATAAATTGTAAACTAAAACCCTTTTAAAATTCTTTTATTTCAGACACGTGTTTCGGTATAAACCATCTTCAGTGTGAACATTAACCTCTAACTAAATAATAAACAAAACAAATAAATATACACCTGTCGACTATTTAAACAGATGTTCAATTTATATGCCACAGTTGTAATTTTGATTAGTATTCTGTGTTTAATATTTTTTCAAAGATAGGATTTGTTTTATTTTTTAAATTGCTATTTAATATGTTGTGAGGATCTTTGTTATAATTTAGATAGATATGTAGTTCTTCTTTCGTGTTTAATTTTTCTCCTTTCCTTTCAATGTCCAAAATTTCCATGTTCTTTTCAATACTTTTGTAGTTATGTCCAGTTTCTAATAAATGTTCAGCGAAATTTGATTTTATTGTAGACATGTTATTAGTTTTTCAAAGCTTGTATATGTTCTTTAAACCTTTTATTAAAATTTCTGCCAGTTTGTCCAATATAATAGCTTTCACAGTCACTACAGTTAATTTTGTATACTCCACATTGTTTGTATAAATCTTGTTTATCATCTTTTTGGTTTACTTTGTTTTCAATTAGTTTAAACGTATTATTTCTTGTTTGGTAACTGATGGAAAATTTTGAATTTTGAAAGGTTTTTCGAACAGCTTTGTTTATTTTAGTATTGAAAGGCACACATATATTTCTGAATTTCATTATTATTATTAGGATTAGGCCGTATTGTGTTGGTTTTATTGATTTTTCTTGTTTTCTTCTGAATCATTTTGTCTACAATATGGGGTTGATATCCATTTTTGACAGCTAGATACTTTATGATTTTCATTTCTTTAGTTTTATTTTCATCACTCATTGGTATATTTAACATTCTGTTAATCATTGAGTGAAATGCTGCTAATTTGTGTTTCCATGGATGGTTAGAGGATGATGTTATTAGAAGATCTGTTTGGGTTGTTTTTCTATAAATTTCACATGAGTGGTTTCCATTAAGATTAGAAATGCTTATATCGAGAAAGTTAATTTCGACTTTTTGGATTTCTTTTGAAAACTTAATTGTTGGGGATATAGAATTGAGGAATGTTAAAAACTGGTCTGCTTGCTTCTCATCTCCTTTAAAAAGACATAAGACGTCATCAACATATCTAACTAAACCAGTAAATTATTTGATCTTTAAATGGATTAGTACCACTCATTATTTTGTTGTTTTCTAAATGTTGCATGTATATATTTGCAAGAAGGCCTGAAAGAGGAGAACCCATTGCCAACCCATCTTCTTGTTTGTAAAAGTACTTTTTGTATTGAAAATAATTTTAATTAACAGTAGATTTTGTCAATGATAAGATGTCGTCAATTTCATTAATTTCAAGTTGACTGTATTTTATTAGATTATCTTTAAGAATTTGAATTGTTTCTTGTTTTGGAATGTTCGAGTACATGTTGTTAACATCAAAGGAAATAAAGAATGAGTTTAATGGTATTTGAACGTCTTTAATTTGACTTGCCAGATTACTTGAATTTAATATACTGTAATTGTCTTCAAAATGCATGTTGGTTTTTATGTTGTTATTTAAAAATTTACATAAAATCCATATTATGTAGATCTACTGATATTCAGAAAAATTTATTCATTAAATTGTATACGAGGCAATGGCCTAATTCTTTAGTTAGATATAATAGAAAACGCCTGTTGTAGTAGCACTCATTACGGAATTTTCGTGTGATTTCGTGGATTTTTTCCAATCTCGACCGACAGATCCAATACCACAACGATCCGAAAATGTATATATATATATATTTATGTTCAGTGTGGAGCAGCGGCATATAACTAACCTCAGTTGTCGACATATTGGGGTTAAGGGTTGATCAATAAATTTAGTTTTAGTCTAAACGTGAGGGGTATTTTCCTCTCCCTGTTTAGACTGGGACATATATACCATCCTCTTCCAAAGTGAGTGCGATATAGAGCTCGCTATCACTCATCATAGGATATCTACAGGAGGTTGTCGCTGCAATCAAAGATACCCATCCTGAAAATTCAATCACTCCGGAGGCAAGCGCTGTCCTTTTGGGACTAAATGCGATAAAAGGAGAGTGTTCCTCTGCTTCTTGTCCTAAGTGAATACAAAAAGGCTATTAACTTTGTCTTGTATAATATGACTCGGATAAAATTTTGCAATAGTTTCCAAGTGGCATATAAAGCAGTAATGAAACTTTGAGTATTTCAATAATAAAATAAGTTTGATTTATTTTAAAGAAATAACTGTATACCATTTCCTTCAAATATGCACATGTTTTAAAATTAATTAATGCCATTTACTGAGTAAAAGAACGTTTTAGGCACTTGGTCACACTGGAATGTTCATATACATCATCGTATAACCAAACTGGTGTATTGCCAGTGAACTTATAACACAAATCAAACATCTCTCACATACTCCTTAAAATCTACGGACCAGATTCCTGCGAAATGCACAAAGGGTAGGTAAAGAGTACAAAAAAATTCACGTACATTATCACTCACTCCACTTGTCTGTTTTTAAGCTTATTTCCAGAGCTATGGGTTATAGGCCTATACATCGGGTTTATTTTTAATAATCTATTGCTGTTTTACAATAGATTGATGTTATTTGAATTCCCAAGAACTTAGACAAGAAGTTCCAAGAGCTATCTGGATAATAAGTTATTTAAAAACCTTTTTTTTGATAAAAAAGAGACAGTATTTAGAGAAATATCATGCATGCTATGCTTGATAATAGATTTCATTTAGATTGATATCACATAGCAATACATTAATAAATATCTGAAGTCCTAAATTTGGCTTTTATTGGGAATACTAATAAAATGTTTCTTTTACTTACTTATAATAAAGTTCACGAATATATTTACCGATGTGTTTACTACCTTAAGTTGTGTATGCTTAATTTAACCCATCACAGTACGGTTATTATGGTACGTTTAGGCAATGATTACGTTGTTCATGTATCATAGTTTTATATAAATTATGGTCCTTTACATGCGGAGCAACCTAGTTTTAACACACCAGTTTGTGATATATGAATGAGTGAAGTCATTAGATCTCGCTCAGTTGAAGAATGAGGTCACATAGAGCTGATGACAGCTGTGGCCACCGTTCAGACAAAAATGTTTACAGCCTGGTAGATTTGTTATGATTAGAGAGTAACTTACTAACGGGTTCCACTGTTAATGATGATGGTGAAATAACGTAGAAAAAGATATTAATATTTTGAGATTTTACACTGACAATGTTTTCAGCCTAGGTATAAACAGAGCAATGGATCAGATTGTTGCTAAAGAAATAAGTTGACGTCACTAGGTGAAAGAAAGAAAGTTGCAGTATATGTAACATAACATCTTTCCCTATATCAGTTGTATGTTGTCTTTGTGTAATTAAAAGGATGGCAGACAAAGTTTTTTTATCCACACTAACAAAGAAAAGTCAACTTCCCGACAGTTTGTGTATTGTAGCTAGCAACAAGTAAAAAGTATTGTAAAATTTACTAATTTATATTGTAAAAGCCACTCGATATCTGAAATGTAATATCCCACCAAGCTGCATATGCACTAAACTACATTCCCAAATTAACTGACTATTTTTTATTTGTTTGGTTTTCTTTGAGATCTATTTAGTCAACCAGTATTAAAATACATCTGCACGCTTTCTCTTTAGAAAACTACTTAATAAAAAATTTCATGTTAATAACCCATAGTTATAGACTGGAACGTATAATCTATGCTATTGAACACGTTTCCATGACATCTACTAGAGATTTATCTTTTAGTAACATATACCGAAACAATTCGCCTCAGTGAAGGATATTACCATTAATATCTCTCTGGCAATGTGAGGGTGGCGCCCACTCAGCTGTAGGCCTGAGACAGGCGAAAAACTTTTATGAATGGCGTATTCCGGTGTTTGATAGTATCTCTAGTTCTTTATTATAAAATTATAAATAGGAATGAATTCATATTATATTTATTATTTAAATGACATTTATCTTATATACTGTAGCAGAAAATGTTTAATATTTGAAAGGTTTAATGATTTTATTGTTCACAAATAGTAATGTAAATAGTAAACTGCACGTTTATTCGTGTTCTTAACACTAAAGATCACAATAAATAGTGACCCCTTCCTCGTCATGGGAACATATGATGGGGAACCCAATGAAATGTCCAAGTGGAATTCAGACTAGATTTCTAATATATATATATATATATATATATATATATATATATATATATCTTATATCCTGGGTTAGATTTTTACAAAAAATTAACGTATATAATAAAGTATTAAACAGTGGTTTACGAAAGAAATAGAATATAATGGTAGGATAAATGAGAATTAACTTTTCATTTTCAACAATGACCATGGCACAGAGCGATTAAGTTACGTTTTTACATTGACTGGAATTCCGTACCTTGAGAAATCAGGATATGTTCTCTGACAGTCTGATGGAGCGCGGAATAAAAATCCAATCACTAATGTTACCTAGCCAGGCCTTCAATCACTATCAAAAATGTTAATGTTATTTTAACATTTTATTATCTTCATAATTATCATCTTCGTTTCACAAAATATATCAGGTAAGCCTGATATATTTTGGATTATATCTGTAGGTTACCTTGGGAGAGGTAGTAGTGTAATACCAAGAAATAACGAAATTACCAGTAGATAATACCTGTATAATTAGTTATAACTAACTATATACCTGTATAACTAAAATATATAATTAGTTGTACGAGTATAAATGATATGATCATTTAATTTTTACTGCCTCAAGAAATCCTCAACAGTTTAACAGGATAGCAGTTTGATCCTATATTGTTAGTACCTATTCTTTGCAAACATTTTCTACCAATTTGCTGGGGTAACATATCATCTAATGGATTGTTTCTGACAAGGGTGTAGTTATTAGCAATTCGCTGATTAATATTGGACATGCCAAGTGCCTGGTGCTCTGCTCCAACAGTTTCATAACCTTGTAACGAGATTGGTAATTCATTATCTTGTATTTGAATAGTCGTCCAACGGTATTGGGATTAATATATGTGTTTGTATTTGCTTGATATACACAGCTTTAGTTAATCATGACGAAGTTTATTTGTATTCAAAATAAATTTTAATTATAGCTAATTATATAGAAAGTAAAAACAATTAATACTGAACAAGGTATAAAAAATAATAAAGATGAATTATCATCTAACACTATTAAAATCTGTAATACTGAGAGATTAAGAATGAAAGCATTAATAAGGAATGGGGTTGATTAGCCAATCTACAGGCAAACTTTAAAAAAGTTTGTTATTAAAGTTTAATTTCGTTAAAAATATAATCAATGGTTTACTTGGTTAAAGAATCATTAATAAAATAGTATACTTTTGGTAATCAATAAGTAATTAATTTTATAGTAGACGTAGAAAAGTATTGATTCTTAAGTTTCTTAAGTGTTAAGTCAACGATAGTCTTTAGTATGACAGCTCTTTCAGTAATTTATTTTTGTCAATGGTTTTTATGGACGTAAAACGCAACTGGATGTATGCTACTTGGCGTTCGAAGTTTTACTTCTTCAAATATATATTTGTAATATAGTTTATTGAAATATTCCATACCCTGTATTATCAGAAACCAGATGTAATAACTTAAAACAAAGCTTTGCCCAAGCTTTTCAACTGTTTTAGGTGTCATACTATAATCCTATTCTGATTACAGTGTTTTAATATTAGTGGATAGCTTATTTTGTAAATATGTACACGTGAACACACACACACACACACACACACACACACACACACACACACACACACACACACACACACACACACAAACAATATAAAATGTCAGTAGTAATTCTTGTCTAATGTGGTCGGAGTTAATAGTCTACATACATCAATGGTAATAGACATTATTCTACACTGTGTTTGTACGTTGTGTTTTCATAGTTTTTGATGATTAAGTTCTATGAACGATAATCCTGAATACGATAAGTTTATGAACTGAGAAGAGTAGATGAACAGATGTGTTTCCTAGTATACTGGATTACTTGTGCTAACGTAATTACAAATCTTTGTACTATTACTTTTTATTCGTTTTGGTTTAAAAATAAATATCCACTGCAGTGTCAAATGTTGTTAGACAAAGCAGAGGTAAAAATTCTAGAACTAAACAGAAAACAGCGTATTTATCGCCTGCCAGGTCATAGATAAATAGCAGGTTGTAATCATCTCTATACCTTCTACAACAATATATCCTTTTAAATCTGCAGTTGGTGTGATGTGCACAACTGATATAAAAGGAGGAAGAAGTAGGTAACATTATCTGTCCTGTGATAATTGATAAAAAATAATTTATATTTATCTCAGTAACTAGTGGATATTTTGAGCACTTTCTTTAGTGGAACGCGTTTACCATTGTTTATATTTCAAATACATGTTTTCAAAAACATTTATTTTGCATAATTCTAAATTTCTTTAAAGAAGTTATAAAGTACAAAAAATATAAAATATTTCTTAAAAATTTAGTGTGACACACTAGTTACAACTACATGTCCCTCGCACTTATATGATTATAATGCTATGAAACGCTTAAAAAATAAAATTAATGTGCGATTAACTATTGTCAAGAGATAAACATTAGAAATAACTTAAAACAAAGCTTTGCCCAAGCTTTTCAACTGTTTTAGGTGTCATACTATAATCCTATTCTGATTACAGTGTTTTAATATTAGTGGATAGCTTATTTTGTAAATATGTACACAGTGAACACACACACACACACACACACACACACACACACACACACACACACACACACACACACACACACACACACACACACACACACACACACACACACACACACACACACACACACACACACCACACACACACACACACACACACACACACACACACACACACACACACACACACACCCCACACACACACACACACACACACACACACACACACACACACACACAGTTTTTCAGTAGTTTCAATGTATCTTTGTTGAATATTTAGCGTTGTTAATGCATAGCACGATGGATTATACAGTAAATACCTCAATTCTTACAGTGAAAGTTTAAATTTCAGTCTGAAAAAAATCAACAAATTTCTACTTGTAATATAGAATGGACTGTTGCATGAGGACTGCCAGCATCAAACAGTAATGAACAATAATATAGATTAAGATGTTCCCGCGCGCACCTTGCATGGTGCATTGGGAAAATACATTGTGAAATTATGAAATTTTTTGAATAAAGATGGTTGTGAACTGTGAACTATGAACACACACACACACACACACACACACACACACACACACACACACACACACACACACACACACACACACACACACACACACACACACACCCAAAACACACAAACAATATAAAATGTCAGTAGTAATTCTTGTCTAATGTGGTCGGAGTTAATAGATCTAACATACATCAATGGTAATAGACATTATTCTACACTGTGTTTGTACGTTGTGTTTTCATAGTTTTTGATGATTAAGTTCTATGAACGATAATTCTGAATACGATAAGTTTATGAACTGAGAAGAGTAGATGAAAAGATTTATAGTCGTGGAAATAAGTTACTAATACTAATCTGGTAATTCTAATCTATCTTTATCTTCTCCCAGACTTCATGTTTTCATTACAACGTGGTCAGCGAACACGGTGTCACTCGAGCTGTATATTTCGTTACTTACACTTATTTGTGATATGCTTTTTCTGTGGAATGTTATTTTGCTTCCTTTCCATATGAAATCCCACACCTTTTTTCTTTACTGGTCACCCTTGACTACCCTCTCGTATTTCCGACACAGGAATTTCCAGTGGTCTACCCACTTTCATCTCTTTAAATTTCTGCCTTTTGTCACTTTTCAACCTCTCTTTAAAATCTTTCAATTTCACGTACCTGATGTCATAACTATTTTGCTTCCAAGTTCACACATCAAATAACATACGCCCAAGACATCCCACTATAATGATATACTTCGTTCTCGTTGTAGCGAGTCATCAGTGGTTGCCAAATATTTGAAATTGAAACATATAAAAATAACTTAATTGATTTTAATTGTCTGAATTTCAAAAGTTGTTGATAATCGTTTTGAAGGTAACTGAATCTTTATAAAGCATGTGTTTGTAATAAAAGATCCATAATCCAAAAATGGTTCTATCCTTTTTTAAATAATACATTATTTTTAAATATATGGAAAACCATTCATATTTTGAATACAAAATCTTTAAAAAATGTTACATGAATTTTATGATTAGTAAACTTATCTACTTTATACCTCTTTATCAAAATCATTGATATAAAATGATATTACAAATACTCCTTCTCATCATGGTAATTTAACTGAAAAGTATATTAGCCAAATGCAAAAATAAGGCAAAAATGATTTACAGACCACTGCTGATGCTGCAAGAGTGCCTTTTCTCGTTCCCGCCACGTCGACTATAGAAATTATTGGGGCCACATTCAGCCGTTCTCAACTGCAGTGATCCAGTACAGAGGTGTATACTCCCACAGGATTTTCTTTGTATTACCACTATTATGTCTTTAATAATAAAAACAATTTTTTCAATTACAAAGTCATATTTTAAATTTTTATCATTACATTATTGAAACTGATCGGATATTAAAATCTATATGTAGATAAAATGTGGTTTTCTTTGTAAAATCATTGTATAAATTCAGTTTTTGGAAACAAAAATGGATTAAAAATTTTATTTTGTATTGTGAAATCATCTGTTTAGGAAGCTTCCATAGTAACCATAAATATAGGCCTCGAAAGTAAATAGTGATGAAATTCACAGTTAAGTTACAAAATAATCGTTTTCTACAAATAGACGAAAATTTTAGATTTAAAAAGACGGCAGAATCAGAATAAAATATACCTGAAAAGTTTTAACTATAGCTAAATGTAACGTCTTGTTTTGAGACATAATTCTCTGATGGAACTCTCGAAATTCTCTGCAATCTATGAGACCTATGTACATATATTAGGAGAGCTTACCTTCTGTAAAAAATATATAGAAATAAATATAAAACCATCCATACAACATAATATAATAACATAATTTTAGAAATAAAAATAAACTTCGGAACTCAAAAGTAAACAAAATAATTGTACTATATAAAAATTATGTTTTGTACGTTTTCGTACCTTGGTTTTATTATAGTGATTTAAAGTGTGTAAGTATTTGTTTTTAACTTTTAGTGGGTTATGTTATGTATTATCTCATGTAGTTAAGAGTACAGATGAACGTATTCAAGGCTATATTGCAGTGATTCTAATTCAATAACAATTTATTTTATAGGAGAACGTGCTAATTCTTAGTAGGGCATACATTTAACCAATGCAATCAACCTTGAAATATCCCATAATGATAATCGATGTTATGTCATAGTCTCTAAAGAATCGGCCCTCAAAGCTTTGAAAAAGTAAAATTTCCCTTACTACGTCTGGGAATCAGAGAAACGTGCGCGTTCCATACTGCCTCTCTGGTCTATATAAATTGGAGTACATGGCAAGACATGTATGTACTCCAACTGAGTTGCCATCTCAAAATATTAAGGCACTTAAATTCTTACCTTGCGTTACTGCATTCAGTAATAGTCCATTCTATACTTGATACCTATACGTTTATTATTAAAATATATATTACAGTTCTAAATTTCATACCACCTCGAATAAAACATGCATGTTATTTGTTTTATTTAATAATAATTTCACTTTTTTAGTGAGGGTACACCTCCAATCCTACTGACGAATGATGTCCGACATATAAACTATGTAATAAATCAAGAGTTCGAAGGAGCGAGGAGGCAAAACAAGAATTCAAAACACAAGCTGAGCAGAAAGCCTGAACTTTCCTTGTTCATACAGTATCCTCTACTCTACCTAGCTCAGGCAACTTGTAACCCATTCACCAAAGTAATTCCAGCTTCACAGCATGGAGTGGTTCATCTGTATGATCTTGTTATCTTTTTCAAACAAAAGTTGGCTATTAACCAAGGATATATAAAATATCATATAGGAAATTGTTATTACAAATTTAGCAAGCACATATCAAGTCCTTTGGTCTTGCAAACCTAAAAAGCTCATTATTTAAATAAAGATAGATTTATAAGGACTTTACTGTCACTGAAGATCTCCTACAACATAGAATCTGTCTATATTTCATCCTCTTTCACCCTATACTATCTAAAACCATTTTGAGTAATATTTTTGCAAGAAAATAAATGTTTTAGCAGCTTCATTATGTATCGATTTTGAGTAAGACAAACTTTCTTGTAACACTGCACGTTTGTACGCGTTACATTTGCTATGAAACCTTAAGCACATTTTTATTGATTTAAATGTATAAAATTATAATCACCTTCAACATTAGAAACAAGAGCCAAAGTTAGGAACTGTTCATCAGGAATTATGTTCAACTTTGAATCTTATAGAAACGTCAGCACTGTGTCTTTATAAATTATACATTTATGAAGAGTCTTTTTGGAAAACTCATATTGATTTGCTTAGCTTTCATCGAGAACAATATTCAAGTTAATCCTTTAAAAATTGTAAAGCGTTTGGTATACTACGACAGCGAGAAAAATGACAGATGTCAGTAGTTGTTGCCATCCATCACGGTAGCTGATATTGAACGATGCTTATACATTTATTTAGTTTTTATTAAGCGATAATTTTTCGTTTAGATACTACGGATGAAGTTTGGGTGGATACTATTTTTTCTTTTATTGTTCCTTTTCCCGTAGGAATAATAAAAACACAGGAATCTAAAACTGATTGAGTGCTTGGGTGAGCAACTGTTTCGCCTTTTATATACAGAGATATAGGATGATATAGAATTGTATAGCCAATGCAAATCCAATGGATATGCAATCCATATATAATATCCAATGCTTTAAAATAAATGCGATATTTATCTCTAAAACATATTCTTGAACAGTTCAACAAATACATTTTTTTGTTGTTAAATACATATTCATATATATGAATATCATATATATTCATACTATTTGTTACATTTTCTAAACCAAAGTTTCTGTGTAAGTTTAATTGTTACTTCTTAACTAACGTCAACACAAGGACTACTTGTTATTGTTTGAGAAATAAGGCCAATAAATAAATAAATGTTGTCCTAAGTAAAGTCCTTGGAAAAAGAAAATCTATAGGCAGTTTACATTAATTAAAAATTACAACATATTGTGAAAAAAAGAAATCTAAATGGTTGAGTAATAAAAATGCCAGTTAAATAATTATACCCACATTACTGATAGTAATAAATAAATGTTCCTGCGATTAGTAATGAATACGTAGGTAACGTTAAGCCAGTCTCAGGTTAAGTTGATGATTGAGTTGATTTTGATGAACAAACATTCCCTTGCATAATCACTCATTACAGTATATTCCAGCAACGTATCGATTCGATTCATGCACCATTGGATTCGGGAAAAAAAGCCTAAGGAATACTATAGTTTTATTCCTCTTTGTATTGTAGTTGCAACGTACCAAGTTCGTAGTTTGGAACGTAAAAGAAGATGATGCAATTCGTTGTGACCGCCATGTTGTCGATGCCGTCTGAGTTGTTGATGTGACGAGTCGTGTTTATTAGTAAGTTTTAGTAGGTTTATTTGTGTTTTAGTGTTGTGTTTAGTTAAATATTGCAGTAGTGCAAATAAATATATTTTAGAATAAATAAATTTCTCGAAAATTTTTCGCAAAAGTTTTGAGTAATGACAAAATGAAACTTTTTTGGACTCTTCAAAAAAAGGTTATGGAATTTATTTT
Organism: Homalodisca vitripennis; assembly: GCF_021130785.1. NCBI lineage: Eukaryota > Metazoa > Arthropoda > Insecta > Hemiptera > Cicadellidae > Homalodisca > Homalodisca vitripennis. Next base: position 138,033,070 of record NC_060207.1, read on the forward strand.
ACTACTGCTGTATAGTTTACTTCATTCTGAGCAATAAAATATGCAATATAACATGTATTGAAGTAAAAATGTATTAGTAAAACTTTTATTAGCAAACTCTTACATACACCCTATTTTCACAATTTATGCGCATCGCTGCTTTTTGTTATATAGAGTTGTTATAGTTTCATAAATTTGTATAATGCTTATGTGTTTCTGAAACTAGAATAAATTTGACACAAAATGGCTATCTCACTTTTATAGTTTTCTTACTATAACTTGGTTTGCTAGGTATGGTCCCCACCAAATTTAAAAAAAAAAATGTAAATTTTGAATTTCATGGAAAAAAATTTTTAGTAAACATTTTTTAAGGCCAAATTTAAATACTAATATTATTATATGTTTAATTCTGAACACAAAAATATATATTTCTATATATATTACTTTTAATTTATATTTTTAATAAATTTTTTAAAAAACCCTTGCACGAGGATCGAAAACATGCCGCCACTACAGGAAAAAATGACCGCCAGTTGGAGGGTTAAGAAACAAACGATATTGATATATTTTACGCTTTGAACCAAAAAGAGTGAGTTATCATACGACTCCATCGTGTTATATAATAAATACTTTTACTGAGAAACCCCAAAATACTCTCTCCAATATTTTAGCTACATAATACATAACGCCTCTGACGTCCATAATACTTGGCAGGAAATTAAGTGAGAAGCCACAGGTAAGTGCTAATTGGTATAATATTAATGTTGGAATTTTCAGAGTTCAAATTATGGATTTAAGCGTACTAGAACACTTAACAAGCTTTTTTAAAAAGTATTAAAGATATATTAAACATTTAGAAGACCAACCTGTAAGTGTTACTTTCAGATCCAAAATATTACCTTCGTTTTTAGTCAATAATTAGTGTTATATATAACATGTATTAAAGATACATAGAACTTAATTAGATTGTAATGTAATATCCTATTCTGTTTCTATAATGAATGTATATTCGAGCCAACATTATGTATTTGTTTACAGTCGCTGTCATTGTTTTGCTACTTTCTCCGTTAGAGCCCTAAATCTCCTAGTTATGTTTCAGGTAAATCTTCTTAACAAGCAATTCAACATCAGATAAGAAGTATTAAAACTCTGGCCGTTCATAATTTCTCGAGTTGGTAATGTTAAATTTAATCAATTGATATTTACAATATTAATTACATGTCTATGTGTATAATCAACAAAATGTGAAAAATATAAACCTGGATACTATTGTTTTCTTATAATAAATTGGATTTTGTAAAAAGTATAATTTTACAATGTCAAAGACAAAATAAACGCTGTGATATATCACTTATAAGTGAGATTTGGCTTTTATGCAAATTTGGTGGATAAAATTTATAGATGTACATCCAACAGCTATTTCTCTTTTAATATTTTCTCAATTATTTAAAAATAGCAACTAGTAGACTTTAAAGTTTTTTAAGGGGTTGCAACCTATTGTGTGTGTTAAAGTTGTTTACATCAATTACCACGGTTTAATTGGCAATCAACATGTTGGAAACGTAACACTAATTAGTATCTGCTGGCATCCATTCTCTTTGTAATTGAATAAATAAATATTCAAGATGTATTTGGAAACGCAAACCGAGATGTTGTATAAATTTATGCACAATTATAAAAATGAGTTGACATCAAGGCTCTTTGTAAGTCTCTGATACCTTGAATTTTGTTTTATAATTTCATTTGAATATGAACCCGATCCCCTTCAAGCCTTTTTCTAGCTAACAAGGCCAGTGGCATGTGTTAGTATGCTATAAAAAAACATAATAATGAGGGTAGGTGTTACAGTAAAAGGTCAACAATACTGGGAAAAAGTGTAAATATGGGACAGGATTTGGGCCCTCGCTCAAAGTCGAATCGACTCTCCCAGTTCATTTAATACTTAAAACTGGTGAGTTAATTATTTTGAACATGTGAGACAAGGGAGCACAATTCAAGGTAATAACTTCTATCCAACATTTAGTAGAGAATCATAAGAATAGAAAGTGTTGTTGTAAACATTATTGCAATACGTTGTATATCGAATTTAATGTTAGATAGACCTTATCAGTTACAAAAGAGAACGTTAATGATTGGGCGATATTTAGGTTACCAAGAGCATAAGAATAAAAATTTAAACCACACAAAACAAAATATTGTGCTTTCAAATCTATTTACCTAGTGACGTATTTTGGAATTATCAATGTCCCATTTTATCAAACTATTCCACAAATAGAATATTTGTATACTGATATTTTGATTGCAAAGTCGTCGTTTAATATGTGTGATATTAATATTTATATTACACAAGTTTCGTTATGTAATTTATTTACTTTAAAATTAATGAGCTTAATAAATGATTCCATGAGTCTGAAAGAGAGAGGCCATGAGAGAAAAATAGTTATATCACCCTCAAAGGAGATTGGTTGAGCCACAGGTTGTCAGAGTTGACAGTTTGTGGACACGACATCGTTAATTATTAATATCAGATTCAGGAACAATATATTTTCTGATGTTACGATCACTAAAGAATTTAATTTGACCAGTGATAGATCTCACTGAACAGGCAGCACTGTTTATTTTTCTCAAGCAGAGGTGAAACACAGATTGTGATATTCTTATATATATATATATATATATATATATATATATATATATATATATATATATATATATTGTTAATACTATATAGCATACCAAGATCAACATTGTGGTTGGTGTTCTCAGTGAGGTATTAAATAGTAACAAATAATGGCAATACACAAAAAGTACTATTGTACTTCTTGGAAAAGACTGTCCTTTTGATTGCGCCATATCCTTTACGGTGTCGATTGTCTTTAAATGTTTTATCTTCTTAATTTTTACGTTCTATTGATGTAGAACCAGTATACAATACTTGTTGTCATACGATGGAAAACTTTTTAAAACAAATCCCTAAAGTTCTTGGTAGTACAAGCAAAGAACATGTGCAAAAGGATTTTATCAAGATATTAAGGGTGGAACAGGAGTATTATGATGGCCGACTACCGATACGTGCAACACGCGCTTAAGAGTTGCGAGTGGACCAGAAAGTATCATATCGAAGTTTCCATCCACCCTAAAAGAAAAACTTAAACTCTGAGCGAAGAATAATATACATATATTTTTGAACATATTACTACATTTTAACATAGAACTAAGACCCTTTCTAAAAGGAATCCAACTAGTTTAAACAACATTTTTAATTTCCCTTAATTTATTTGAATTAAATTCATTTGATATTTAAAGTGTTGGTTGTTTGACAGTGTTTTAAAAGTAAGAAAGCACACACACACACACACACACACACACACACACACACACACACACACACACACACACACACACACACACACACACACACACACACACACACACACACACACACATTTAATGGAAACTGCCGTTGGTTCACGATCAATAATTTAAAAAATCCAGTATTACTTAAGTCGAAAAAATAATTCTAGAATACCTGAAATGGTAGAAAATATTAATTTACTTATTTGAATTTAGCGTTTAGAATACTTTAAAACCCACCTCAATTTTTTAAAACAATTACAATTTCTTTTGCAGAATCGTGTTATTTAAACAATCCTAAAAACTAAATTAGAGTATTAATTAAATGCGAATGAATTTAGCAAAGACATCTCCATAAAGGTTTAATTTGTAGACTTTAAAATTCTGCTTGAAAATGTATTCCTACGTAGACAATAATGAATTCTAAGATGGCACATGAACTATTGAATTTGGCTGTGCGTCATTGAAACCTGCTGGCACAATTTCAATTTTGTCTGCTCGGGAGATGTAAAAAATGCCTTTCCTGCATGATTGTTCACCAGTCTCTCTATTCGCAGTACATCTCGAGAATGACGTGAGTAATCTATTCAGTGTGTGTATGCAATATTAATGAGTCGTGTTACACGACGTGTGTTGTTACGTTCTCTTACTTCAGAAAGTGTACAATAACTTTAGATACTTAGAAGCACTAAACAAATTACAACTTGTTATTGTATAAATGTTATAGGTTACCTTCGAAATATTGGAACGAAATGGTTTAAAGGCTGGTTTTATAAATATAAAAGTATTTACGTGAGTCTTCATACAAAACAATGTGTAAATATGTGAGTTACATTGCATCATTTCATACAACCGTAATTTCCAGCATTAAATTTCCAATAGAATTTACTCTTCAATAAAAATTAATGTTTCTTTATACTTTCTTATTGAACTGTATGGTAATAAGTATGAATACATGTACATTAGTTTAATTAATTTTATTACTGGTTCCGAAGCATACTTAACAGTTTACATTATATTCAGCTACCATGAAAATATCGTATGAAACAGCACACAAGCAATTATTTGCCTGTGCTTCACTGAAATGAATGGTTTTGATGAAGCTCTTGATTGTAACGGATGCTGTTGTGACGTTCTGTGTATCTGCATTTGATTTGTTGACTAAATTATGATGGAAATATGTTACTGATACTGTTCTTGCTTGTTTTTGTTTTTGACGTTTTACAAGTATTCGTAATAAATTGAGTTTATTTTTATCTACTATATAGCCAGGGTTAAAAATTACCTAGGCGCGTTTAATGTTTATTACTGCTAGGAACGTTATCAACATGGCTGTGTTAGAAGTGATTAGAAAGAGATAGGACAAGTGAACACAGAAATATGGTTTTAAACAATTTGGTTTAAAAAATGGTTTCAAAAAATTGTGATGAACATTTTACAAAGAGGTAAGTTATAGAATAAATCAGAAGATAGTGTCAGTTATAATATGAGAGCAAATTGTGTGTGTGATATGGACCGAACTTAAGTAGTAAAGTATTCGAACAATATTCCTTATCTTCAAAATTTTTGAGCGTTGACTAGTTCATTAGTTCTTCCCTAAGTACAGAAAACTGATGGAGTTTGGGTTTGAATTTATTTTTGTCAGATTTGAGTGGATATTGTAAGCTCAACACTAAAGCTGTGTAAAAACAACTACATGTGGCTGATGGTGCTTTTATAATTTAACAGTAAAAATAAATTAAGTTAATTGTAAAATATTTACTGTAAAAAGACACTGATTAATATAAAGACGTTTTGCATAAAGGCTTTAATATTGAGTCGAAATCATAGTCTTAAGTAGTCTTAAGTAAAAGTGATCAAAAACTATAATAACAAAATTCGATTCAAATAGTTTACATTTATGTTCTACAAAAGGAGATACTTAAATTGTATAGTACGCTAATACAATTAGAACTCAATTAGACCGAGAGTAAAGGAAAAATTAGATTGTAGGTCTCAATTCACCATTGTTAAGCTGAGTATGGTATTGTATTATTAGTTGGGATGAGACGTCAGGTAAGTTGTGGGCTGTACGTTCACTGGAGCTGTGCGAGTCGTCATGACTAACCGGACTATGAGCCTCGGTGCTGATAAGGTGTAGTAAGACTGTGTGGACCTTGCTTGACAGGTGTATATTGTATTATTAGTTGGGATGAGACGTCAGGTAAGATGTGGGCTGTACGTTCACTGGAGCTGTGCGAGTCGTCATGACTAACCGGACTATGAGCCTCGGTGCTGATAAGGTGTAGTAAGACTGTGTGGACCTTGCTTGACAGGTGTATATTGTATTATTAGTTGGGATGAGACGTCAGGTAAGATGTGGGCTGAGCGTTCACTGGAGCTATGCGAGTCGCCATGACTAACCGGACTATGAGCCTCGGTGCTGATAAGGTGTAGTAAGACTGTGTGGACCTTGCTTGACAGGTGTATATTGTATTATTAGTTGGGATGAGACGTCAGGTAAGATGTGGGCTGAGCGTTCACTGGAGCTATGCGAGTCGCCATGACTAACCGGACTATGAGCCTCGGTGCTGATAAGGTGTATTAAGACTGTGTGGACCTTGCTTGACAGGTGTATATTGTATTATTAGTTGGGATGAGACGTCAGGTAAGATGTGGGCTGTACGTTCACTGGAGCTGTACGAGTCGTCATGACTAACCGGACTATGAGCCTCGTGCTGATAAGGTGTAGTAAGACTGTGTGGACCTTGCTTGACAGGTGTATATTGTATTATTAGTTGGGATGAGACGTCAGGTAAGATGTGGGCTGTACGTTCACTGGAGCTGTGCGAGTCGTCATGACTAACCGGACTATGAGCCTCGGTGCTGATAAGGTGTAGTAAGACTGTGTGGACCTTGCTTGACAGGTGTATATTGTATTATTAGTTGGGATGAAACGTCAGGTAAGATGTGGGCTGAGCATTCACTGGAGCTGTACGAGTCGTCATGACTAACCGGACTATGAACCTCGGTGCTGATAAGGTGTAGTAAGACTGTGTGGACCTTGCTTGACAGTTGGATATTGTATTATTAGTTGGGATGAGACGTCAAGTAAGTTGTGGGCTGTACGTTCACTGGAGTTGTGCGAGTCGTCATGACTAACCGGACTATGAGTTCGGTGCTGATAAGGTGTAGTAAGATTGTGTGGACCTTGCTTGACAGGTGTATATTGTATTATTAGTTGGGATGAGACGTCAGGTAAGTTGTGGGCTGTACGTTCACTGGAGTTGTGCGAGTCGTCATGACTAACCGGACTATGAGCCTCGGTGCTGATAAGGTGTAGTAAGACTGTGTGGACCTTGCTTGACAGGTGTATATTGTATTATTAGTTGGGATGAGACGTCAGGTAAGTTGTGGGCTGTATGTTCACTGGAGTTGTGCGAGTCGTCATGACTAACCGGACTATGAGCCTCGGTGCTGATAAGGTGTAGTAAGACTGTGTGGACCTTGCTTGACAGGTGTATATTGTATTATTAGTTGGGATGAGACGTCAGGTAAGATGTGGGCTGAGCGTTCACTGGAGCTGGAAGGTGAAGTATTATTTTTTAAATTTAACATCTGTTTAAATGGTCCACATGTTTATATTTGTTTGTTTATTATTTAGTTAGAGGTTAATGTTCACACTGATGATGGTTTAATACCGAAACACGAGTCTGAAAACAAATAATTTTCAAAAAGGGTTTTAGTTCACTATTCATTATTATAAATCATTCATAATATAAATAACAAATTCTGCATTGAAGTAACTCACTAAAAATATGGTGACAGTATTTTAACTCCAACTATAACCGTTTTCTCATCCATTTTGTATATAAAGAAATTTACCCCTCCTTCAGTTAAGTTTTCTTAAGATATCAATATAAACGTCTACAGCTACATAACTTGTATTCCCAATCAATAAAATCTTTAAAAGTCTACCATACTTTGAAACGTGTAAATCTTAGGTTCCTTATTTAACTGGAAAATTTATAATTAATGCACAGCTTTAGATTTTGTCTGGAATCTGCCTATTGTGCACAGTAAAACACACCTAAACTTCTTCTCCTTGGAAAATACAAATATTCCAACAGTGTTATAAAAGTTAAAATTTGGTTTCAATTTTATTTTAAAGTTCAGTTATATTTTTAATCATCACTACAAATCGAGTTATAAACATATTTTCACACATTACTCTCCTCGTTTTTGGTACTGTTGAAATTTGTGTGTATGTGTGTGTCAAACTTTATTGGCTATTGGGACAAGAGCGAGTATAATTACTTTATGGAATTATTCACTTACGGGCTAATAGTTACTTAATAACCTTTACAAAGATTGTGACAGTAACAATTTTTGTTATCAAATTAAATGTGATGGTGAAATGCATATTTCTATATTTATTATTTCACTAATTTCCTATTAAAACTTCGTATTACCTAAAGAAGATTTTGGTGTATAATATCAACATTTTGCATTTTTACTATTTGTAACAAACAATGACAATAGTTTTAAGTTTTCATTCCAACCATTTCAAATCCATCATCGTAAACAGTCAACACGGAAGTAAATAACTTTTACAACACAACACATCAACCAGGGTGTAAACCTCTCCACTGGACCTGGTAGTTACAGTTGTCAACTGCATGTGACCTCGTTTTTCAACCCAGTGTGTACTAATGACTTCAGTCTTTCAACCACTATAAACGTGTTACGTTGTGTAGGGTATCTTATCACAATACAATGAATAAGTTTATTTGTTTAAAATTTTAGAGATTTCCAATGTCTTTAAAATTTAAATACACGTATTCCCCAAACATTAGTGGAACGAGCCCATAAAAGTAAATTGTTTGCAATGTAATACGTATTACAATATAAAGGTTTGGGAGTTTATTTCATTACATTTTTCATACGCGTACCTATAAAAAGTAACAACATGGAATAATTTTATTTATACTATCAATTCAAATAAGAGTTTATGACAAATACAGTCATGTACTTATATATTCTTTATTTTCCAGAAATATTATAAATAAGGGAACTGAAGGAACGTAGTGGACCAACCACGTATGACTTCCTTTAATAACTAATAGAGAGACACATCATTTCACATTTTTGATTTTCAAATGAAGATTTATCTCATTTGAAAATTAGAATAATAGATGACTTAGTGTCAGTACTTTTACTTATAGGAGTTAAATATGTAAACTATACCTTTTTGTACGATGGATGTCTTTTTTCTGGATCTTCTAGTTTTAAAAGTACCTTAAAAGATAATTTTTTATTTGAAAGGTTAGACATTTTAAATAATTTACCTCAAAGATATTCTGGAACCTTAGTCTTCTAAATACAATTACCTTATTGGAACGTGGTTCTCTGCTGTGTTATGTAGAAAGGTCAAAAGTTAATTGTGTTATAAATTAATTTATTACAGTGTAGTGGGTGACTACACTTGTACACTAATTGCATGAGAATCTACTACAATATTCAGCATACAAAAACAGCAGAAGAACCCGTTTCTATTTTTGTATGCAATTATCAATATTTAAGTCTTTACATTACTTAGAAAATCACTTCTGATTTAATATGATGGATTCCTATGAACTTTTTCAAACGTAATTAGGCAAACGTGAGATATGTACTATTTAACACATATAGTTTTTGGACTTGTAAGAGCATTCATGTTTCCAAATTAATTATAATTTCAACCTCGCAGCTGAGTCTGCTTTGTTACCCCGCTCAAGAAAATACTTAAAACACAGTTCTCGGAAACCTGCTTCGGCCGAACAGCGTTTAATTATTGCCCTTGACATACAATTCTATAATTCTTAAATAGCAATATAAAAAATTTAAAAATAAGACAAACCCTATCTTTAAAAAAATATTAAACACTGAATACTAATCAAAATTACAGCTGTGTCATATAAATATAACGTATGTTTAAATGGTCCACGTATGTGTATACAGAGTTGTTTGTTTATTATTTAGTTAGAGGTTAATGTTTACACTGATGATGGTTTAAATACAGAAACACATGTCTAAAATAAAATAATATTCAAAATGGTTTTAGTTCATGATTCATTATTTTAATAAAAAGATAATCCTATAATGTGGAGTTAACAACATATAAATGATTTGTTTAATAATGTTACATAAATCCATTATAAATTGGAAAATATTTTATAAAAATTTAATACAATCTAGTAATTATTGTTGTTACAGAAATGATACATAAGTATATGAGATAAGATTTCAGTAGAAATAACATTAAAAGCAACTCATCCTGTCCCTACCAATTACAGTACACATTGGCTGAACAACGAAATAAAAAAGTATCTGCTTATCTTCCCTCACGATAGTAAACGAAGAGTTAAGTTTCGAGTTAATTTACGAAGTGTAAGTATAGGAATTGTATAGTCTCTATAGAAAGTTTTATATTAAACTAGATTGATCTATGACTTATCTATCAAAAACTATTCAAATTAGTATAAAGTTATATTTAATATAGTTAACAATTATTCAAATATTTTATGTGATTAAACAATCTATGTAAGATCGAAATATATTTTATCACTCCTAAGAAAAATCTACTTTAACACTGGAGGGATACGAGAAGTACTCAAACCTATGCATATGTAAATTTGTTAAATGTAGTTATGAAACAAAAGTATTGATGATATAAATATAATTTGCAGTGGCTGAAGTGATTGAGTGTACATAATCACCTGAGTGTATATAATCTCTAGGGGCTTCTCCCCCAGCCCCCAATTGAAATAACTTTCGGGGGTAAGAGCAATTTGGTGATGAGTTGAAATCCGAGATAAGATGTGAAAGGCAGTCAAAAGCATTCCGTAATTTACTTTCATTTTTAAATTTAAGTAAGGCTTTAACGTTGAGGGCGTTTTGTGGCTTAGCCTTTGGAAATACAATATAAAAATGGCCGACATTGTTTTTGAAAAATTAACTATGACTTCTGCCTTGTACCAAAAATGGGAGATAAAAAACAACACTTCTCAGCTTTTATAAAGTTTTAATAATAGTTTCACTATTTGAACTGATATTGTTGGTGATTGTATTTAGCAAAAAATCTCATTTACTTAAAAAGTAATATAATACAATTTGTTTAAACTATTAAACTATACATTTGAGTAACATGTATTAGGTCACAGTAGTTTTAGTTATTCCAAAAGCGTGTATGTTACATAAAATAGATTAACTTACAAAGTTGTTTGAGCGAAACGTTACAAGACGTTTTTCACATTTTTGGTAAATTTAAGTTGCTTCTTTATCATTGATGTGTCCAAAAAATGGATTCCTTTATACGGCTATTATAGTTATGAAAAGGTAATACAGTAATACTGTATACCTTTTATGTACTTATCAGTTACTGTTTGAATCTGTTCAGATTGTTTTTAATCAATCAGTTAGCTTATAGGTTTTATTTAAAAAACGAAACATAGCACTAACTTGCGTTAGTTTCATACTATATATAAATATATATATATATATATATATATATATATATATATATATATATATATATATATATTACGCCGATACTAAAAAGTGCATAGATCAAATCACACTGCAATAGGTTCAGAAACTAATAAACACCGAGACGTCCATAAACCATAAAATAGAGCGTGTTGAGAGTATATTGGACATGTGATTTCCGTAAAATGCTTTCCAGTAATATTCTTTATCGCTGTGAGAGTATTACTGCAAGTCGTAACACAGCAATAAGTAGTTGTT